>NC_031966.2:33145289-33477789 GCF_001858045.2 Oreochromis niloticus | reverse complement strand
ACAACATTGTACATGAAGGGCAGGATAGATGTACAACAGGTGTAACTGTTTTGGAAGAAGCAGGCTTTAGGTTCTCCCAAAAGTTTTAAAGGAAGAGGTTTATTTAAGGAGGAGGTTAAAAGTTAAGGGCTGAAGGATGCACGTAGCCAATGATGCGTTCTCAGAGTTGTCCATGTCTGTGTGGGATTATGTGACACAGAAAGTAGGGTGTGTGTGCCATTTGATTTCCTGAAAGAAGATATGTTGCAAGCGATGCACAGGACAGTCAGGCCTTACAGGGTGCTTTCAAACAGGGGAGGAAAATCACAAATTTCATGCTTGGTAAAGATAAATTATTCTTTTTTGGCGGGGGGGGGGCGAGGGCTGAAGCAATAACAAATGTGAGTAACAATTAGTAGAGAACTGACAAGGGAAGAATACCAAAAATGGATAAACTGTGAGCTGAATCACAGCAGTGATTCTGATGACTGATACTGGTACAATGTCCGATACCTTTTTCTTCCTGTGTACTGTATTCTCACATGATGCTTGACCCTGCTTGAAGAATTACTTGTGTAGAATAGTTTAAAACGTTAATTGGCTGGCCCTCTATGTGTTTTTAACTTGTGTTTTAGCATTTTCCTGCCTGCATCAATACACATAATGGAGCCGCAGTCTACCAGCACTCTGCTGTGGTTCAAAAGCCTCGCTATGGGTAAAGTAATAATGATGGTGTGTAGTTCTAACAGGCAATCAATCAGACCTTAATGAGGCTGAGCAAATCTGGTTTCCCATGTACACTGTCTTATAATGTGAGTGAGTCTTAACCTGGGAAACCAGGAATGCAGCATGGCCTGGAGAACAATAACTGGCACTGCGCACACGCTCTCCTCACCCCTTACAAAAACACTTGTGGGTTGACGTGAGTGCTGACATTGCATCTGGGCTCTTCCTTTGTTTATTTCTTCGTGCCTCTGCATTGAATGACAGGTGTGTAGTATTGTTGGATGAATAAGAAACCAAGCAACAGGCTGATTTTGAGGCCTTTGATTACCTAAAGGTGAGCACCACAGATAAAAATGCCACCATTATAATTTTAATTCAGATCATTTAAGGTAGTATTAGAGATAAAACTACGATGCCGTATGAGCTGCACATGGCAAGGGTGGGAAGGAAGGAATCCCCATTTAATAGGAAGAGACCTTTAGCACAACCAGCCTCAAGGATGAGTAGCCATCTTTGTTTTCCAATTGGTAGCCTGAAAATCCGTGAGTACAATAATCATACAGCAATTCATGTTACCCACAGTGAAACAGCTACTGCAATACAGCGATTCTTATTTTTAAAAGACAGATGTCGTGCATTACTAATTTCACACATGAACACCGAGCAGTGGCAGGAGAATCCGGTGCAAGCATTGCCTGAAGTTGCCCTTTGTTACACGTAGCACACAGCGGGAGATGGTGCCTGCTTGCAGCTGCAGAGTCCCCTTTTGAGGTGCTACCTGAGCATGCAGGAGGCATATTGCATCACCTCACCCAGTGTGAATATACCTCCTCAAACCTCATGTGGATTCAAGTCAAGTACTCTCATACTTGCACTCACTGTTTTACATGCATTCACGTGATCTGAGAGACCATTCCTGTCTACCTGAAAGGAAATGTTTTTGGGTAGACAGGAAGGGAATATGTGTTGGAACAAATGTAACTAGTGAAGCAGTTGATCTGTGTAGAAGGAAAACTAAATGAGGGCATGTTAGCTGTGATAGGATGTGAAAAATCCTACAGTAAGTACTGCCAAAAGGCAGAGGCAGAAGAGGAAGGTGGAACAGGATCCACCAGGATGGTGTTTTTTATGTGCAGTTTGCTGTTGCTGTCAGTCACAGTGATCCTCTGCTTGATGAAATTGTTTGTATTCCAACTTAGGTTATGTTCCCAATCAGTTCTGCTCTAAATTGAGGCCTCAGAGTTGATGCGCATCAGGAATTGATTGTAGTGATTACTAAATTTTCCCATGACTCATGTACAGATTTGATTTTTGATCCAGCAATTGTCAGTTAGACATCTGATCCCATGTCAATCAAACCCCAGTGTCCACTGGAGCAGACACTGGAGCAAAGTCTGCCCAAATTATCCTCATTTTCATTTTAATTGAGTGGAAGAGCCTCCTGGTCAGCAGATGGGATTTTCTGACATGCAAAGACAGACACAATTAGACGGCATAGAGAGCAGAGAGGCCTGGAGACAATCAGGCCTTTTCTTCCAAACTACCCCAGGAACACAGGCCAGGAACTACTCAGGGACTCAAAGAAGCTTTAGTGCTTTTGTGTTCAACCTCATCTAAGGACATGTGATAATTAGAGAACTTAGTGATAACAGATTCAATAAACCAATACACCAATATAAAAAGTCCAGTGTGTTGAAAATTAAAAGATGTGACCCATTTGCACGATACAAATAATAGTAAGTTTTTATACTATATAATTAAATGTGACACCGTGCTGCACAGTGCACCCCTACAGTTTTTGGCATATCAAAGAACAATAGCTTGCAGTGACCCAAGTTCCCTCAGTATCAATGCAGATACAGATTTAAAACATTTTACTGTACATCTTTGATAATTTGAGTGTAAAAAACAAAAGAAAATATAAAGACACAACAGAAGTTTATTTAGTGCTTAAAAGCAAGGAGGTGCTAGGGTGACAGATGCATACACATAAATATAAATATATTAAAATGCTGTGTTGGACATTCCTAGTGCATGGTGCATGCTTGTCTTATTCACCATATACACATCATTCACACACGCACACACACACACACACACACACGCACAGGGCGTTTCCCTGTTTGCAAAAGGAACTTCCCTTCTGCAAACCACTGTGTGTGTGTGTGTGTGTGTGTGTGTGTGTGTGTGTGTGTGTCACACTGTGAAAAAGCCAAACTTTACTAAAGCATAGACCTCTGAGCACTGCTGACGCAACACAATTTTCCTTAGTAACACTGACTAAAGTGACTGCTGTATCTTAAGCATAATATTGTAGCTTTGTAATTTACACTATGCAATTATGCCACTATGATAATTAGTGTGACTAACTTACAGGAGCTGGAATGTTTTTGTTTTTTTCAAACTATTTGTGTGTCACTGACCCACATGGCTGAGTCGTGGTAATCACATGAATAACAAAAATCAAGAATATCAATGAAAATGATCCGTAAATGAATGTGAATTACATTTGTGATGGGCCAAAGAAAGTTTCACTCGAGCATCTGTGCAAACTTTGACTCTGTGTTGAAACCATAAAACAGCTGGCTGTAGTACCACTCTGAGTGAATCACTTGCACTTCCTCAAATCTTTCAAGTTTCAGTAGCATTGCTTCCCTTTCTGTTATTCACATATCATCATTCCTGTGTTGCTCATGAGGAGATCTGCTGACCAAAATCATGTCCAAATGTGGACTTGGACATTCACAGACTGATCAGCTGTCAGTCTGTGTTGACAGCACAGACTGACTCCTTCCCCCAGCTCAACACTTTCTGCTTCTTAGGTAAGTGTTTTTGGGGGAAGGCGTGAGCTGGAGCAGAGATGGGTAGTAATAGAAATACTGTGTTTGTGAACAGTGAAACAGAGAGAGAGAGAGAGAGAGAGAGAGAGAGAGACAAAGGGTAAAAATGGAGAGGAAAGAGAGGAAAGTGAGTGAGGGCAAAGGAAGGAAGGCAGAGGTGAAAGCCAGAGAGACAGAGCGGAGGGGAGGAAGGAAGAGGGGGAGAGAGACCTATTAGAGAGAGAGAGAGAGAAGAGGAAAGCGGCCCCCATGAAGGTTAGAGCTGCAGTTTGTGCTGATTACCCATGTGTCCCAGAGCTGTGAGTCCAATTGTTAGAACATTCACAAAAGTATCTGGCCTCCTTACTTTACTTTCTAAATGCCAAAACTATAATTAAAAGTACTCCAGTGATTCAGCGCTGAACTCGGTACAATGGTAGAACTTGTTAAAAAAATAAAGAGAAATCAGTATTTGACACTCTGATAGAGTCAGACAGTATGAAGCCAACCTCAGTTTCTCAATCTCAGAATTCCCATAATGCATTTGGCTTGCCTGGTCATTCCCTTTCACCCACCTCCACAGTTTGTGATGCAGGCTTTGAGTATTTAATGACTATTGCTGTCAGTTAGGGCTGTTTTCTCAGACTGTAAAAAATTATTAGGGTTCTTTTTCATTAGGTCTTTGTTTTTACTGTGCATTTCTTTTATTTCTTTTTGTGGTAATAAAATAAGAGAGTATGTGGTGAGAGGCCACAGATTGGCCAGGCTGCTATTCATCTGACTGCTTGTACATGTAACATGCATAGAAAACAAAAAGGAGCTGCTTGATTTGTCCCAGTTCTCCTCTTGTGACAGTGTGGTGAGTTTACCGTTGTGGAGTTTACACCCATGTAATGAAAACACTGCAGCTTTGAAACTGTAGTTCCAGCTAATGAAGGTTACATGTGAATGGAAAGGTAAAAAAAAAACGTTTTTAAAAAGCCTTAATGTGATAGCAAAATAAACATAATTATGCAAGTCCAGCCCTCTATTCATCTCTTCAAGGCTATTACCTGGCCTGGTAATAGACACAGCCCAGCTCCTGCCACAAACATTCTCACCAACACCAACACATCATTGAAACTATGACATTTGATTGACTTTTTGACCTGGTCAAAAACTCCCCACATCCCATTGTGATCAAACATGTGAAATGCATCTGAAGGTCCCACCCCAGCTAAAACCCAGTGGATGTGGGACTGATTTCCTTGTATGAGATACCACAACCATTTTCACTCGTAGGCCAAGCAAAGCCTTCAGATCTGAGCTGTCATATTTAATAGTTTTAGTAATTGTTCTCTGCTGCTGCTGTTTCCCATTTCTCAGTGAACGCTCACGTGTATCGGGATTGAAACTGCCTCTCTGAATTTCATGTGGTGAACTTTAGTAATGCAGCCCCCACATGTCCAAGCGCAGCTAAGCTGCTATTGATGTTGAAATAAAATGAATCTTTTGTTTGGGTGTACACTTTTTATCATGCACCTTATCAACATCACTGAATAAGAAATAACCATTCATGTTCTATTAGCACTGGAGGTTCATGTTAATGATAATGTTGCTTAACTGCGGCAACTTAAAATTGACTCGTATGAGGGGAAAAAAGGACTTGGACTGTCAGTGTGGAAAATTATCAGTGTGTGCCAGCCGTACTCCAGACAAGTGAAAATTGCAGGCCAAGTGTTCTGGTTCCTTGTGGTTCTGAGCGGTGGTTACTGATTACAGACTAACTATTAATGCTGAGACATGTTAACAAGCAAACAAAAGCTAAATGAACTTCAAATGGTAACTGATGGTTTCTAGATACCTTTCAGTGAGTTTGTTCTTCTTCTCTCGGCCCAGAGTTTTCAACTGCTAAAAGTCAAAGTCCCCTCAAACACGACTGGTCAGCACTGCAGTAACGTCACAAAAGACTCCAAACAAAAAACCCCACAGAGCCAGTATCAAAATATCCTATCAAAATATTCTGCATATTCATGTGGAGATATGTCAATAGATATTACTCCCATCCTAACTTCACCCCTGACCCAAAGTCTGCAAACCTGAGGGTGAAGTGAAAAATGTCCTCATGAGGGCTGTGCGATATGACGACATATCTCGGATGATGAAATTAAAACATCTGTCGTTTCATATTATACGCTGTTGTTTGTTTTGTGGTGTCGCAAAATACACTGTTTACAGCAATATTGTATTCATCGTTGGGATGGTCAGCATGTGGATGCAGGCTCAGAGAATCCCAGCATGGCCAGTTAACATCAGGCAGAACCAGGTAGCTCCAAACAGAAGGACCAGTCTAAACAAATCGAGGACCAGCATGGACATGGTTTGGTTATTAAAAGTCTGACATGGACCAGAAAACTGTACTATGCAAATTATGCAGGAAACAGATCTCCACCACAGACTCAAACCTGACAAACCTCCTTTACCACCCACGCAAGAATCACGTGAAAGAGTGTGGAGAGAGTTTACGGATGAGAAGCAAAAAAGAGCCGTCAGGTGCTCAAAATAAAACTTTGACTCAAACGTTAGAACAGGCTTTCCCCCGCAGCACGCCGTGTAATAAATACTCACAAAAAAAATGGCGGGGTTACACCTTCTGTCTAAAAATATATAGTTTCTTGCATCGGTCAGAACTAGAGCTGGGCGATATAAGATTTTTTCATATCACGATATGTTTTTTTCATTTCAGGCGATAACGATATATATCACGATATAAGCCAAATAACTATATTTGTAAGATTTAAATGTGCCGTTGCTCACAAGTAAAATGTGAAATAATCAGCAGCTTGTTTTGATTTAAATATTTATTTCCCATAATAAGTTCAACAGGGTAGATGTACTTAAGGAACATGAGACTTCAGTTTCAGATAAATAAAGGCAAATATTGCAAAGTACACAAAAGGCAGCCGCTAAAGCGTTTAAGTTTCAAAATAGAACAAACAAAACAGACTAAATTGTCAATTCCACTTAGAAACAAAATATTAATTCTAAAAATAAATCTTAGTTTGTTTTACAGAAGAACAGACAAAATTGACTAACTTTTGTCAATATCAAATAAACTGAGAACTAAAAGGAAATTCTCAATCTCTCCTTGTTGTATAGCTTAGCTTTTAAACAGTTTTAACAGTTACTTTAGTCTGACAAAAGCCGAATGACGAATCAGCGCTTTCAGTCAGAGACTGAGCATGCACCGCTTTATTGTATTTCCAGACTTGCTTTCGGCACAATTTACAGTGCGCGCTACTCTGTTTTTTGTCAGACTTGAAATAGCCGAAATACCTTCACACTACGGAACTTCTGTGGCCCTTCCGTTCGACAAGCTCTCCGGCATTGGAACCATCATCTGTTTTTTCTTCGGTAACCTTCGCTCACGCTCTCGGTTGATTTTTCTCTAGTTGGCGCACTCATTTCCTTCATTACCCGGGCTGCACGGCTGCAAAAACAAATACACATGTGCGCCTTGGCAAGTCACGTGACGTGACGCTCCGGCTGTGATTGGTTCGGCTCTGCGCTACTTAATTTGGATTGGCTGTTCTTTTTTTTTCTTTTTTTTTTTTTAAGAGGCCAAGAGAGATGAGGCCTGTCGCAATAGTTTAATTTTTCTATCGAGAAAAAGTTATTTCGCAATACATATCGTTATCGTTCTATCGCCCAGCTCTAGTCAGAACACTCGACTCCAGGTACACGACGCCCAGCTGAAAACACTTCACACAAGTCGAGTTGCCCGAGATTTACAGAATTTACAGAAAATGTAAAATTTTGTGACGTATATTGTTATCGGGATGAGAAATGTCTTATATGGATATGAGATTTGGGTCATATCGCACAGTCCTCATTCTATTCTCACAAAGCTACATGTACACAAACACATGCAGTTACTGCACAGACCGTATAGCAGATAGACGTAACCACCATGATGTCACCCCTTGGTTAGTGAAGTCCTGTTATGGAGCCTTCAGTGAGCATTTTTCCCGATTGCCTCGTCACACCTCCCTTCATGGCTCAGCCTATAAAACAATTAGAAAAGTGGCTGCTGAAGTTTCAGAGCAAAGAAGCTGAGACACCTGAAGCTAACCACGGGAGTCGCCCCCTGCTGGCCATGTGAAAGAATGCAGGTTAGCAACAGCTTCACTCTTTGAGTGACCTGGAAGCTACATCCATCTTTTATACTGACTAAGGTTACAACCGTATAGGCTTTAAATGGCACAGTTTCTACACTCAGTTTCTTCAGGAGAATTAATCTTTCACATATCCACGTATGTAACCAACATATTGATCTTGAAGGAGACAGATACAGTGGGCGGTGAGACTGACACTGAAACAAGAGCAGGACAGAAAGAGAGATGCAGTAAGAGTGTTTCTCTCGTTTGTCCCCGTGCTGTCTGTGTTATACATGTCTCGCTTGTATCTGATTAGCATATGCATGAATATATTATAGTAACCTTTTCACTGAATGTGTGTGTGTGTGTGTGTGTGTGAGAGATTCATTGGACTTCAGGATACAAAATAAGAGCAACATTTTTCTCCAATTAATTCTGATGGAGAGACCAGACCCCTGTAAGTGTGTGCATGCGTCAGTGCAGCATATTTTTAATAACTAGATCAGCTGAGTGGAGAACATTTCACACTGGTTTGCTGTGGTGGCAGCAAGCAGACACCATCAAGTCTGATGGGACAGGAAGGCCATTTCCTTATTTATTATAGCCAGGCTAGTGGATGACTCCATGCCACAATTCTTTGCAATTATGGAGACAATGTCCTCTACGTCAGGACACAATCAAGGCCAGGCTGAAGAGACAGCTTCACATCACAGCTCATACTCAGTGATGAGTATGAGCTGAGTATGTCACAGCTGGTATGTGAAGAATGCCAGCTGAAAAGGGGTTTGGACTGGCTGAGGAACACTTCAACCAACTGTGAACCAAGTCTGGATCCCTCTGGTCAAGATGTTTGGTTTCACTGTAGTGACTAAAACACTGACATGCTTTATATCAAAGAACACATGGTGTAATAAATAAAACTTTTCAAGGATTCAGGCTCCAGCTGCAGCTCACTCTGGGCAGTATTCACTTTTGAGGGAAGAGTTGTTGTTTTGTTTTTTGTTTTTTAAATATCTTTTGATTTGTTTGTTCTTTTTAAGAGTTTGAAGTGCCATCAGTATCAGACAAGAGCTACATGACAGATGTTTACTTTGATGTTTTGTTGATTTGTTGAATGATGTTTACATGAATAACTTGAGCTCATTGGATAATATTCTACTACAGTATATTTCTAACTAACCAGGCAGCTCCTCCTCTTTCTCTTAACACTTTCTTTAAAGATGTCACACATTGTTAGTTGTTTCTCACCACTTTTCTGTTCTTGCACAGTACAGTCTATTTGCTGTGATAATAAATATTCTCCAAACTTCCCATCTGTTACTTCCCATGATCAGCCAAGAAATCCCGCCTCTTCCCATGATTGAATTCTGTTTTCTTGAGACATAATCAAAAAACATGTTGACGCAAAAGGATGGATGCTGGTTTTGTTAGCCAGTAAAAGTAAACTCGGTGCTCGTTGTAAAAAAAAAAAACATCCTTTCACATAAAAACTGCACATTTGTAAATAATCTTTAGTTCAGTTTAACTTGGTGACTTTCCATTCATGCCACTGCAGTTGAATGACTTGTCTTCTATTCATAAAGAGGAACAGGCTAACTGTAACAGGACACGGAGCTACAAAATATATCAATATGCCACCCACCATTCAGCTGGATTATGACAGACGTGTTTATGCCGTCAAGCTTGTTGCAAACTCCTGAAAACTCCTCAGATGTGGAAATGGTCGATTTAGACACCCATGTTTCAACATCCTGCTGTCCTCCAAGTCCAAGCTGTATAGCTACGGGACCAATTGTTCATATCAGCAATATTTTTTTGGAAACTGCGACGAGCGTTTCTAAGAATTGGCTGCTGAGGGGGAAAAAAGAGATGAATAGACAGATATTTGTTACTTTTAAACTCTCCCCTCATTTGAGTGTGTTTGTCTGACTTTGTCTCTCTATATGAATCCTGACTGCTGACTGATTGAATAAAGCAGAGTTTGTCATGTCTGGTGGTCTGTTTCAGACACATACACTATACACTCCCACAGAACTGTCATACATCACAGCTTAAAGGCTTATAGAGTAGCTACTCTAGTATCTTGTCAGCTTTCTGAGTCATGACATGGTTTTCAATTTTCCCTTTTTCACCTGACTGCACTTTACAGCTCTGGTCCTCCATCCTGACTTAGTCTCTCTCTTTCTCGTGTCATGTCCTGTTCTTTCTGTCTGCGTCTCTCAAGAGAAAATGAAATTAGGTGGACTTGCCCGAGTCCATGAATATTGAGAATTATATCACAGTCCAAGTATTCACTCAGCAGAGAGAGCGGGAACACTTTGTGAGCGTTCGTCTGTTTATAGACTCCAGCGTGGGACAGTTGCTGTAGTCTTGAGAACAAATCGTCAAACATTTGGAGGCTAATCTTTTATATTACGATCCAGTTGCTGCCTGTCTTTCCAAGATGCACAGCTGCACTTGCGATTTAAGAAATTTGAACTGGTGCAGAATATTTAACAGAATCTCTACAGTGTGTTTGCTTGAATCTGCTGTGATCGTATCTCATTCTGTGTGTTTTCCAACAGGGCCGTCATGTCAAGACAGGTCAGCTGGCAGCTATCAAAGTCATGGAGGTCACAGAGGTAAGGGTTCATTACCTCACTACTCTCGGAGTATACCTGTGTCATGATATGTTGTGTTTGAGGGAACGCTGTCTCCTGCTCAAAAATAATCCTTATTTATCTCTATTTTATTTCAACATCCTTTTTATGCTCCACCTGTTCTTTACCTGGAATGTCAACTTCTCAAATACATCCTTTCATGTTCAAACAGCCTGAGCAACATCATAAACACCATGAACTACCTGACGTCAGTTTGATGGAGAAATGAGGGTAACTCTGCTAATGAGCCATTGAGAGCAGGCTGAAGCCTGACTGTTAGTTTGTACAAACATACTTACAAGAGTCTGCAGATGATGGCAGACTGCGTTACCCAGTATATAACTGACAGAACATCATAAGATGCGTAACGACTAAAGTGGAACATTAGTGTAATTAAATTCAGCACCACCGTGGATAATCATCCTGTTAACATAAATCATACATGACAGCCTTTAATATAAGACTCCTGTTTGAGGGTTTTGCATCGATGTCCTGTTTTTCTTCAGCTCCTGGATTAAATTTACACATACTGTAGTGTAGGGCTGTGCGATATGACCAAAATCTCATATCCCGATATTAAGACATCTATCGTCCGATAACGATATAAATCACAAAAATGTAACATTTTCTGTAAATTCTGTGAATCTCGGGCAGCTCGACTTGCGTGAAGTGTTTCCAGCTGGGCGTCGCATACCTGGAGTCGAGTGTTTTAACTGATGCATGAAACGATACATTTTTAGACATAGGTTGTAACAGCCGCCGTTTTCTTTGTGAGTATTTATTACACAGCGTGCTGCGGGGAAAAGCCTCTTCTAACGTTTGAGTCTAAGGTTTATTTTTTAGCACCATCTTTTTTGCTTCTCATCCGTTAATACTCTGAATCTTTCACGTGATTCAGTTTATTTTGAAAAGTCTCAACAGGATCTTGAGCTTTATTGTGAAAGGTTTATGTGGAAAATAAACAAGCGGACACGAGGTGGTTTTACCGTCGTTGTTGGTAACGACAACGCATAAAAACAAGCGCTTGTCCGTCTGTAGTGTGGTTATATTAAATATAAGAGAAAGAGAGAACTTTAGGAAATTCATATAGCCGCTACAGTGACCATCAAAATAATGAAAAAATATTGCCGTAAACAGTTTATTTTGCGACACCACGAAACAAACGTAAAATGAAACTATAGACGTTTTTATATCGTCATCCGATATATATCGAACAGCCCTACTGTAGTGCAAGACTTTCTTGTAACTTATTACACATACAGTTGAGTTTTCTCGGTACTACGAATCTCTGAATATACAGCTGATAAAATGAGCATTGAACACGTCACCAATTTATTTCCAGATTATCACCAGATGTTGGCAACAACCCATCAATCCATGTGTTCAATATTTACTTTGACCGCTATGGTTGTACCATCTAAAGAAAAACAATCCCTTGTACTATTATAGCATGATGTCCGGTAGACGTGTAATATGCAGGATTGAAAGAAAAGACGAGACAGTTGGTGGTGGTGTATTTCTCCCAGAGACCCTACTCTCTGCCTACATCCTAGTTGTAAGTCCCCACACCAGTGCGCTTTGTTAACGTATGGCTCTGTAAAAACCTCCACACACTGCTTTTATGGTTTATGATGTCAACCACCGGCTTCTAGATTCCTCGCTTTGGAGTTTGCTCTTTAACTTTGTGGCCATCTTGATCTCAAGGTGTCAGCTAACAATAGCAGTGTAGGTTTGCAAGCTGCATTTCTAAACTGTGTGGGTATAACACAGAGTTACCTGCTTGGGGAGGCAAAGTACGAGACTAATGATCAGAATTTCACTAACCAGAACTGTGAAAATGCTTCAAAAGGGCACCAATGTAACAAATACAGTCAAGAGGTGAAGCCTAGCGAGCAGCTAGAGCTTTTTTTGTATACAGCTTATGTTTGCTGTTAGAATAAGTGAGTTATTATGTTAGCATTTAGCTAGGTACAGCTCCACAGACAGGCTTGCATAGCTTTGGATTTATATTGGTGTGAGGTAAAAAAATGTTTTTAAAAGATCACTAAATCCAACACTCTCCGTCTTCTGTCTTGATAAGATAGGAGAGGGAATATCTTTGGGTTTTGGTTTCTTGTTCAGTAATGCAGCCAAACTGGAGAGTTTAGCACAGACTTTGTCATTTTTCTCCATTTCTTACATTTTATGTAGCAGATAATTACGTGATTAATGGAGAGAATAATCAGACAACTAGATGACACGTTAAGAACTCGTTAGAGCATCCCCCAGAAAAAGAAGTCAAATACAAATTATAGACTGCCGGAATAAATTATATTACAGATTGTTCTGACATCTAAATGTCATAGTTTCTTTGTGTGGATGTGACAGCAGGAAATGCTTGGCTATTATCTGCCTTCTCACAGACACACACACACACACACACACACACACACACACACACACACACACACACGTATGTGTGTGTGTGTGTATATATATATATACACACACACACACACACACACACACACACACACACACACACACACACACACACACACAACCTAGTCGTAGGCAGAAGGCTTTGTGTTTCAGATGGAAGTGAAAGTTCAAACTGTGCCTTGTCATTTTTCTGTGAAGATTTAAGGGAGGGCAGCGACTGTGAGAAGCTCTCTGTTGTTTCCACTTTCCTGATTAACAACCACATCCAGCTTCTCCAGCTCTCCTCCTTTCTGCTCTCGTTTCCAGATCCAGAGTAGATTTAAGGGTCCAGTGAATTGGAGAAGTCACAAGTCATTTCCAGGATTTATACTAGGAAAACAAAAAGTGCCGCAAGCCGTTTCCTCTGCTTTCTTTTTGTCATGTGTCGCGTAACATCGAGCAACCCCCGGTGGTTTTGTTGTGGGATGGGAGTAGTTGAGTTAAGGTCCAGTAGCTGGGTGAGAGATCATCTGAGGGTTATAAAACAGAATTCAAGAGGCTATTCACCTGGATGTGTTAGTTTGTGCTGAGGTTTTACATTTAGAGCGACACGTTAAAACTTTAAATAAACGGGTCACGTGTCTGAGGCAGAAGGGCCACTTTTATAAAAGCCTTGAAACCGTTGTGAACCCAACACAGAAGCATCACAGCGTCGTAACACCTGCTCTTCAGACAAACGCAGGCAGCGCCATCTTCAATCACCTGTGAACGGACACATGACCATGACTAATCGCCATAACGAAATTCCAGTTAACACATGAAAGTAATATTTTTGTCACTTGTTTGATTCCTTATGTTTTTGTTCTTGTGTTTAGGAGGAAGAAGAGGAGATAAAGCTGGAGATCAACATGTTAAAAAGTTATTCCCACCATAGAAACATTGCTACTTATTACGGTGCCTTTATTAAGAAAGGCCCTGCTGGACAGGACCACCAACTCTGGGTTAGTAAACTCGTCACATTTCTTTGTTCTTCAGCACAAACGGTGGATTATCTTAGTTTTTATTAAACAACTGCTGTTCTTTAGGGTTACGTGTCTCAAACACCACATGTTTCTACTATGTATTTCCCATATAGTTAGTGATGGAGTACTGTGGAGCTGGCTCTGTGACAGACCTGGTGAAGAAAACCAAAGGAAACTGTTTGAAAGAAGACTGGATTGCTTACATCTGCCGGGAGGTGCTCAGGGTAAGATCAGACACACAGCGTAAAAGGTTTTTTTAAACTTTTTATAAGTGACCATTTTAAGTATAGAAGAACGTGAGCTTTCTGCAGCGATGCTGTTTGTGTGTCAAACCCTCCATCGTCAGCTAACCCTGTGTGATCTAATAACACAGACAAACAAACACTCACCAGGGACCTCTCTCTGCCTGCGGTGTTGGTTTAGTGTTGGTTAAAAAAACACAGGTAGTAACTTGTTTGTGGATGTAAAGCGTGGTTCAGTTTCTGGTGTTGTAAAGAAACACGATGGCTGCTTTTACTGATTCTTTGCCAAAACATCAAAGAGCAGCCAAACTGACACTGATACTTCCTCATGTTCAGGGATTTATTCTCTCTTATGTTTCCCACTGTGACTCAGGGGGATTTCTTCTTTTAGTTATATACTTAAAAGGCCAGTTTAAAGCACATCTCTGTAAAATGTTATGGTTATCATTATGAGAGATCACGAGGTCCTGAGAAAGGCTCTGGGATGTTTGCTCCGCTTTCTGTGCTGGTGTTTGTGGCTCGACTCAGAGACATACACAACTAACATATCAGCTTATATCAGCCCCCGGTGTCCTTGATGTTGCTGTTATCTGCCACAGAAATGGAACTGAGCTCATTTTTTTATTTTTTTTAGTTTTTGTAGTTGTAAAAAAACTTAAGAGACAAAGGGCTCTGGACTGTCGCCAGTGTTTTCTCCACTGCTGTCAGCCATGCTGTCTCCCCATTGTTTTAACATCACAACACACACATGCACAAATACACACAGACACCATGGTGAAGTCATTGTCTGAAATAAGACTTACTTCCTCTGTTTATTTAACCCACTTTGAAGAAGCGAGAATGCAAATACACACACACACACACACACACACACACATGCGCGCACACACATTGAAACTGTGCCTGAGTTACTCGGCCACTCAGTAACTGCCTAAAGCAGGGGTCCCCAATCCCAGTCCACGAGGGCCGGTGTCCCTGCAGGTTTTAGCTGTGTCCTTGATCCATCACAGCTGATTTAAATGGATAAATTACCTCCTCAACATTTCTTGAAGTTCTCCAGAGGCCTGGTAATGAACTAATCATGTGATTCAGGTGTGTGGACCCAGGGTGAGATCTAAAGCCTGTAGGGACACCGGCCCTCGCGGACTGGGATTGGGGACCCCTGGCCTAAAGTAAGGATGTCTACTGATGGATTGAAGCTAAAAGCTAAATCCTGCTCTCCATTCAGTAATCCTTCAGAGCAGACACGTGATCTAAATGCTCTCCGAGGGCAGCGTTTGCCCCTTCGTATTTATAGCGACGGTCATCTGACCGTGTGTGCACGGGAGTGTTTATATGTATTCATATTTGTCTTCCAGGGCCTTTCCCATCTTCACTCCCACCATGTGATTCACCGAGACATTAAGGGACAAAATGTTTTGCTCACCGAGAACGCCGAAGTCAAACTGGGTATGACACACTGACACATGCGCTGTGGTTCCTCAAGCATACGTAACCGCTGGGAGAACAACAGAACAATCGCACAGTCATATTCAAACACATAAATCACACGACCACAAAGACGCTTCTGAAAGTAGAAAGGTTGTGGCTGTTTTTCACACATGAAACGGTTTTTTTTTTTGCAGTTGACTTTGGCGTGTCAGCCCAGCTCGATAAGACGATCGGTCGGAGGAACACCTTCATCGGTACTCCCTATTGGATGGCCCCGGAGGTCATCGCCTGTGATGAGAACCCTGAGGCTACATATGACTACAGGGTACCTAATCTCAAAGAAACAGCCATGTTTCTTTTTTCTTTCTTTTTAAAGTGAGAATTAAGGCAGTTCCCAGCTGCTTAAGGTGGTTTATTTGTTATCTGTAGTCTAACATGGTGCAGACTATGCTGTGGACAAAGTGGAAATATTTTAATGTTGCAGTTATTCAGCCAGACATACATGGAAATGATGAACTACTACACACTTTTACACTGTTACAGTTTCAGTAATCTCACAGCTCTTGAAATCCAGATGCAGGGAAAGCAGCACTCATGTAACTGTGGTTGTTTTACACTGTAATGCTGAGGCATTGTGCTGAGTGTGGGTCACCAACCACAAGTCATATCTGTTGTCCCACACGCATGTGAGACACACAACCAAGATTCAAACATCTGCTCTTATTATTGCTTTTGCTTTGAGCTCAGTTTAGTTTCACTTGGTTTCCAGAACTCATTGCAGTGTTTCACTTTAGTTTTTATTAGTTTCAGTCTTGGTTACTAAAATGTTTTTGGATTTATCCATTTATGATGGAGGAAGTTCAAAATAGGTAATACAAAATAAACACAAAGCTTCCTGTTATGTAGACACTGCAGCCATGAAAACCCTCCTGAGTTGACAAATTTGACCAGCGTGACGAAGAGCAAGTCTGCAGACGTTTCCTGTGTGTTGTCTGTTTTAGTTATTTTTGAAAGTGCGCAATATCTTTTTTTTCTTGTTTAGAAGTCTCAGAGGCCTTTAAAATTCTTATGTCAGTTACCTAAAACTAGTTTTGGATGTGAGTTTGTTTCATTAACTCTATTACCTTTTACGTGAGGGTGTCAGTAAAGCACTTTAAGCTGTTTGTTGCTATGTTAGGCAAAACTCACTCGGAGGTCACAAGTTTGCTTTAGTCCTGACGGCCAAGATCAGTTTCTTCTTCAACATTGTTGAGGGGGATAAAAAGTCCAGTCGTCATCTTCAGTTTGACTGGCTGCTGAGAAACACGTGGTTCTGGATGAAGTTTTATGTTATTGCTACAGTTTCTGTATCTTCAGGTGCCGTCGCGCTGCCATCCTCATGTTTTCCAGCTGACATGTTAGTCTACCATGGCTGTGTTTTGTCTTTGGTCCTGACAGCCTGACACTGGAAATTATTGTTCTGAAACACAGAAAAAATCATTCTTAGTCAGACTTTATCTTGTGTTTTCATCTGTAATGTCTGTCACTAACCGACACGTGTCGATTCACAACATAGAGCCAGTTCAACACGTATCACCACGTGCAAGAAGTTCATTGATTCAGTAAGATGACTTGCAAATCACGTCGACCATGATTTCATTCCAACGACGCCAACTTCTGTGACGTAAAGTCGTGTAGCGCTCGCTTCTCCTGCCTGTCAGATGGGGGCTGAGAAACTGCCCAGCTCTCATAGCAGCACTCAAAAATAAGTCTGCATAACCATGTATTCAACAGACAGCTTCCATAAATATTCATGAAAGAAATTCACCACAGTCACAACATCTTTCAAGCACAGTCCATGACGTAAACCTCATCCGCAATCTTCATGATAAAGTTTGAGTTAACTGAGTGACTGATTAGTTTTATCATATTTCACAGAAACATCCTGAGACTGTTTTTGAAGAATTGTTATATTAATCTTTCAGATCTCATACCCACGATTGAAAGAAATCTGCAGATCTGTTTGTGAAATGCAAGAATTTTGATGTGAACTCTGGAAACTGTTTCTGTGATTCCCAGACCTCTATGCACTACACCACTTTTACTAATTACATGTAGTCATTTTAAGATGGTATCCAAAGTTATTAGCTCCACTTTAACCCTTTCTCCGCCTGTCTTGTTTTTAGAGTGACCTCTGGTCTTTAGGCATCACGGCCCTAGAGATGGCAGAAGGAGCCCCCCGTAAGTTAAAAACACATTTACACACATGCACATGACTAACTGAAATGCTGAAGTGTTTTACACTACATCGTATGCCTTTCCCTTCTCATTTGTTCATTTATTTTTCTTTCTCTTTTTTCCTCATCTGTGACTCTCCTGCTCTCTCCCTGTACCCTCCATAGCTCTGTGTGACATGCATCCAATGAGAGCGCTGTTTCTGATTCCTCGAAACCCTCCACCAAAACTTAAGTCAAAGAAATGGTAAGCCCTAAACATGCGCACACACAGACACACACGCACACACATGCAGCAGGCTGCAGACAGCAGTGTTTGGGATTTCGCTTCTAAAAACAGGCCTCTGAGGGGTCTTTGTTGTGGGTTTCATGCATCTGATAAAAGATCTTCCAGCACTCTCTTCTTGAGAAGAAAAGGTTGAAAGTAATGGGCATGTCTAGATATATCAAGATAAATAAAGATTTTTTTTTTCGTCCAGATTAAAAACCCACTCGTGGGCGTGTGTTCTTTAGGGCTCAGTTATCAGCCTCTTTCCTTTCTCCCTCCATCTTTTCCGTGTATAATTGATAGGCACTTGTTGAACTCATGGTGGAACACTCATGCTGTCTTTCATTCAGTATTAATGTCATGTGAAAAATGCTTTCTATTGGAGCTTTTAATAGCGTCAATGATTTGGGGTGCACTGCTTTCCCATTTAGCTCCAGGCCCCCTTGAGGCAGAAAAATAAAGCAGCCCCACATTTTCCTTCCTGGTTTTCTATGACTTTAGATTCCACACAGCGCATGTCTCTGGTTGTAGAGTGCTTCTGTAGGTAGATATTGTCGTAAAGGTTCAACGTGGACTCGTTATTTTGGATTGGCTTTTCCTCTGTAGAGTGATTGTAGCTTTTATACTGTGGGTGAGTGGAAATACTTATTTAAGAATTATGTGGAGTTCAGTGAATTATTTATTTAATGTTGTCTATTTTGGTTCATGTTGTCTTCTCTTCTGTCTTCTCTTCTGATTTGTTGAGTTTTATGGTTGGAGCTACAATTTGTTGCTATTTTTAACCCTGTAATGCCATTTTTAGCATATTTGCTACATGAGTTTCCTCCATCTCATCAACATGATCAATATTTGCCTGAAAAACTCTTCTTTTTTTTTTCTTGTCTAAAATTAACATTGTTGTTAACAAAAAGTTGCCAAAAACGCCCAATGTATCAAATGCGATACATAAATTATATCATCAACAACATGATATAGCAAAAAAAACAAAATGTGGATTTTGTAGTAAGGGTTAATAAACATCTCATTTCCAAAAAATCAGACTTTTCTGGCTATTTTTTGATAGGTTGGCTCTTACAGGGTTAACTACAGTGTGTTTGCTTTAAAAGGCCAATTGCTTAATTAAATAACGAAGCTTAAGCAAGTGGGTGAAACAATTTTGTTAGCATTACTTCCTAGCAACATCTGTAGCCAATAAAACATCTTCTCCCTTATCAGTTTGTATCAAACAGGTGTTGTTGTTTGCACTGTGCGTCTCATTTAACATGCTTATCATTTTTCAACTGCTTTTAGCAAATCTTTCTGTTGACCACCAGCTTTACAGCTGACCTCCATAACACAGCTGGCTGTTTAAAATGCAGAGTGCAGCTTAAAGTGTCGTGTTAGCAGTTCAGAAGAAATTAGTCTTTTAAATTAGTGATTTGGTTTAAAGAATTTTGTGTATTCACAGAAATGTGGAGGAGGTTAAGTGATACTTTGTTACGTTAGTGTGTTTGTTGTTAAGTCTGCTTGTAATGTTTTCACATTTGTCTGTATTTTGTCTGCAGGTCGAAGCGTTTCTTGACGTTCGTTGATAGTTGCCTGATCAAAAACCATCTGCATCGACCCACCACAGATGTCCTACTGAGACACGCCTTCATCAAAGACCTGGCTAACGAGAGACAAGTTCGCATCATGCTTAAAGATCACCTGGACCGAACCAGGAAGAAGCGAGAGAAAGGTCAGGGCAAATAAACGCAGTAAATTTAAGCCATAAATGGGCTATTGGCTGTTTTCCTGCTGTCTGTATACAGGGCGGTTGACAGTGACAGAAGCTAGGGATATTTTTCTGCTTATTGGCTGCTTCACATTTTCCAAAGTCATCCAGCGGGCCAGATCAGAGTCTTTGCTTGGCCACTTTTGTCCCTGGGCCTTGGGTTTGACACCGCTTCTCTACAGGGTTCACGGTTTAATTCCACGTAACACAAAGGCTGTCAAATCTGCACTACACTGCTAGAATCTGAAAGTCCTTTCAGTTGTCTTTAAGTGTCAGCGGTTTTTCAAAGTAAAATGTCTGATTGAATTTATCGCCATGTTTTAAAAATTGACTGTATCTTCTGGCTTTGAGCCCAGTCGTGGTGGATAACGCCGCACACTTGAGCTGAGAGTGTACCAGCTGCTCTCACGGCAGCAGCAGCTGTTTCGCTCAGGCTGCTCAGACAAACACAGCATTTTGCCTCATTTCTTGCCTGCTGTTTATGGAGATGTTTCATTTGGTTGCCATTTGGTACTTTTGCATATATTCTGCTTTGTTGTATCTTCATTCATTTTGTCAAAGCTTATGAAAACATATTCTGATGCTAACAGCGCCGGCGAGGCAGACGAGGAGAAGCGAGAGCGCAGCAGCAGGAGAATGTTAGGTCAGGCCAAAGGGAAGTCTCGGGCTGACCTTTGCTTTCCTTTTTCTGCTGCATTCTTTTATAACAATGTCTCGCACACAAAGATGGACGAATGAAGCGAGGACGAAGGGAACAAAAGGCATAGAAACAGACAAAAGAACAACAAATTAGGAATGTGTAACACGAGGAAGCAAGCTGTGAGACGTATAGTGTGAACGTAATTTATCCTCCTCTTACTCAGGATGAGCTGCATGTGCTGAATCACTGATGCCAAAATCTGCAGTCAGACGGTGAGAAAAACAGTCAGGACGGAGATATTTATGACTCGTCTCTTTGCTTTGTTCTCATGTCAGTATTCAGACGGTGTAAGTAATCCTCATAATATCTATTAGCTTTATTTTTCTTCATTTGGAAAAGTGAGAGAGAGAGAGAGAGAGACGCTGAGGGGAAGTAAGGAGGAAACGAATCACCATCTGGTTCTAATCTTCTGTTGGCTTATAACAACACTCTAATGACTGGTAGGCTTTCTGCTGTATGCGCTGTGTGTGTATGCAGTGTGTATAAGGCCACATTTGTGATTTAGTGTGTGTTTCTGTTCCCCTGTGCCCCTCCACAGTAATGAAATGTTGGTAGTATTACTGTGAAGAAAAAAAAACTTTGCAAGTTCTGCAAGAAAGGGGAAAAAAAAAGAAAATCAGTACCTCCGGATGTGATGCAAAAACGGATGTGTCATTCATCATACCCAGGAGTGTAGTTTGGACAAAGATGTCTGTGTTTTGGAAGATGAGTCACTCCAAAAAGAAATGATTCAAGTCCCACTTTACAGTCAGGAAAAACTAGGCCGTCCCCTCCAGTTCTTCCCGTGTCTTTCAGCTCCTTTGGAGCCCTTCAAGCATGACATCACCACCTTATAAAATATGCTTTTGCCCTGTTTGTTAACTAAAGTCAGTTTTGTCAGTCCTCCTTCTTTTCTGCTTTGAGCAAATCCACCTGTGTTGAGTTACCTTTTTGGCTTCTTAATGGCAACATATGGTGTGTCAAGTTGATGTTCAACCTACCCCGAGCTCCTATCACACCATATGGTGGCCAAATGTTGTTATAGGAAGCTGACTGGACCCATCTTCATGTACCCCTTGGAAGAGTGATTTATCTTAGTGCAGTGGATACAGTGTTCATGAAGGCGGTCCTGGTTAAAAATGAATTACACTGGGACAGTCGCATTTTTAAACATTTCCTCCCTGTGCTAACACATGCTTGCATGCATTGTTGCCGTGTGTCCCTTGATGAAAGGTGTATGTGGAAACGAGAGACACCTTTTAGATGGGGGAGCGCTCCTGTCCTGAAATCTGCTACAGCATAAAACTCTGCTCCTTCAGGCTTCCACAAAAGAAGCCTCTTTCATTTTTGCTGAATAACTTTGCCCACACTAGACTTTTGTGTGGCTTTGATAATGACAAACTTGCTACTGGCAGCAGACGATGAAGGGGGAAGAGGGTAGGGCATGGAGGAAATTTTAATGTAATAGCGGCTTGCTCACAAAGCCAGAAACACAGATGAGAATTCCCACCCCGGTGCTGACACATCAGAGGCGTTCACCCAAGACACCACCCGTGAGCGCATCGCATTTCTAACGTGTCACTTTACAATAGAGCGTACACTGCAGCGTGTGGATGCTGCGAAGATGGACTCATCAGAGTGTCTTCACTTTCTCTGCATCTGGGGCCGGATGCATGAAGGACTGGTGACTGACGTCATACAGTGGCTGTTTGTGCATTAAGTTATTTAAAATGGCTGAAAGACGAAGAAGCAAAAGTGAAAGTAATAAAGTCGCTCGGCGTAGAGAAAAGAAACTGTTTTATTTTGGAGTTTCAGTTCTGGAATCATAAAAAGAAGAATAATCTGAAGAGAAAGAGAACGAGGGCATCGGTGCTGCAAGTTCAAAGCAAAGGCGAAAAGGAGAAATGGTGTACCACTCGCGGCACACTATTACTCACAGCTACAGCAATTTATTTAAGCACCCACAATTACCAAAAAGAAAAAGAGGAAAAAGTTTCATGAGGTTCAGTACCTGTTAAATTATATGCCAGATGACTTAAACTGGAGATATTCATACAGATGTGCGTCTGTGTGCATCTGTAAACAGAACAAAATGTTCTGCGATATCAGCTGTTTGCCTAAAGGTGAGATTGTGTCTCAGCTTATTTTTCATCACCATCTTTTTTGGGTTTGACTCTGAAAAAGTGTGAAGTATCAGTGTGCATGTGGGAAAAAGCAGTACGTG
This sequence comes from Oreochromis niloticus, assembly GCF_001858045.2. NCBI lineage: Eukaryota > Metazoa > Chordata > Actinopteri > Cichliformes > Cichlidae > Oreochromis > Oreochromis niloticus. Next base: position 33,455,258 of record NC_031966.2, on the reverse strand, counting down.
TATTTAAATATCACCATGTTGGGTGCTGCACAGTAACATTTTACTGTATCTGCTCCTCCTCTCTTTCTCTCTTCTCTCTCCTTTTACTCCCTCAGAGGGCCCAGAGTATGAGTACAGTGGCAGTGAGGAAGAGGATGATGAGGTCACAGAAGAGGAAGGAGAACCCAGGTAAAGCTTTGTCCCGCCAGAAATAAAAGTGGGAGTTACTGCGTCATCCTTTGTGAATTAATAATCACGCCAAGCAACAAGCTGTCATGCACACATCATGCGTCTGCCATATAAACATGTAAACAATGATTTTTTTTTTTATTGTTATTAGGTCTTAAGTGATCATTATATACATTGCTACTGAGTCAGTACAGGCCATGCTTTATTATAAGTGCACAGACAGATGTTGTTGTCCCTGGATGTCACGTAGCAGATGGCTGTGCACAGAGCACGCACTCCTAGAGTGAGATTAATGTGTGTATTTTTGTTGCTGTGGCCACTTTCCCTTCGTCCTCACGTTAACTCGAGCACGTCACTCGCACTTGACTTAATGCCGCTCACGTGTCTCGCTCCATCAGCTCCATAGTGAATGTTCCCGGCGAATGGACGCTGAGACGGGAGTTTCTTCGACTGCAGACAGAAGATCACGAAGGCGGCAGAGACGGAGGGCGCGGAGGAGGTGGTGGAGGTCAGCGGGGACAACAGGTAGTTTGTTTTGTTCCGTGCAGTTTTGTCCACATGCATGTAAATTTTAGTAAGATGCAGAGAATTACATGTGATGCATTTATTATGAACAGGACATTACTTTACTGAACTATTTCACACTTAGCAGTTAGCTTTCAGTATCATGTCAGGGTCAGCTGGCACGCTGCTCAACAGTGGGTGAAGCCAAACATGAATCAGTTTTCATAGTTGTATTTTAACTGTGGTCATGTTGTATTTGACATCCAGGCGTTGCAGCAGCAGCTGGAAGAACAGGAGCGATACAAGCAGCAGATCCTGGCTGACAGACAGAGGAGGATCCAGCAGCAGCAAGAGCAACGGCAAAAGTTAGAGGATGTAAGTGGTGTATTTACAGTGGTTTCCATAGGATTCACTCAGCATTGACACATTAATAATAAAACTTTAAGAGCAAATATGATATTTTATTGGGTGTGACTAACTTCCTCTTTCACCTTCCACATATTGAGTCTTTAAACTGCGACCTTTGAGACTTTATGTAGTTTTACTGCAGGGAACAATGTCAGCATAAAGCCTTAATGTTTGTTAGGTTGATTAAAACAGTTCTCTTTGTTGTTGCCTGCAGCAGAGGCGACAGCTGACAGACTGTGCCTTTCAGTGGGGAGAGCTGCAGGAGGTCTTCCTTGGGGAGGAGTCTGAGCTCCATGACAACAGGATCTTAGTGGATGAGGGAAACAAGAGGAGCGACAGGAGACAGGTGAAGATGAACTTTTGACTTAGTATGCATGTATAAAAAGTTCCTCCAACTGCTACCGAGTCCACCGTAGGTGTAGTGGTGAATTTCCAAAGCTTAAGTTTTACAGCAGTGTTGTGATAACCTTACAGGAGAGCTGTTACATTCATTTGCAACTTTTTCATTTCATCCTTTACCTGAAGCGAGCCCTTTTTATCACTTCCTGAGCTCAAGATAGTTCAGTTTCCTAGGCGCAGATAATATTAGCAAAGCTAATATGGTAGCTAACCACAACTTAATGAAACTGTTTGATATATTTATCTTTAGTAGTTAAAATGGTTACCATTGTTGTTGGTACTTTCCAGAAAAGCTTGTTTGGGTTGTTAATATGATGTCGCTTGAGGAGAGGACAAAAGCTGAATGCGTGAAGGCAACCTGTGATTGGTTTAGCTGACCAAGCAGCTGTTGGATGAGCTGTAAAATGTGTCCCAGGCTCTCCCACCGTGGTCGTGTCTTTACCACCTTCTTCACCTGACAAGTTTTCCACCTGTGATGGTTTCCCGGGGTTTCAGATGAGTTTTAAAAAACTGATCAGAAGCAGCAGGCAGACACGCAGCAACTTTGTCTCTTTGTTTCTTTCATATTCACGTGCTCGGTTGTCTGATTAATTAAAACAAGCTCCTGAGGGGAAGATCGGGCTCCATAGCTGCTTAATGCTCCACTGTGTTCGTCACCTACCTGCTAACTTTGTCACCTGCCTGGTGCTGGATAAGTAGTCTACAGTGCATTAAACAGAGCCTTTTTTGCCAAAAACAGCTGCCTACTGAGATGGAAATGACGCTGATGAGGACTGTTGGGATGGAACAAAAGTGAAGAACTGCATAGTTATAAGTTACTTCTTGCTGAAATGTCTTCCCAGCAGGCTGACTGCTGCACATGTCCCTAATAACCCCTGTGTTTGAGACATAAAAGCCAACACAACAGCTGAACGTGTATATCTGAGTGATAGGAGCCCCTCAGAGTCTGACCTGGGTACCAAAACTGCTCTGACCTCCAACAGCTCAGATACTTATCACTAAAACATCTCATGTCTTTGTAGTTTGAGCAAAGTTATATAATGTCTGTGAGGTACCTGTCAGAGGAACTATCTTGTGACAGGTGAGTGCATGAAACACCAAGTGTGTGTGTTTTTGTGTGTGTGTGCACGCGGCATCTACATTTGGTTCAAGCTTTTTTCCTCAGAAACTAAAGCTGTGATGATGATGATGTGCACGGCACTGATAGCGGTTGCACCTGTCAGGCTTTGTCACCTGGGTGATAAAAACACTCCTTCAATGTAACAAAGCAGAAAAGAGGTTTTTTTGTCTGCGAAGTTTGAGTGATGAAGGACCTGGTGTAGTCTTCTCAGTTTTTGAGGACTTCCAGTTAACCGGCGCAGGTTAAGAATTAATGAACTTAAAAGAGGAGGTCTGTATTTGGACATCTTTTCACATTTCACAGTACCACTAAAAGTTTTGTGAATTATTTGGAGTTTGAATAAGTTCCAAAACATTTTTTCCCCTCCAAGACTGTTTTTCTCTCCCGCAAAGCTACAACATGAAAATGTTTCACCTCATCAAAACTCTTTTATTACATCACAGAAACCTGAGAACATGAGAATGACCTTTTCTGTGAGGCAGTGTTACAAAGTAACTGTAGCTATGTGTGTGTGTGTGTGTGTGCACACATTTAACAAAGTATGCTGAGACGGTGAACTGTCTTTATCAGTTTCAATCATTTTGAGCACAGACACAAAGAGACTTTTTACTGTTTTAGAAATTCATTTTTTACTCATTAATTTTGACACATGCTTAATGAATCTATTCCATACACCAGTGGGTTTCAATAGGTTTGTATTAACACTGCAGAGCAGCTTAGTGACGGGGTTTCTTCTGGTTGAAGATGCTGTATTTGAATGCTATTAATATCTGTCTTATTTTAGTGTGTGTGTGTGTGTGTGTGTGTGTGTGTGTGTGTGTGTGTGTGTGTGTGTGTGTGTGTGTGTGTGTGTGTGTGTGTGTGTGTGTGTCAGGGAGGTATCTGTACGTGTTAGTCTGATTACACAGATTACCTCAAAGTCATTAAGGTCAGCATGTGTAATGGATCTATCTGCTGCTTCATTAACTTTCACTGTATCTGTATTTAATTATGCGACAGCTTCAGTGAGCACATGATGTGATCTTGTATTAAGGTGAATAACACGTCTGCTGCAGTGCTCCTAATCATCTCACACATCGATTGATTTGGCACGTATTGCACGATGTATTTCAGTTCACTGTCAGTCGCTTCAAACTGTAGATGTTGCCTCTGGACAGAGAATACTCCAGGTGCTGTTACACAACCTTACTTTGTTATAAAGCCAATCTAAATGCTTTATGATTTCAAAAAGTCTGATTTCCCTTTAAAGAGTTGCAATGTGACATTTCTTACAGTACTGGTCAGGATGGGCTCCAGTTCTCACTGGATTAGTGGTGACGGTCACTTAAAAGGAGCTACAGCTGCAGCATGGCTCTGCTGACAGCCATGCTCGTTGGTCGGTTCGCTGTAGTTGGCAGTTTTGTTTAGACTGCTTTAATCGTGACTTCATGCTTTGAATCCACCTGTATCATCACCAAAAATTGGCATAGTTGTTTTTGGCCTTTTTTAACTTTTTATTGACAGATACAGTGAAGAAATGACAGGAAAGCAGAGGGAGAGAGAGAGACAGGAGAAGGCATACGGCAAAGGGTCGGACGCTCTCAGGCGTACGGCACGTGGTCGCCTGCTCAACGCACTGAGCTAAACTGGCACCCGTGTGTTTAACTGGATCTTCAATCATCATTCTGGCTGGCACACATTAAATACTATTCATTTATTTATTTATGAAAAAGAGCATTTTTAGGTTTGGGCTGCCAGCTACTATGGCTTAAACCTGAGTATAAAATGTTTGGTTTTTTTTGGCAAAATGTAGAATCAGCACAATATCCTTTATTTCTATTGATTGGTGACTTTCATCTAAGACCACCAGAAGGTCATAAACCACACACGAGGTCCAGATGACGTGTGTGAACAATACATTGAGTCGGTCACTTGAAGCTGGTTATAAAAGTGAGTCGGTGCCCACACAGTTCTCTTCTGTCACTTTTACAGCAGTAAGCTTGTTTGTAGGTGTAGGTGCCTAAAACTAAAATGATCTTTCTGTCAGTTGAACAGGAGATGATTTTATTGTGCAAATTACCAGTAACTGACCAGTTTAAATCAGATTAAGGTTTAAAATGTGCGTGACTGTGGTTGTGACTCCTTTGAGTGACAGCTGCGAGCTCTCTCTGAGGGTTCACCTCAGCCGTTTTCAGTCACACTTAACCTCGTGATCATGTTTGTGGCTTTAGTTGCTTTGGAGGACTTAACACATCCTTTCAGTCTAAATACAAACTCGTTTGTAATGTCACTGTGGCTTTGTTCATGTTTTTCTCTCGTCACGTGTATCACTGTAGAGTTCAGTGTAGCATGATTCTTGTCTCAGGTGTAATTAGTGCTTCCTTGTTAACATAGCTGTAATTAGTTTGTAGAATCATGGCCTCTGTTCTCACCCTGCAACGTTTTTGTCCTTGCACGTCCTCACAGTCGCACCATCGATTGCTCACAGATGAGGTGAGCTTCACCTTGAATCACTGCTCAGAGGGCACTTACGTTTGTCGTGCAGACATTTGATTTGTAATCAGGTTAAGCTGCCGTTTCAGCTTAAACCCTGTTGACTGTGACCCTTCGGATCAAAGCCCAGTGAACACAATTTGAAGCCAATGGTGCAATCACTGAAAATATTTACATAGATCAGATTTGATTAACCAGTGTAAATGCAAAAAAAATCCAGTTTGTGCTGCTTAGTTTTTTTCTCTTTTTGCAGAGAAATTCAAATGAGGTCATAATGAAATATTTAAAGTTGAGCGTGGCGGCTAAAAGCTTCGTGCCATCTTGCACACTCTGAATATTTTAGTTCCCACCTCCTCGAAACCTCAGAACATCTTAATTAAAGTGTGTGTGTGTGTGTGTGTGTGCGCGTATCTATGTGTACTTTTTTATTCTTATCCAGATCTACAAGAATACAATAACTGAGAGAAAATGATGTCTGAGTTATCAGAAGTTTGATTTTGAGGGTTAAACAACAAGTAATAGAGAAGATGGAATATGGTGGCTGTCTGTTCATGTGTGTGTGTGTGTGTGTGTGTGTGTCCTGAACAGGATCAGGCAGGCAGACAGTGGAGTGCCGATGTGTCAGTAAGGCCTCTGGACTCTGCGGCGGAGCAGGTAACAATCCTTCACTTCATATTTGTTCATATATTTGCTTGTTTACCTGTTACTCATATACGAGTGACAGCAGGTGAATTTTCTCTTGAAATATTCCAAATGTGAGACGATTCTTCATGTGGTCGATGAAAGCAAACAGCGTGCGAGTGTCCAGACTGCACCTCATGTCTCTTTTTCTCTTGCTTTCTTTCATAAGAAAATATAGAGACGGTGGATGTGTTGCATGTTGTTAGATGTGTTATAAACCTGGATTCTTTTATTTTCTAATAAAAGTGTCAACTGTTAACTTCTCTCATTTCTTATAGTTACAGCTTTTTTTTGTTTTTTATTCGTTGTTTTTTTCTTGTAGCCCGACAGTAAAATTGAAACCATTCAAAGACTTTTGTATTTATACTTGTATTTGTTTAAATCTGCTTATTTATTTGAGATGTGGTGACTTCTTAAGTAGAAATGCTCTGACATTTGAGATGAGGAAAAATGTGTAGCTGGCAAGAGAATAAAGTTTAACCCAAAGACTGAAATGCAGAGAGGGACAGTAGCTGGCTGCTGTTTGTGTCTCGGGTGGATGGAAGATGAAACGATGTGCGAGTGAAGGCAGATGAGAAGTCGAGTGGTGAAGCAGGGGGAGGGTGACAGACCTGTTTGTTCTGGTGAAGTTTATTATTTAAAGTTCTCAGTCAGAGATTAGAGGTTTTTAATTTTCAGTGTGAGACTACTGCAGGAATTCAGAGAAGTCTCTGAGAAATCACTGACTTACACTTTACTGTACCGATAGCATCAGTTCTCAGTTTAAAGCCAAACCTTATCACAGCTTGCCATCTCTTTTTGTTTTAAAAGGCTTTCCTCTCCATCTCTCTCTCTGCTGATCCCAGCACGCCTCCCATCCTCAGTCGGTCCTCCTTCCATCCATCCCTCTGTTCGCAGCATGGGACCTCTTTCACTTCCAGCAGCTCTCTTTAACTTGTCTTGGGATGATGCTATCTAACCTCAGCAGATGTTTCAACATAAACATTTTCAAAACATGGTTATTTTTCTAATGCTCATACTCTTAATCTCCTTCTTTAGTTCTAAAGCCGCACATCTCAGTGTTGTTATGATTTTGTGGTGTGATTAGACTTCTTCTTAATTTGTACTCCACCGCCTGCACTGACTGTTGGCATAATTACATTATACATGACCTTTTCTGATGTGAGAAGTACACATGTATTGTGTGTTTGGGTTGATCATTGTTCCTTCTTCAACAGTTCAGTCTGGCTTGGTGTTCGGTGAGTTTTTAGACTCCACAAACAGACAAACAGACCTTACCATGGCACTGAGTCAGGAAAGACTGCGTTTCGAGTGATCGTGGAGTCGGGTGTGGGTGACATGGTTAGGTTGGCAAAGCAAGAGTGGACAAACTGTGCTTGTGGGCAGGCAGATAGTAACGGAGACTGATGGTGGAGGCAGAGTGAGAGCAGGCAGGTGAAGGCTGCTTTTGTGCTGCAGGAGGGTGGAGGCTGAGCTGGGCACATGAGAGAAGTGAAGAGCTGAAAGTCAACTGAGTATAAGAGAGACTAGAAGCACTAAGGTGACTAAAGTGGGCAGCTATTAAGTTAAGTTAATTGCAGTTTTGAGCCCCAAATGTTCATACGAGTGAAGATTGGTTTTAGTGTCACTAACCACCGGCACAGAGCTGTGGAACATATACTGCAGGGTGAATTCACACTGGTTGGAGTGGTGCTGAGAGCAGGAGAGGATGAAGCTGTGACTTCAGCTCACAGGTGCAGAGCCGACAGAGGACAGAAGCAGAGTATGGCAGTCTGAGTTTTACTCATTTCCATCACTGTAAATCATTAAGAAACCATCGATTTCCTCTGTTGTCTGTGTTTGTTCTATTTTCTCTGTTCAGATGTTTATCTTGATTGAGGTTCATGTTTTAGAAAAAATCTTTTTTTATCTATAAAGATTATATATAGATCTGAAAATAGTGATTCTCTATTTTGTCTCTGTCTCACATTGTTGGACAGCAGACGGTGTGTTTGTAATGTTTCTGTGTGTAGGCCTTGTGTTCAAGTGCAGTTAAACAGGATTAGGAAACTATGCTGTGCATTCTGACTGCGGCTTCCATGTTGTTTCCTCATTCTCAAGAAAACTGCATTAAAGTGATTTAAAGCCGTTTTCCCTCGATGGCAGCAAATACCTGAGCTGCTGTAGTTGTTGTCTTAAACACAGAATGACTGGATGTCGTTGTTAAATTGTTCTCACCAATCTTGAAGCGATTTTTTTGAACCCAGCAGTCTTAACACTACTTACTTTCCCCGTGTTTCCCTTCTCTGTAATAAACCACTATAACAGTTCATGCTTTAATATTTCATATTCATTTTAATGTGACTAATGTGACTCTGGGCAAATCACACCAAAAAGCAGAGCGTGCAGTTTTAACAGATCTGATACTAAGTGTGCTGAAGGCCGACCTGCTCTAAATATGGCCAGCATACATAAATCCATCCAATGTTTTTGTAAAAAAATATATTTTTAATTCATGTTCCAGACAATATAAAATTCTTATTGGATGTGTTTAAGAAGTGAATAAGTTTATAGTTAAATACTGATGTGCTGACGACAGCATGGACTGATTTATTTACAGCTTCATTCCCGTCGCTGTGTTTGCTGTTTAATGAATGTTTTACCAGCTTGTGTTGTTGAAACTAGTTTAATAGGCCATGTGTGTGTTATATTTCTGTGCTGTATCTGTGGGCTGAGCCTGGGAGCGTCCTTTTCATCGGGTATGACATTTTCTAATGCACAGCTAACTTTTTACACAAAAATGACCTTTGTTACCCTCATAGTCTGCATATAGTTATATACCTTATATACTGTATTTGATACAGATGTACAGAGTTAGTTGTACATGAGTTGGAGTGGACCAAACCATGTAGCACTGATTAGTTAGCAAGGTGCATGGCCACATTTGGTGCAATATAAAATGGGATGTTACCACTGGATTGCTAAAATAAAGCTTAAAACTAAATTTTGTTAGCAAAGAAAATCAAAAGCCACGTCTTTAGTTTCTTTTACTACAATTGATTGCTAAGCATGACCATTGAAATTGTCGACTTAAAAGTGACCATTGTACAGTTAAAACACTTTATTTATTAAAAGACTTATTTTAAGTGTGCATATTAAGCCATTGGGCCATTTAAAAAAACATTACATGATCCAATTAAAGTCCACTCTGTCAGAAAAAGGGTTATTCAACATAAACTATGTGTACATTTAGCTGAAGTCCATTTGTCCCGCCATAATTGGCATTTGAGTAAAATCAGATTTTTCATGTTCATGGGGCATCTGCCACTTAAATCGCTTTAATTAACACTTACTAGTAGTTAAATGAGCAAAGATGGTGAGAAACGTTTCAGTTTTTCTCTTTGTTCGTGTAATTGTTACATTTGAATCTTCTAAGTAGCTTTGTAAACTGTTTGGGTGTTACTTTGTAACACAGTATACATGCAGTTTAAGAAGGACACTTCCAGGCTTGGTCAGTTTGTATTTCTGCTTTTCATGTTTGCTACATAGAGAGCAGTGGCTCCAAACCAGCTGCTTCAGCGTAAGGCCCAGCATTCGCAGTCTCGGCTACAGCCGCAAGCCAAGTCCCAGCCCCTGGCCCAGCATCAGCAGCCCTCAGCGGGCAGGAGATCCCACCGCACCCTGCCCAAGGACCAAACCCAACTCCTGTCCCTGCAACACGACCACAGACACAGGGAGAAAGAGCAGCAGAGGAAAAGAGAAATGCCTGTGGCAGCGCCCCACAAGCTAACAGCTAATAGCGGGAACACAGCTGCTGCTGCTGCCGCTGCCTCTCCCAGGCGCTCTCCAGTCAGTCAGAGCTCAGCGGTAAACCCTGCCCTCCTCAGCCTGCTAGCATCTTCATTTCTTCTACACCCTACCTGGTCTTTTTGTACTTTCTCTTCTTGCTCACCGGTGCGAATATCCTGCATTTTTTTTATTTGTTGTCCTAAGTGCAAACATTTCATTTCTGCAACGCTGTGATGATTTTATCAGCTTTGGCTTTGTTGCTTTTCATGTAAATGCATGATGACAGATGAAAGACTGTCTGTGGGGGGTGGAGGCTGAGGGTGCATGTGGTTTCTGGCCTCTATTCATATCATTGAAGCTAAACCACACAAGGAACATGAACATGAACCACTGGTGTTATTCACAGAAATATGTTCAGACAGTCACATGATCGTGGTGATTGAAAAACGTTTGTTTCTGCTCCTGATGTTATGTTAGACACACTCAAAACCACAAAATGAATTTCTGAACATGTGAAAATGTTGAAGCCTGAGCGCGTCGACAGGAGAACAGGTTGAAATAGTCAGGTCTTCATAGAGTCCGCCTTTCATGGCAGCTCTCTTTAGATTTCCTTTATTTTAACCTTTGGCTCTGTGTAATAAGAGAAAGAGACTATCCATAATGTGCTCTTCTCAGGAACACAGCTCAGGCTGCCATCCCCTCTTTAAATATTTTGCTTGTGAGGGGCAGCGAATCACAGGAAAGTTTTATTAAAAAAGGGTTGGGTTAAAGGGAAAGCTGTATATGTTAAACCAAGACGCCAGTATAAGATAGATGAGGATTATTTTGAACCAAGAATCATAGTTTGGTATAGTTATGTGGACAATTTCAGTGTGTATACTGTTAAAGAAAATAAACTTTGAAGTAAATCAAGACGATTTTTTCAACCACAATACTTAAGAATCAGTTTAATTTGCCCTTCTTCTTCCTGCACAGGCTGTTTTTGTCTCTTTAGTCACTTCTCATTAGAAACATTTTCACAGTATCAGAAATGGCATCTTTCAAAATGTCATACACCTCTCTGATAAAACTCATTCCAACCTTCATTCTAACCTCATTTAGATTAGCTTCCTAACCGGACGACTCTATCAGTCTTCATATATTTAAAAACAGACATAAACAAACTTAATCGTTTGTTTTATATTTTAGATGGACTTCCACGAATCAAACTTAGCCAAATTGCTTTTAGCTGCTGGTCTTCCTGGCCAGATGCACTCGAGGCTGGGCTCCGGAAGCAGCTCTAGTCCTTGTACCCCAGCCATGCAGAGAGCTCACTTCAACCAGGTATACAGCAGATGTGTCACATAGCTCATGCATGCAATTATCCAATTCTAACACTTTGGGCAAGGCTACAGTTGCACTGGAGAAAATGATGAATGGAGACTACTGTGTGATCAAAATTATTGCAATTAACTTTGAAAGGATCACTTCAACGATGGGGACCAAGTCTGGGGACCACTCAGGCAGTTGCTGTCTTCAAACTTTGGCGCATTAAGTTAGTGATAAAATGGCAACAAGACAGTCGGTCTGCTTTCAGTTTTGAGTTGGAAAGGGCAATAGTGCAGTTAATTAAGTCTGTTCCCATCAGACTTGTATTGTTGTATTTGAACCAGGGGAGGACTCACACAGCCAACGATGCACAATCTGCAGATCAAACGTGACCGTCTTAGACTGGGCCAGATCTAAAGGTGGCAAATGTACCAACAAGCAGACATAGCGCATTCATTTCACAAATAACCAGCATTTTATTAAGAGCAATGCAAGTTTGCCCATCCAAAATGAGGGCATGAATAATGTGTGCAGGTTTTCTGTTTTTCTCTCTGAAACATTGTGGCATTTAGAATAAATGTTTATAAGGGTGAGCTCTTCTGTTACACGTTGCTGAATCTGTGTGGTCCTGAGAAGAGAGACTCGGGTGGAGCGCAGCATTTGTTACAAACTATTCCTCCATGAAACCTCAAATCTGTGTCCAGCAGCTTAATGAAGATGCTGTTATTGTGCTGTGTACGTAAATGCTTGCATCTATGTTTTTCTGCAGTACGTGAAACTGAGCTTTGCACCAGGGCCTTGCTCTCTGAAGAAATGTTATGTGCATAGTTTGTTGGCTTTGCTACTGATGGTGCAGCTGTGATGAGCTGATAGAGAGGAACAGGAACACTCCTGAGTGATAAGATCAACCCTAACTTGACTGTCATTCATTGCGTCATTCACAGAACCTGCGGATCATGATGCTGTAAAACATGATACGTGTATAATAACTTGCAGATGGAAGTTTTAAAAACAGCATTTTGTGCTGTTGCATTTGGACACTTCAGTTCTGCTACGTTTCAATAAAATCAGTCTTATTGCAGAGGAGGAATATGTGGTGCAGCAGGACAAAGCCAAAGTTTGACGCATCCAGCCGTGACCATTAGGCACTCTTTCTGATCACAACTCTAATTCCAAATAAATGAACATTCCTAGCAGCAACTATCACACATGTTGGATGAAGATATGCTTCACTGTTAAATTTCAACAGTGTTCAGTAAATAACCTGCCACAAACCTTCGTAACTTGGGTTTTGATGGTGCAGATAATTTGCACTAGTTGCAACATGTTGACAGTCTGTCTACATTTATAAATGACATAGCAATTAATCGCAACCCTTTGCCAAACTACGAGAAAGTGACTCCCCTCAGTCCAAGTCAGACCAAGACCAGTTGCCTTATGTTGAAAAGTGGTCAACCAGAGGTTCAGGCTGCTGCACGCTCAAACTACTTTCAATTAACCCCAGACAGCAAAAACAAAATCGTCATCCAACTATTCATTCTCCCTGTGGAGGTGCTGGAGCCTATCCCAGGTACACCCCGAACAGGTCCCCAGAACGTCACAGGGCCTATTTACTCACAAACCTCTGGTGTTTCTTGGTCCCTCGGAGGTTGCCATCCTGTTTTTATTCGAGTGTGACTGAAGCCTAATATGGTCATTTCGTATAAATGCTAAATGCTCTCACAAGGTACTATTTAATCACTTTTTACATTTTTTTTTTTTTCCCAGAATGAAAATCTTCGCTCAAGTCGGGATGCCCCACACAGCAGCTCCATGTCAGACATGGCCATCTCCCCTTTGTCCCCGTTTTCCCCCATGTCCCCAACTGACAGTGTCTTCTGGGACTCTGTGGAGACTCCACCCAAAGTGAGTATCATCTGTTTTTAGTTTCCAGCTCCTTACTGGGTCACGGTGCCGGCAGATTTGATGATTGGCATGAACGAGACATCAATTCAAGTGATGCATTTTGTTTTTTCTGGCTCCCACCAAAAGAGGAAGTCTTTGTCGTGTCCCGCATCACATGAGCACAGGAGTGTGTGTGTGTGTGTGTGTGTGTGTTTGGGATCTTGTATTCTGATCAGTTGCCCAGCTAAGGAAGTGGTGCATTGAGCACGAGGTTGTTATGCTGCTGGCGTGTTTGTCGTCAGTCTTTTGTGTGTGCAGCAGATAGGAGGGGAGGAAGGGACTGTGTTTTACCTCGAGGTGTGTTGTGAAATGCCCCCAACTAAAATCATCTTTCTCACATTTACCGCGGCTCTCCCTGCTAAGTGATGTGCAGAGAAGTACAGAGTCGGTGTATTTACCAACAGAACACCATATGGGGTTGATGAAACAACTTATAAGTACTACAGAGACAGCAGGGGGGTGCAGTAAAGCTGTCTATTTGCTGTGTTATGTTGTTGATCTAACAGGAGACCATATGGTGCTTATAGAGAGAGCAGCTAATAAGTCAGTACACTTTCTTGCAGTGTGGTGACTTAAACAAAAGAGTGGCTGTGAAAACATTGGGTTAAAGAACACTACAGTGTGAGTTATGAGGCAGACATTAATGACTTTTCCTGCTGCCTGAATTCACATAGCGTACCACCTGAATAGTATTATGATTAAACTTAGAGGGCATTTTTATAAATCCCTACTAAATGTTTAGAAATGCTCTTAAAAAATATTTTAATAACCTTAAATTGAACATGTCTAGCACAGTAGTTGACGGGAAGCGATAGACACTGGTGCAGCTTAGTGTCTCTGTGGGTGTCTGCGCTTGTGCAGATGCAGGATGTGGGCAACTCGTGAGAAGGATGATAGGTATTTCCACAGCTCTCTTCCTGCATTCCTGGGTGTGTCTTCCTCTCTGTGACTTTGTCACTTGACCCAAGAGATGAGAGGTTAAAAGATTGCCAGCTGCATGACCGAAAAATACACACACACACACACACACACACACACACACACACACACACACACACACACACACACACACACACACACACACACAGTCGGATAATATTTCCACACTCTATGATTTGGACATGGCTTTGATGTGTTAAGAGGGGCAACATTGAAATGTTATGAAATAGCAAAGCCAAATGGTCTCATTAGTTTCTCAGTAATAAATGTCTCCCTGAGGGTTATTAAAGATTTTATTGCACTCTGCTCTGCAGCCTTTCAGGCATTGTAAATGTAAAGGTTTCATAACCACATAAAACTTTTTTAGAATTAGCTCTAAAACACTTTGACTCGACAGAATATTTAGTTTGAAAACAAAAAGTGAAATAAGCAGGCGGGAGCTTTGTGTCCACATGGTTTTATTAAATCTGTTTATTTTGCTTCGATCTTTCAGGTCCCAGAGCGCACCACCTCAAAGTATTACTGCAGGGAACCGATGATAGGACACAAGAGGGCCGCTTCGAGGTAGAGCACTAATACATGATGTCCATGCAAGAACCAGCACTTGGTTACCGAGTCGGTGCCAAACATGTGGCTGCTAATGCAAGAGGGCTGACACTCGTAGGCTACACTGAGCTAGCTTCTGTTCATAATGTTAGCAGGTTGTCTTTACAGTCCAGTCTGTACCAACACATTGAGTTTGGTGTGTGTGCAAAACTTGATTTGTCTGAGGCATTTGTTGGATCAATTTTTGTATTAAAGTGTGTAATTTGATTGCCATTAGTACAGACCATCACACTTCTGGGTTTGTGACAAAGCAGAAGTGTGTTTAAATGTTACAGGTGCCTCATTTTTCACACGTAACAATTTCAAAAACTCAGCAAGTGTCACTTGTAGTGACAAACCCACTAATAACTTTTAGCAGCACTTCAGTTTCCTCTTGCTTGAAGCGCACTTAAGTGCCGTTTTTTGTCTTACAGAAACCCACTGCACAGCAACTAGCTAGTGACTGAATGGGAGCGTGCAGCATCTAAATGACTAAACTTTCCCCCAGAAGAGACCAAAAAAAGATCAAATAAAAAAACAAAGAGGGAAACTTGAGAACTTACATGATGACTGTTGGTTTAACAACCATGTTACTTGTTACATGTTACTTCTGCTGAGAAATGAAATGAACTCAGTCAGCATAGACACAGTGTTTGTTTTTTAAAATGCACACGCCAATGCACGGGAATCAAACGTGATAATTAATGAGTTTTAATGCAGATTCCAGAATCACAGTGAGAATAATTAGCTTCAAATGCAAAGCGTTGTTCAGCACCTCATTTTTCTACCAGCTCTTCTGCTGTGAGCACATTATTTTACTGGTGTGTATATATTATTTTGTATAAAATATTATTTGATATGAAGTTAAACATGTTATTTTAGTTGTAGTAAACTTGTCTGTCTTTTAAACTGGCGAGTTATTTTTCTTTTAATGCCTCATTAGAATAAAATGTCTCTTTACCACAGTGTTGTTGCTCTTACATGCACAGTGGGCCTGATTTATTGTTGGCGTTTGTGTGGCGCTCTAAGTCAGTATGTCGGCATCCACCACGGGAGAACAGCAGATCTGATTCATTTAGCCTGGATGATTATTTTTGATGAGATGAAAATAATGGTGGGAAAACTGGGTCACTGCAGGCGTGAAGGACGTCCTCAGATCAGGACAGATAGAGACGTATAGTGTTGATCACAATTCAGCTCACTTCCTGTCTTTAACTGTCTTTAACTCTCCGTCTGTAATGCTGTCTGTGTGTCTCTCTCGCCATCTAGTGGCAGTCCAGTGTCTGCAGCAGATAAGAGTGGGAGGTGTGCGTCCCATGGAGGCTCCTCTATAAGCAGCAACCGTCCAGGTGTGTGACGCCTAAACACAGCTCACCTCACTAAACTCAGTCCTGTGCTGTTGGAATAACAGAACACAGTGTCCTCACCTTAGTATTCGGTTTATATTGTGCACTAATCATCTCGTGCCATCTTTCAGCAGCTAAAAGCACTGGTGTTATTTTAGTAATGATGTGTTTGCAGTGTGTTTGTTTTTGGCTGCTGTTCTCAGCAGCGCTTCGAGTTTACACCTTATTTACCCATGAATGTGACACTAGTGTGAACAGCTTATGTGGGTGTGATCTCATGGGTGCCTGGCATGGGTTGGGGGAGGGGTGTACGCATGCAGTACACAGGGTACACTGCAACAGAAAGCACAACAACAGAGCGATGTATTCAAAGCCTGCCCTCTCCACCCGCGTCTCCAGCGAGAAAGAAACAACCAAGTCATCTTTTTCAAAGTTGTGCTTCGTGTGTCCTCTGTGGTCGGCAGCAAGGAAGCTGCACTTCTGCTGGGACAGACAGAGGGGAGAATATGTTTAGGATTTCAAAGTTGCCCTCTGCGTGTAGTTGGAAGGAAACACCGTTTGATGCCTCCCACTCAGTTTGGCTGCTGGCCTCAGCCTCTTTTGTTCGAAGCCACAGATCAGACATTGTTCTTGACAGTCGTGTAGCTCCTCTGTGGTTACACGAAACTTTTATCTGCTCATTCTGCAACTGAGAGAAAGCCGCTTACTGCTTTGTAAATAGTAACAGGAGCGTTTGATGTCTCAATTTATTGAATGTGTGAATTCGTACTGATACGTAGGCTTACTTGGGCGCCCCGATGATGTTATTTCCACAAACACTTTTGATTGTAGCAGCACAGAAAGACTTTCTTCTTTCTCACACTTGACGGAAACACAACAAACAGAAGTTGTTTCCTGTTTTGTTCCATAAAACAAACTGTTTATAAATAGTCATTCTTTGGGCATGTAATTACCTTCTTGAACAACTTGATAACCAACCCTAATGTAACCGCCCTTTAAGTCTCTACTTCATGATTACAATGCATCACATGAATCAGTGGAAAATATAAAGCAAGTGTTTGAAGTGACAGCGTGACAAATGGCTCTTTAGCTTTATTTTTACTCCATTGTTTTTGTTTTACAGGCTAAATCTTTATGGTATTGATTTAGTTTTTATTGTTAAAGTTTGAGCTGCAGTATTGTGCAGTTTTCAGTGAAATAGCTCTAAAACCCACCGTAAACTACCAACCAGCACCAAACAGCAGGTAGACACCAAGTGGTGAGCTGGTAGGATATAAAGGAACAAAAGAAGCCGGATGTTTCTGTCATGTGGAGATAAAAAAATAGAAAGAAAATAGAGCCCATTTGGACAGAGCACAGCAGAAATACTTATGTATAAGTTTAAGTAAACTGTTGTGTGGTCAACTTTTAAAAGGTGGACTGTAAATCAGTTTTCTTCAAATACACTATGAACAACATGCCTCTGTCTTATGGAAATTTAAATATACTTTTATTTTAAATCACCTGGGCAGTTTAGGAGCTTACAGAGGAGCTTCTGTACTTCCACAACTGCATGTCTGTTGGGGAGTCATTATTAAACATTCCCCTGGAAGCTGCAGGTGGATGCTGGGTTTAAACAGCACACAGTAATGCAGAGACATGAAGGTGAAACTGTGGTTTACACATTTGCCTAACGAGCTAAAGATTGTCAGTTCGATCCAGGGACGAGATCCAAATAATTTCAGGCTTTCCCCAGAGAGGCCATCCAACATTTAAAAAACCTGTCAAATCAAACATACCGAGCTGCGCTCTGTGGTGACCCTTTGTGAATAAGGGAGCGTTTTTTAGATTTAGAAGCTCCTCCTGGGTTGCTGTAGATAATGAGGACAGTACAGCTCGAGTGACCTGCCTGAACTAGCTCACAGCCTTGGGTCCATTTACTGTCTTTAAAAAAAAACAGGCATTTTTACACATGAGATTCCACATGTAACTCTCACTCTGCATTACTGCTGCTAATATAGGTGTGTGTGTCTTAGGTTACTTCAAGCTGGAAAGTCCTCTGCTGCAGCAGCACCCGCACAGGAAGCTGGATAACATAAGCAGTGGGCACACACAGGTAAGTGTTGTTGGAGCATGTGTGCAGTCTCACTGGTTTATAGATTTAAATTGTTTCAGTTTATCATAGTATCAGTACAAAGCATGCATACACATGTCATCTAAATCCCTCGTCCTCATTGATCTGAAATTTGCACGCTTCATCACATTAACATCTATGATTTTTCTCTCTGTCACCCGGCTACCTCCTTTTCCTCTCACAGGGAATAAAACCCGCTCTGGGTCGGCTGAACAAGGCCACAGAATACTCTTCTTCTAGCGATGAAGTCGGCAGCAGTGATGACGAGGAGCGAAACGGGTAAAGAAACACATCCTCAGTGTATTTATGATGCTGTATTGTTGTTGTTAGAGTTTATTGTTTAAAAAATGTTCCCATCAAGTGCATCATGTGTTTGACCTGCTCGATAGTTTCTTTTTGCAAAAACACAAAGTGTCCTGCTGCACATGAAGGAGTGAAGCAACTCTGAGTTTCCAAACAGCACTGTGACGAAACCTGATGTGTTGCAAGATTTTTTTTAAACTGATATTTAGAGTCTAGTAAAAAGGCACAAAATTAGTAATTCTGCTGCATCTACTGGGAGAAATGTGCACTGAAATATTTCAGCTAAGTATGAAGAGGAAATGAAATCAGAGTCTGTTTATGCATCAGTCTTCTTTCAAACTATGAAATGCGACATCTGCAGTCAGTCACTAGTCTAAAATCTCGAGCTTTATGTTTCAAGGTCTGGCATGTCCAATGGAAAAGGGAAATACTTCAGAGGAATACCCGACGGCATTGTCCTGCAGCCTCACCGTAATCTCAACCAGGTACTGAGCAAACAACCACACGAGCACATGTGATTGTCTGCTCTGTGGTCGGTTGTGTAAAAACAGCTGACTTCCTTTGGCTTTAACATTCATTCATGTGACGTCTCACACTTACTCAAGTTACTACCTTTCCTGGTATTGCTCTATAGATTTCTCAGTTGGGTTCAGATGACACCTACTTGCTACCAGACCTTCTGCAAAAACTTTCTTCCTCTAGTCCTACCCACAATGCATTCAGCCAGGAGCAGCGAGCACGGGCACTCGGCTATTTGAGATCGCCCACATCTCCTGGATCCCCCACACACCAGGATCTACATGTAAGTAGAAACACAGCACAGATTTCTCAGAGGTTTGCTGCTTTACTTCTTCTGCTCATTGTCATCATCAGCATCCCTGTTTATCATTCAGTGTACACTACAGCAGAGTTGTTTATAATGAAAACAGTATATCATGCTCTGTATTATATTGCTGTCATACTGTCAGTTTGTTTCAGTGGTGGATGTTCACACTGAACACTGTCAAACTAACTGCTGTGAGCCAAAAGCTCTAAACACTCAATGTCTTTTTGCTCTTGGCTCTTGGAGATCAAATTGCATTGATTTTGAGGGGCAACCAATCACAGACAAGTTATCTTATAAGGAGGAGGGCCTTAAAGAAGGACAGGGGATGAATTGATTGGCAGCATCAAGACCCAGTACAACATAAATATGGATTATTTTTATTTATGAATGAAAGCTACTCTAGTAGCATCCAAGAACAAAAGTTTAAATTGTAAATGAGAATAATAGTTGTTTGTTTTTTGTTTGTTTGTTTGTTTGTTTTTTAAGACAAAGTGCTCATTAAGTTCAGATGGACTTACAGTTGTATCAGTATTAATGTCCTTGTGTTAATAAATGTCAACAGACTACTTGATATAAACCTTTGAGCATTTGGGATCATTATCATAGCCAAGGTTTAAATAAAGTGACAGACTGCATTAGTTATAAATGTCCACCAGAGGGAGGTAGTGGCACAGGTTGGGAGCTCAGTCTTCCTGGTTTTCAGTGGAGATTTCAAGTTAACATAATTGTTGTTACTGATTTATGAAAACCATAATTTGTAATTGGTAAATGATTATATAAATGGTTTATGGTTCCATAACTCATAACTGTAACTGCCTGTTGTGTTGTTGTTGTTTTTTTTGTTTGCTTTTTATTTAAGTATAAAATCACTTCCTTTGTCATTGTACTCATCAGGATATCGGCAGTCCTACCGGTAAAAGCCTGACATCATCGTCTTCCTCCTTCCTGCCCTTCATTGATCCACGATTGATCCCCATCTCATCACCACCACAGAGCCCGAGTGAGTTTTCTACCACAGAGTCCTGCATGAGCTGAGCTACAGTTTGCTTTGTGAGCATAGTTTTGTTTTGTTTTTTAAACGTTTATCTTGAATCATTTTTGCATTCAGCGAGCATTAAGGGCGAGCCACTGAAGAGAGAGAACCACAGGAAGGGCTCCGTGGTTAATGTGAACCCAACCAACATTCGACCACAGAGCGACACGCCGGAGATCCGAAAGTACAAAAAGAAGTTCAACGCGGAGGTTCTGTGTGCTGGATTATGGGGTATGTAGTTTTTATGTGTTTTATATTGATTGTGTTTTTAAATGAAGTAGATTTTTTCAGAAAATGACAGAAAATGACTGATACAAATTGTGTCAGTGTTGATATTTTCTGTTTTGACGTGCAGGTGTGAATCTGCTGGTGGGCACAGAGAACGGTCTGTGGCTGCTGGATCGAAGTGGTCAGGGAAAGGTGTACCCGCTCATCAGCAGGCGACGGTTTCAACAAATGGACGTACTTGAAGGACTCAATGTGTTGATTACTATATCAGGTATATGTGCATGTTCAAATGTTCAGAACTACAAAAACAGAGTGCAGTACTCTGCCCTGCATAATGATGAAACTCTACTTAAAGAGTTTTGCACAGTAGTTCAAAGAGACCACATTCAAACTGTAACTTTTTAACAGGTTTCTTCAGGTAAAACTGACACTTGTGGTTTGCTCAGTCACCTCAGAGAAACTTTGTCACACTGAAGTCATTTGCATCCTTCCCTCTCTGTCTGTAGGAAAAAAGAACAAGCTGCGTCTCTACTACTTGTCCTGGTTAAGGAATAAAATCCTGCGTAATGACCCAGAGGTGGAGAAGAGACAGGGCTGGACATCAGTGGGTGATTTAGAGGGCTGTGTCCACTATAAAGTGGGTAGGTACACTCTGCAAATAAAAACAGAATTATCTTTTACAGAGGTTCAAACTTACAAATAAAGTAGGTTACAGATGTTGTTTATGTAGTGATCTTTAGGAGCTACGTGTAGAATATGATGTATCCGATTTTTCAGACTCCTTACCCCTGGTTTTGTTTCTGTTTTTTAGTGCGTTATGAGAAGATAAAGTTCTTGGTGATTGCCTTGAAGAATGCTGTGGAGGTGTATGCTTGGGCCCCAAAACCCTACCACAAATTTATGGCCTTTAAGGTTGGTAACAAAATTAATGAAATGCAATATAAAATAAGACATACTGAAGATATAAGTTCATCAGTCTGTGGAGCTGCTGGTATGTCTGTCCAGTGCATGTTAAATACCTGGAGTACTTCTAATATCATGGAAAGTACTACTTATTAGATCTTTTAGATGTTTATAGTAATCGTAATGGCCACAGTAGTTTATCTCAGACTTTTCATCTAGCTGAAAGGTTGAACCACATGCCTTTTTACTAACCAGTGGGTGTAGTCATGTAAACAGGCTGACATGCTGGTTTTAGCATGCTAACTAACAGCACTATAGACAAAGTGAAGCTAAGTTTAACATCGTGGTGTAACACCTGAGAACATCAGCCTTCTCAGCTAGTGTCCGAACTTTCCTTTCCATTGATCAATTCATTGATTAAGCACTGGTGGGTTATTGGTGTGTTATTTCCACAGTCGAACACTTACATGCACACAGACGGGACTCATCAGGGTTCTGGGTCTCATAACCACAGACTCTCAGCAGAGATGTGTCCCATTTCTGTTTGTCCTCTGAGGCCTGAACTACTTTCTCTTTCATACTGTGTCACATTTTTTTCTCATTTGAAAAGGCCAGAAATATACCGTATGGAAGAATTAGGCGGACTATCTTAGGATGTCAGTTTTTGTGACACTGCATTATTTATTAATGGAGCAGTTCCATTTTACATGCTAATGTGCAAACTTATCTAACTTAACCATCGTGCCTGTGTGTCTGCCCAGTCCTTCAGAACTCTGCCTCAAAAGCCACTTTCTGTTGACCTGACAGTGGAGGAAGGTCAAAGGTTAAAGGTCATCTACGGCTCCGTGTCTGGTTTCCACGCCATTGACGTAGACTCTGGAACACCATATGACCTCTACTTGCCGACACATGTAAGCATCTGCTCTGTTCTTCGTACTCTTTGAGGATCGCGTCATCACCTCGACTCCGGAGGTTGTGCGTGTCTGTTTGTGTTGGTTTGCATGTTTTGTTAGCAGGATTACTCAAAAAGTTGTGGATATTTGTGAGAGCTGGGTTAGCCCATTTTAGACATGATTATCTGTTGGAGTTGATTTTGATCTGAGTATAGATTCCTTACCTTGCAGCAATCACAGATGTCACATTGAAACAGAAAAACGAGGTCGTTAGTGTCAGCCATCACTGTTTTTGCCATAAAGGTGCATGTCGAGTCGGTGATGTGGGATAGTTTGAGGGTTTTCCTGCTCTGCTCCATCACTGTGGTTCATATGGTGTTAAAATGTAGCCTGTAGTTGTCGTCGGGAGAGTTTTACATATTTAAAGACTAAACCGATGTCTGATCTCTGTACCTGCAGCTTTCTGTTAAAGCAGCTCATTAAGTCCTTTTCTTTAATTTATCAGCTCTCCTCCAGTCGACCACATCACCTCACTCTTCATCTCTTGGCATGTATCTCAGTATAGCCCTCCTCCCACTCACAGTCTACACATGTCAGTCATTACTTTCCTGCATTTGTGCTGTGTTCCCTCCACTCTCCTCCCACACAGTCGATGGCTGTCAGAAACTATTCTTTCGTCCGCTTCCTTTTCTCCCTCCCACTGTCACTCTATCATTCAATGTACCACTGTTCATTTTCTCTTAGTTTTATCGTCTCTCTTTCTGCATTTACCAAAATATCATTGCTCGCCCTCGCTCTCTCTCTCCTGTCTGTGGGAACTCAAATCAAACTGTTGTGACTCACGTTCACATTTCCGTTCAGACGTTCACATGTGGTGTTTGAACTTTCATTAAATCTGCAGACACTGACTGATGAAGCTGCTGTCACAGATCTTTTATGCATGTACGCTGATTTTTCAGCTGATATTGAAATGTGGATGTTTCGACGAGGCACTCCGAGGTTTGAGAGGGTCTGGAGCGTTTGATCATTTCCTGTGTGGCTGTGGAGGAGTTTGATTTGTGATGTTCTCTAGAAATAGCACAGCTTGACCCAACAGATTCATCACAGACTCGACACCGCCTCCTGAAAATGAGACCAACACGAGCAATCACACTAAAGCGGTCACATGCTTTAGTGTGATTGATGCGGGTGGCTGTAGCTCAGGTGGGAGAGTAGGTCACCTACTAACAGTGGCTGGTGGTTCGATCCCAGTCTGCTCCAGTCTCTGCATGCCAAATATCCTTGGGCAAGACACTAACCCCATGTTGGAGCAGTCCGTTAACCATTTACATGTAGAACCAAAGTGCTGTTCTCAAACTGTAACGAACCACAGCAGACCCGGTGACATGTTCAAGCTTTTCAGGATGCTTTATTTACGTCTCCACAACAACAACCAATACAGGACCCGGTGGTCCGGTATAAGCTGGCGAGGCGTGATTGTAGATGCCACACAGGTGCATCCATCTCACCTGCAGTGGCATCGCAAGCCACGCCCTGCCACATAAACCTTATAAACTGAGGCTCACAGTCCGGTCGAGTCACCTCCCTCTAACTCTGAACTTGCTTTTGTTTTGCCAACTATTTTTATTGGGATACCTGATATACTCATGGTTTAAAAAAAATAGATCTGCTTTAAATTCAAAAGTTTTATCAGGACATAATGAAAAAGAATTTAGTCCTTAGAACACCTTTAAATTAGGCAATAACACGTAGTACACCGTGTCATTATTTCATTTAAGAAAAATTCAGCCAAAATGCAGAAGAAGTGTTTTAACAAACTAAGCACACCCTTACTACACACTATTGCTGCATTCAGGCTTAATTTTCTTAAATAAGATAAGATAAGATGGCCTTTATTAGTCCCACAGGTGGGAAATTTGTTTTGTTACAGCAAAAGTGCAAAGTTATGTAGCAAGCTGATGTCTGAAAATGATGTCTTCATTATTTCCTGATATGTAAAACCTTAGAATTGAAAGACGTACCATGACTGTATATGCTATAGGCTCAGTATCTGCATCAGGGACCCAAATTCATTTCAGTTTATAGGTCACATACAAAGCGATTTAATCTCAAGTGAGTTGTCCCAGTTAAACTTTGCATAATAACCTATGAAAAAACCCACCTCACTGTCACCTTAAAGCACCCTCTGACATTCACGGTTAACGAAACAGTCACGATGAACTGGAACATCTCAGGTGTGTTTTCAACACCTGTGGCTACAAAGAAACGCTGCAGGTGTACATCAAAGAAATGCGTCACCAAGGCTCCAACAAAAATTAAAGCTGGACTCAGAGCTTCCAGCACAACACTTACTGGGGTAAAATACAGTGAATCATACTTTGTAAAGACATGACCTCTTTGGTGAATTTCTTAATGTGTAGTAAACGATGCACATGCTAACTGCATTTGGTGGCTGGATTCAGCGTGGCCTGTATTGTTTGGTGTTTGTTGGGAACATGTAAATCTGACTTGTTTAGTGTTTCATGTTTAGAAAGGTCGCGCTGTAAATGTATTTGTCTCTTTAACTGTGAACAATCGCCCACTGCTGGTACAGTTGGAGCAGTTTATTATTATTCTTTCTCTGCTGTATGTGGGCATGTAAAGCTCGCTGTAGCTTGAGTGAGTCATATTCACACCCTGACACATCCTGTTAAATATGTTCTTAGCAACAACTGGAGAGCCCGAGGCTCAGTTTATATTAAAGTTGTTCAACTTTACGCTGGAAACATTTTGGCTTGAGCCTTTATTTAATCAGTCTTTCCAGAATCTGAAGGTAATTTGATTCCATCTGTTGATTTACTGTGCAAACTATACAGCACTACATGTGGTGTGGAGTGTGAGTGGGTGGCTGGTTGTTCTGGTTTAATGGTCTATTTAAAGATGTTCTTTATATTTGTCCGCCTAGCATCCATACGAGGAACGTTTAATCGTTTTGTGTCATTGCTGTGTGGAGTTAGAGCAATTATAAACTTTCTCTCTGTGAGGTTTTTTTTTTTTTTTTTTTTTTGTTACACCCAAACACACACAGCGTCCGTGCCACCGCTAAACTGTGCTACTTTCTGTAAGCAAGGAGGAGTTGGAGACACATGAAGAGAGAAATAAGCTCTAAAAATACACCCCTTCTGTCCTCCTTCCCTTACCATCATTAACTCTGTGTGTGTGTGTGTGTGTGTGTGTGTGTGTGTGAGTGTGTGTGTGTGTGTGATAGAGAGAGAGAGAAAGTGAGTGTGTGTCCTGACCTGCTCTTCCCCCCTCACTCCTCCTGTGTATATTAAGCGAGCCTGCTCACAGCTGCCTACTACACCGGTGCCTTATACTGCTGCTGCTTCGATATCATTTCTGCTCTCCTTCACTTGTTTTCCTCTTTTCTTGTCTCTCTTACATACACAGTGGAGCTTTCTGCCAGACACACTCAGCTGCAGCTCCAGACCTCCTTTAAACCCACTCACTTTCTCTTTCTTCGCGCACACTGGAGGAACCTTCACACTCCTGGGGCTTTTCCCAGTAGCTGTTATCTGATACACACTCATTCTTCTCTTAGGTGCATACCTACACACACACACACACACACACACACACACACACACACACACACAATGTGCCCACCCACTTAAAGAAGTACACACACACACACACACACACAGCCGTCTCCTGTTGTTGCCTGAAAACTATGTAACAATGCTGATTCCGAGGCAGAGGATTAAGATTGCGTTGCGGCTGTGGATGCCTGTTCTCATGCTCAGGATTGTGGTGGCTCACACTCTGGTAAGGTGTTCAGCGTGAGGTGCAGTGTTTGTGTCGGCACAGAGCTCAGCACAACTTTTTCTTCTGTTTTTGAAGGACTTTTGCTTCGGTGGAATCTGTTAAAGGATTCATTGGCGTTGTTGTGTTTGTCCTAATATTTGTAGTTTGTCTGATATTCATGTTTAGAAAGTTGCAATAATTTATTTTCATAGTTAAATCTTGTCAGACCTGCTGCAGTAAACGCTTCTGGCTGGCTGGAATATTTCATAACTAGTTTGCTAAAAGTGTCTGAACAGATATTTCTGAGTTAGATAAAATGAGGCTGGCAACAAACAAACAAACAAACACCTCTCCTTCACCTTTATGGACTTTGAGGTTGGGCGATATGTAAAAATGTTCCAATCTTCAGTCCAATAACCAACGATAGGAGATGTATTTGCGCAGGCGCAGACTTTTTGATGGGCGGAGCAATGCAATCATGCACGGACTGATTTGCGCATTTTAAATTTCTAAGTTTTGTTTGGAGGGAATATTTTAGCTTCTTTTCTTGTTTGTTTCAGTATTAATGTAGATACTTTTTGGATTATTCATTTATTTATTTGAGATGCAACAACAAATCCAACAAAAGACTTAACTTTAACTTTAATGTTCACTGAAAGACACATTTTAATTTTTAACTTTTGTTTAATTTTGTATTTGTTGTTCGGTCGAGTGTGTCAGACAGAAACACTGGAACAGCCTGTAAACACGTTATAGTTTCCACCATTGTGGGTTTTTAATTTAAATAAAATGCTTTTGTTCATTAAAACAGCGCTATTATTTTTGACTGCTTCTCTTAGCTTCAACCAACATTATTAACAAACGTCCTCACGGGCAAATAAATGAAAACGATCAGCGAAAGGCTCCGCCTATCGTCGATATATTCGTCCAATCGCCAAAGCTTAACGGACTCTTTGATTTATTAGAAACATGTTTCTGAAGTGTTGGGTTCATCCTTCTGCTGAATAAGAAAATGGATCTTAGTTGAGATGTTTTTCATCCGGTTAGATAAACGTCCTGAGCTGTTATGAACGTGTCTGAACTGTTAAATATATTTTTAGTTAACTAAACTACTATGAAGACGTTCTCAGTGAAATCCTGTAATAACACTTTTCTGAACTGTGTAAGTACTGAACCAAAGATGTGGAAAGAATCTTTTCTAAATGGATTTAAACAAAGTTAAAGTTAGATAAACTTAGATTAACTGAGCAGTGAGTTGTGTCTTCGTATAAAATAGAATCTCTAACTTGTTTTTCTATTTATTCCTCCTGGAATTTGATCTTAAATACAGGCTGCTGTGTTCAGTCTCTGTTAAACTGTTTTCCAGATACTAAATTAAGAATGTGAGAATCTGAGTATCTGGTCAGTTCTGATGTCAGATAACATTTAAATAGCATGAATGAACAGCCTTAATGTTTTCTCCGTATAGGTTATAGTATTTTCTAGGGTTTTTTTGTTTTTTTAATTATTGTTTGAAAAAACAAAACAAAATAAAGAGTGTTCATGTTGTGTTCACGTTGTGTTTGTGTGTGCGTTACTCTGCAGATCCCGGGTCCCGTCCGTCCCCATGCAATCATCATTTTGCCAAACAAAGCTGGAACAGAGGTCCTGGTTTGCTATGAAGACGAGGGCGTCTACATTGACACCTATGGTCGTATCACCAAGGATACAGTGCTGCAGTGGGGGGAAATGCCTACATCTGTCGGTAACGTTGGAGCACACATCTTTATGCAAATGCTAAATACTCCCATAAAGGTCTATTTTTGTGCGCAGTGCATCTTTGTGCAGGTACCACTAACAACAGCACAATTACAACGATTAGTCAGGCACTGCTTAACATCACTGTAGATTTTTCCAGTTCGACTCACTAGATCTCGATGAGCAGCTGTCCTGCCACTGAGAACTTAACCTGAACCACATTCAGTGGAGACACATTGGGGACAGGGTGGGCTAAAAATAAGATGGTAGTCAATCTGTGTGTGTGTGTTTTTGGGGCATGGAGATGAGGCAGTATTCAAGTATAAGGAGTAAAACTGTAGGAGACATATTTAGACTTTTGCTCAGACTCGTCTGTTTCTTTCCAATCCAGCCTACCTTCAGTCTAACCAGGTGATGGGTTGGGGAGAAAAGGCCATAGAGCTGAGGTCAGCAAACACGGGGAACCTGGAGGGAGTGTTCATGCATAAAAAGGCTCAAAAACTGAAGTTCCTGTGTGAAAGGAATGACAAGGTAGGAGGAATACTGCACTTATGACAAAAAACAACCTCACTCCCTTTATTTATGCGCTGTTTGTTTTATTTCAGTTCCTAAAAGCGCTCTCTTGTTGCAGGTTTTCTTTGCGTCGGTGCAGTCGGGAGGCAGCAGTCAGATTTACTTCATGACTCTTGGACAGAACTCGCTGTTCAACTGGTAACAACGAGACCAGTTACCTCTGGGATCGACTGGTGGGCGTCTGCCTTCATTGTTCTGGGTTCTCCTGGTGATGCCTTGTTGTGTTTTTTTTATTTTTTGCTTTGTGCTGACCTGCGTTGACCTCCGTGAAGTAGTGGATACCATTGCAAGATCCGTCCCTCAGCCTTGTGCAGTCGCCATGTTAAACCATTATGATCAACGATTGAGCTGGTCAAGAATCCGCCTGCAGGAAAAAAGCTTGAATTCATCGTTCCATCCTCGACTACTGACGCGTGGATCACAGCACTGACACCTGGACATGATTTTCAGCACAAACACACATCCACAGAAATTCAAAGGTACAAGCAGCTGTGCCAGCGTCTTTTTTCCTTTGTTTGACGTGACGTTTCACCAAAACCGAGGGCTTCACGTGGACGATTGTTCTGGGATTTCACATGAACACCTGGCTTCAAAGTTCAGTCTGTTCGTTCAGCACCTGGATTTCTTTTTTCTTTTTTTCAAGAATCAATTATGACTTAATAATGTGCATAACAAGTATTCGATTGTGTGCGTTTTAAAATGCCCAGCTCTGATGCATCTCTGGATCATCGGCATCCTTACACCTCGATCACTGTTGTTGCTGTACGCACCAGAGAGTAATCATCACTTAATTTGTGTTTGTCAGTAGCCTTGTTCACTCTGTACATCACCTGGGCATTTAATGAAATGTGGGCTGCTTTATGTCATTCCATCTTTGTTGCTCGTGCCATGATTACGTCCTTCGAGTTTTAGATCCACAAACAGTGTCCGCTGCCTGTCTGTAATACCTCAAAACTGTTCCGGTATTTATGAAGTCCTTGAATTGATAGAATTGCTTTTATCAGAGTGGTAGAACCCAAACAAACTATCATATTACTGTACTGATTCATGTTCTAGTTTATTAAATACATATCACTATTTTATTTAATATATAGCACTATCAAATGTTAGATAGGAATTATTTTCTCTCACAACTAGTCTGCAAATGTGTTATCAAGTGTGGAAAAAAAATACTGATGGGTATATTTGCTGCGTTGCATAGTTTAGTTTAAATATATGTTGCTACCACAGCCCCTCCCCTCAGCTCTAAGTGTGAGAGGTCAGTCTACCACAGAACTGGACCACGTCATTTAAATCGCATTTCTTTTTGCAAAGGACCTTAAAAGCCATTTACCGTAAAAGGAGCAATTTAAATGCGCAGCATAGTGTAGATAAATAGAGATATAAAGCAAGTATAATTCGCTCTTTTTTGTATAGCTTCCGATGTATATAATCCTGTAAGATGCACTGTTTTCTAAATATTTTATTACACGCCATCTTTACATATATGTACAGAATTGCAGGCTTACGAATGTGAAATTCAATCTTAAAACAGAGTCGTGCATGCCCCCCCCCCCACGGTCTTTGGTTATTAATGTGAGCTGCTCACAGTGAATTTGAAGGCTCGTGTTCAGGTCTCACAAACTTGGCTGAATCGTCTAAAATCAAATGTGAAGTCTGTTTGTTCGATGTTCTTGTTGCGTGTGTAAGAGGTGTTTTGCACAGTTGCCGTCCTATACGCGTTACATCAAAAGCCATCCTGTCGTCAGTATTGAAGAGATCACTGCTAACCTTTCGATCAGTATTTGTTACACTGCCCACTGTGGGACCAGTTTTTGATGGGGCAACATGATGAAAATATAAAATATAGGATATGTAGTGAGTTGGGCCAGAAACAGAATATTCTCTTTGTCTTTTATTCAATGAGCTTCAAGGCAGGAAACCAAAGATGAAAGCTTTGATGTATTTGCTTCCTTGATTCTAACAGATGATTCACAAGTGGTAACTGATCTCATTTATGAATCAAATTATTAAATTGATAAACTCTTAGATCACCCTGGAAACTCACCCAGGCCCAAAGTGTTGCAACAAAATACATACAAGTCAATGTTATGAGTGTTTGTGTATTAAATATCACAGATGTATGCATTAAGTATTATTTGGTTTGGTAAAGGTAAAGAAATCATTGCGGTTTTCTTACCTTCAAATGTGAATCTGCATATTTATCCATTTTATAATTCTTTTTCTCTTCTACGAGATTTTGCTTAAACGGCTAACTTTATGTTTTTTAGGTTATCCTGCACACTCTTGAATTTTGTTGTTATCATAATTGCGCCAAATGTTTTTATATACATTGATACTTTCATTTTAGTTTTATTATAGACTTATGACTTGTGAGAAATATTACAGCTGGTTCTGTGAGAATATTTTGAACTGGAAAATGAAGTTGTTGTCTTATTGCTAAGTTTTAATCACGTCTTACAACATTTCTTTTGGGGACAGAAGGTGTTTGATTGTCTGACGTACTTAACAAATAGCTTAACATAACAAGCTATTGTGCATTAACATAGTGGATTGTGACCTAATATTACCAGGCTAAGAGGTGCTCACTAACAGAGCCTAAATGTGCCGTAACTAACTTGCAGTTCCTAGCTAATGCTGTTAGCTGTTAGCTGCTGTTAGCTGTTATATGAAAACGAAGCTTGGCTAGCAGTACCAAAATGAGTCACTTTTCTCATAAAAGAAAGGAGCAACTTTTACATGCGTAGCGTACCTAGTGCTAATATTTACATAGGTTCAGATTGTAAGGCACCTTAAAAGTGTTATTCTTGTTTGAAGTGGACAACAAATGAAATTAAATTTGGTTAAATTCTGGCAAGCATGTCATGAGTAAATACAACTTACCTAGGTTGCTTTTTTTTAATTAACTTTCTTACCAATAATGTTACCATTTTTTAAAAAACCTGTAGGCTACTGTATATGTGCGTTTTTTGTTTTAAGTATGGAATAGGACAAGTACATAGAGACTGTTGCTGTGCTAGCTTGTGGTCAGGCCTGCAGGGAAAGGTGACCGTGTAGAACCGACAGCTTTGGTCAGGTTCCTGAGCAGGACCGTGGCCAGACTAGACAGGAGAGCAGACCAAAACCTAGTGCTCCACAGTTCTTGTAGTTTTTGTTCAGCTCTAACTTTCAGTTATCGAACAGCCTGTATCTGCTCATCCTGCTTCCGCACTCGGTCATACACCTTTAGGGTATAAGCTGGGAAATAAACCAGCTCTAAATGAGTTCTGACTCCATAATTCTCATTTGCATCTCATTCTCTTTTACATGGTCTAACATTGGACCGATTGTTTGAGAGTATCTGTCTTGCTCTCTGGACTGCTTCAAGTAACAGCATATGAAACAGCTCGTCTGCAAGCTGACCAGTTTGACACCTAATAACAGTTTCCTTTTTATCAGGTTTATCCATTTATCATCTTAAGCTACTCTTTTAGAGAATGAGGATACTTTTCTGGTTTATTTGAAGCAAAGTGCCTGCCTGCTGCCACTCTTTGCTCCCTGTTGCTTAGCACTGAACGATCGCTGTATCACTAATGAGAGAGCGAGGGAACGGCGCACTTCCTCCTACACCTTCCACTGGTTAAAAACGTGATAGATTCTGTATCAGGCCTGTGGTGACTCACATCCTTAACTCTCCCACAAACTCTTTTTCTCTCACTTTTCACAACACGTTTCCTCTTGCTGCCACTTTTCATCCCCTCGGCATCTTTTGCCCATCTTCAGCTTCATGCTCCCACCCCTGGCTGTCTCTTTAGCTTCCCACGCGCCCTTTCTTTTATTTCTGTTCGGTTCACGGAGACCTGTCGCATCAGATTGCACATCTTTATTGCACAAAGTAAATTTGCACAGCTTTTCAAATTAAAAGTAAGGTTTAATTAATGGAGATGGGCCCAAACATTTAGCCCAACCTTGTTATTTCTCCAGATTATGTTGCAAAGTGGGATGAAGTGTGATGCAGGACGAAAAAAAATGAATACAAAGCAGCTTGCATTTTTGCAGTATTCGCTTAAGTGTCAGCTGTTGTTTTCCACCCTGTCGATGTGATGTGTGGGAGAGTGTGATGAAAACTGGTGTTTAAAAAAGCAGAATTCAGTCTTCAAGGAAAGGAAAGGAAGGACAGAGTTGGAGGAGGTAGTTAAGTCAAGTGTCAATAGAAGGAACAAGGAAGAGGCTTCAAGAGGCTTAATTTCTTTAAATAATACCTAGTACACATGTTTAGATATCTAGATAGTTTTGGTTGTGATGAAGAGAAGGAGGAAGAGGATGTGAAAGGGATGGTGACTGTATACAGTAGCCTTTAAGATTAAATATTGACATTTATTGCGTCATCAATAAGCAAAATAATAATCCTGGTGAATTTGGGGGGGGCGTGATATTTTCCAAAAGCCAACCTATTACATGTTTCATACATGGTAGTCTGACTTTATTCAGAAATGTTGTTTGAGATTATATAAGACCAAATATTATATGGCTAAATATCTGAAAATATATCTATCTGCTCCTGTATCATTTATAAGATAATTCTTTTGATACTTTGGTATATTTTTGCACTGGACCTTTGTTTTATGCATTGTACACTGTATCCCTCATGCTTTGATACGAACGCACACTAACTCGTGTTTCCATGTAAAATGGTAAAAAACGGTGAGGCCACAATAAATATGTTGAATAAAGTATCGTCTTGGTGCTTTCTTTCTAGTTTTCACTGATAGGACGATTTTATTTAATCTGCTGATGGGTTGATTTGCACGCTGATATTTTTGATCACGCTGCATCTGTCAAAGTGACAAAATATGTTGTGTTTGTCCTTGTTGGCATCACCAGAAACATTTTGTCACTTTCATTTTCTAATGATGACTCTATATACTGAAAAGAAAAAGAATATTACAAAGTATGTTTTTAAAGCATTTCCCATATAGAAAGGATCATTTTATTAGACTCAGATTTCTGCTGGCCAAAACTGAAATGGGGATAGAAGCCACTGACATCGAGGCATGCAATCCTCCTTACCATGAATGGAGGGTTTCACACCAAATCCAGCACTTTGACACTGTGCGCCAAGTGGAATGAAGAAAGCCAAGGACCAGTAAGAGTCAGAACAACTGTCCAACATCTATGAGTTCATCAGGCCACAACTGACGTTGTGCTTGGAGCTTATCTCAAGCAGCAGAAACCCGAGAAAGAAGAGGAGCAAGGAGAAGAACCATCATGGAAGGGCAGGCCCCTGCACGGTATGTACCAGTGGCAGATAGAGGTGGCTGATATCCAGAAATCCTACCAGTGGCTGGACAAAGCTGGACTGACAGCACAGAGGCACTAATCATGGCACCACAGGAACAAGCTCTGACCACAAGATCCATAGAGGCTGGGGTCTATCACACCAGGCAAGACCCCAGGTGCAGGCTGTGTAAAGATGCCCCTGAGACAATCAAGCACATAACAGCAGGGTGCAAGATGCTAACAGCTAGGGCATACATGGAACGCCATAACCAAGTGGCTGGTATATTCAATTCAATTCAATTCAATTCAATTTTGTTTATATAGCGCCAAATCACAACAAAAGCCACCTCAAGGCGCTTCATAGGTACAGAGAAAAACCCAACAATCATATGACCCCCTATGATCAAGCACTTTGGTGACAGTGGGAAGGAAAAACTCCCTTTTAACAGGAAGAAACCTCCGGCAGAACCAGGCTCAGGGAGGGGCGGGGCCATCTGCTGCGACCGGCTGGGATGAAAGAAGGAAAACAGGATAAAGACATGCTGTGGAAGAGAGACAGAGATTAATAACAGATATGATTCGATGCAGAGAGGTCTATTAACACATAGTGAGTGAGAAAGGTGACTGGAAGGGAAAAACTCAATGCATCATGGGAATCCCCGGCAGCCTACGTCTATTGCAGCATAACTAAGGGAGGATTCAGGGTCACCTGGTCCAGCCCTAACTATATGCTTTAGCAAAAAGGAAAGTTTGAAGCCTAATCTTGAAAGTAGAGATAGTGTCTGTCTCCTGAATCCAAACTGGAAGCTGGTTCCACAGAAGAGGGGCCTGAAAACTGAAGGCTCTGCCTCCCATTCTACTTTTAAATACTCTAGGAACAACAAGTAGGCCTGCAGTGTGAGAGCGAAGTGCTCTAATAGGGTGATATGGTACTACAAGGTCATTAAGATAAGATGGGGCCTGATTATTTAAGACCTTGTATGTGAGGAGCAGGATTTTGAATTCAATTCTGGATTTAACAGGAAGCCAATGAAGGGAAGCCAAAACAGGAGAAATCTGCTCTCTCTTTCTAGTCCCTGTCAGGACTCTTGCTGCAGCATTTTGGATCAGCTGAAGGCTTTTCAGCGAGTTTTTAGGACATCCTGATAATAATGAATTACAGTAGTCCAGCCTGGAAGTAATAAATGCATGAACTAGTTTTTCAGCATCACTCTGAGACAGGATATTTCTAATTTTAGAGATGTTGCACAAATGGAAGAAAGCAGTCTTACATATTTGTTTAATATGTGCGTTGAAGGACATGTCCTGGTCAAAAATGACTCCAAGGTTCCTCACAGTGTTACTGGAGGCCAAGGTAATGCCATCCAGAGTAAGAATCTGCTTAGATACCATATTTCTAAGATTTTCAGGGCCGAGTACAATAACCTCAGTTTGATCTGAATTAAGAAGCAGAAAGTTAGCGGCCATCCAGGTCTTTAAGACATTCCTGCAGTTTAACTAATTGGTGTGTGTTACCTGGCTTCATGGACAGATAGAGCTGCGTGTCATCTGCATAGCAGTGAAAATTTATGCTATGTCTTCTAATGATGCTGCCTAAGGGAAGCATGTATAATGTAAACAGAATTGGTCCTAGCACTGAACCCTGTGGAACTCCATAATTGACCTTAGTGTGTGAAGAGGACTCTCCATTTACTTGAACAAACTGGAGTCTATTAGATAGATATGATACAAACCACTGCAGTGCAGTACCTGTAATACCTACAGCATGTTCTAATCGCTCTAATAGGATATTATGGTCAACAGTATCAAACGCTGCACTGAGGTCTAGCAGGACAAGCACAGAGATGAGTCCACTGTCAGAGGCCATAAGAAGATCATTTGTAACCTTCACTAAAGCTGTTTCTGTGCTGTGATGAGCTCTGAAACCTGACTGAAACTCTTCAAATAAACCATTTCTCTGCAGATGATCAGTTAGCTGTTTGACAACTACTCTTTCAAGGATGTTTGATATGAAAGGAAGGTTGGAGATTGGCCTATAATTAGCTAAGACAGCTGGGTCTAGAGATGCTTTTTAAGTAAAGGTTTAACTACAGCCAGCTTGAAGGCCTGTGGTACATAGCTGATTATTAGAGATAGGTTGATCATATTTAAGATCGATGAATTAATTAATGGCAGGACTTCTTTGAGCAGTTTTGTAGGAATGGGGTCTAAAAGACACGTTGATGGTTTGGAGGAATTAATTATTGAAGTTAACTCAGAAAGATCAATTGGAGAAAAAGAGTCTAACTTAACATCAATGGTACTAAAAGTAGCTGTAGATAATATTACATCTGTGGGATGATTATTGGTAATTTTTTCTCTAATGATTAAAATTTTATTTGTGAAGAAGTTCATGAAGTCATTACTAGTTAACATTAAAGGGATTGTTGACTCAGTAGAGCTCTGACTTTTTGTCAGCCTGGCTACAGTGCTGAAGAGAAACCTGGGGTTGTTCTTATTTTCTTCAATCAGTGACGAATAGTAAGATGTTCTGGCTTTGCGGAGGGCTTTCTTATAAAGCAGCAAACTATTTCTCCAGGCTAAATGATGATCCTCTAAATTTGTGACACGCCATTTCCTCTCCAGCTTACGAGTTATCTGCTTTAGGCTACGTGTTTGAGAATTATACCACGGAGTCAGGCACTTCAGATTTGAGGCCTTAGTTTTCACAGGAGCTACAGTATCCAGAGTCGTACGTAGTGAGGACGTAAAATTATTAACAAGATGATCGACCTCTGTTGGAGTAGTGTTCAGATAGCTGCTCTGCTCTATGTTGGTACAGGGCATTGAAGATGATAACAGTGGGTGGATTATATTCTTAAACTTAGTTACAGCACTTTCAGAAAGACATCTACTTTGATAAAGTCTACTCTCCACTGCTGTGTAATCAATTATTGTAAATGTAAATGTTATCAGGAAATGATCAGACAGCAGAGGGTTTTCAGGAAACACTGTTAAATGTTCAGTTTCTATGCCATATGTTAAAACAAGATCTAGAGTGTGATTAAAGTGGTGGGTGGGTTCTTTTACATTTTGAGAGAAGCCAATTGAGTCTAATAACAGATTAAATGCGATGTTGAGGCTGTTATTTTTAGCATCTACATGGATGTTAAAATCACCCACAATAATTATTTTATCTGAGCTGAGCACTAAATCAGATAAAAAGTCTGAGAAATCAGAGAGAAACTCTGTGTAAGGCCCAGGTGGACGATAGATGATAACAAGTAAGACTGGTTTCTGAGTTTTACAGCTGGGGTGGACGAGGCTAAGCATCAGGCTTTCAAATGAATTAAAAGTCTGTCTGGGTCTTTGGTTAATTAATAGGCTGGTGTGAAAAATTGGTGCCACACCGCCCCCTCGGTGTATAGTGTACAGGAACATCTGTGCTGAGTATGGCCTGGAAGTCTTGAGGTCAAAATGGAAGACGCCACCTAGGGTGGTGGAGAATGACCGAGCTAAGATCCTGTGGGACTTCATAATACAGATGGACAAAGTGGTCATGGATAACCAACAGGACATAGTGGTGGTGGACAAGCAGAGGAAGACAGCCGTAGTGAAAGATGTAGTGATACCGAATGACAGCAACATCAGGAAGAAGGAACACAAGAAACTGGAGAAGTACCAAGGGCTCAGAGAAGAGCTCGAGAAGATGTGGAGGGTGAAGGTAACAGTGGTCCCAGCAGAGCACTAGGTGTAGTGACACCCAAAATGGGTGAGGGGCTCGAGCAGATCCCAGGAACAACACTGAAAATCTCTGTCCAGAAGAGCAAGAGCGCAGTCCTAGAAACAGCAAAGATGCTGTACAAGGCGTGCAAGCTCCCAGGCCCCTAGCAGAGGATGGACACTGATGAGCACTCATGAACAATGTAGGTTTTGCATATTCAGGTATGTATCTTAAACTGTCCCAGAAGCTTCTATGGCCATTACTTTAATAAGTATAGCCTTTTGGAATGAGATGATTCTGTTTGATGTACTCGTATATTGCATCACATCTATGTGAAATATGATGAATAAAAATGAGCTGAGCTTGGGTGCGATCTGTTTTCCAAGGTTGGGTATTCACGTCTCCCTCTGTCTGTCCGACTCGCTCTGGTTCTCAGGTTTCTACCCAAAGACTCACTGGCACCAGTTGCAGGTTTTCTGGCCCCTGTCTCTCACACTTGGATGAAGTTTGGTCCAGTCATGATGCCTCAGCCACTTTTTGTAATTTCAGATTGAACAATATATCTTTATAGTTTGTGCAGCAACGCGCAACAAGCTAGCTCTCTGTCAGCTATCTATGGTCATTTGGATTTGGCATTAGCTGTGCGCATTAGCACAAAGGCATGAGGCACCGGCTGGGGCAGACTTGAGCTTCCCTATTCTCTTTGGTTAGAGGAGTACGGAAGGAGCAAATTTAGAGCAGAGTGAAGTGTTAATTAATGGTCAAACTCCACATGGTTTCCTCTCACCCCCCTCCTCAGCCTCAGATTCCCTCCTAACCCCGTCCCACACCCCAACCTCTTCAACACACACACACGAGCCCCTGCTTGTCCACTTGTGTCTAAATGTGTGTCAGCTCGCCCAAAGCAAGGAGCGTCCAGTGACCAAGCCATGACTGGCAGCCACACAGTCATATAGCAGTTTTGGTTTTAGCATCTGGATTTTCTGCTTGTTGGATCAATATATTTGTTGTTATTCTTGGTTTTGTAGCCTGCTGGGGATAGAGCAGACAGGTAAGGATGGGGATATTTTTGCGGAAGTTCGCTTCTGATGGATTAAAGATTGTGTTGAGGATGCAGAGCTGCCTGTTGCTTGTCTAAATTAAGCTAGAAGCATATGACACACAATCACAGCATGGAGGAACTTGTGCAACCCAGCTTGCATTTCATTTAGCATTTTGGTAGAGACATCCAGAAAGTTTCGCAAAAGTGGGAGTCCAGCATGTGTGGCATGCTTCGAACCGGATTCAAAGAAAAGAGAAAGTAACAGTCAAGTTAATCAGATAATCAAATGGTGTAATTCATTTGGTCCATGGCCAATGGGATCCTGATACTGCATGCTACTGATACTACAGGCAGTACTGGAGTGACTGAGTTTGCAGTCAGAAGGAAGAGGACAGCTGGGATGATCTGTCTGAAGTTATTTATAATTTATATGCTGTGTCATGTGCTATCTAGCTATATTTCATTGACAATAGTAACCTCAACGCGCTATTATTCTAACTACCAACCTATGTAGCTACGTAGCTTTCTACCTACCTGCTTATCTAATAACCTACCCTTCTACTTGCCTATCCATCTGTTGATCTACCTGCTTACTTTCCCCTCGCTGCCTTCAGCTACCAGTGACACCACCAAAGATTCTTTGTAGTTACTGTTACAAAATGGCGTCTATCAAAAGAGAACATCCTGTTGCACATCTTTAAATGAGCAAAATGCTAATCTTTGAAAAGTATATAGGCAAACCCAAGGACATTGGTGCAAACTATCCACATTGGATATCCAGTGCAGCAAATGAAGAGGGGAATTTAAAGGGTATAAATAAAAAAGGAACTGTGTCAGTTATATGTCCTGCAGTGTGAGGCAACATAAGACATACCAGCCAAATTTGAGCTGTGTGTGTGTACAAGCTTGGCATGCCTGTGTGACACTGTGTTCAGCCACTGGGTTCTGGTTGGCCAAAAGAGAGATCAGGTGACCCAGTCTGTGCTAAATTGGTCCTGTGCACAGCCAAGCTGAGGAGGTAGGAGAATTGGAGAGTCATAGGTTGAGGGCTAGGAGGGTTTCTGGAGTGATGCAATTGAAAAAATTCAAAATGTGATGTGTCTTTGTCATCAGTAGTCCCTTTACAAAGAGTTGGCCTTTGAAATCACGTCTCGATTAAAAAATTAAGCTGCAACAGACATTTGAATCTCAAACTGGAGCCTCTACATTCATTTGCATTTATAAAGTTGTCTTGTTATACAGAGAATACTGATTCAGGATAAGTCACAGAAAATTACACTGTTGTGCAAAAGTCTTAAGCCACCCCTCATGGCTGTATATTTTGCTAGGAAAGTGGATAATTTTGCTTCCTTAAGAACAGCTTCTTCACAGTCACCCTTCCACTGAGACCATTTCTAAAGAGGCTTATCAGTGAAAACTGAAAGTTACGATTCTTTTCTCAGGTCCTGTGTCAGGTCTTTTTTTCAGTAAGTCTGTTATGTTTAAATACGGCTCTGGTTAGTATTCCAGTCTCAGGTATACAACAATTGGCTGATTGTTGGGCACTTCTCTCTAATGCTGTAGGGTGTTTACCTTACAATAGAAAGTGTCTTGATTAAACTGGTTTATAAAGTTAAGCTGAAAAAAATTTACTTTCTGTTGAATTCTAATTAGCAAGTGTTAGCATGCTAACCTGCCACACCGCTAGAAACCCGCTACAGTGTTCCCGCTACCTCGGAACTTGATGTCATAACTTGTAATTTGTTTTGGTTCTTTGCAAGATAGAGACATTTAGGTATCACTAGCAATACAGCATAATTTTTTTAAACACATTAGTACAGATTAAAAGTTTACAGTTTTACTACTGCTTACGTTCAGTGCTACCACCTTGGTTTGCTAACTCGGGGTATGTTGGTCTGCTCTTTCCGAGTAGGAAATCTGAATTCCATAAAAAAATTTCCAACTGGGAACTTCAAATTTCTGAATTCTGACTTATTTTGTAACACACCAAAACAACCATTATTACCAATAATAGCATTTATCTTAAATTACTACTGTATCTGAACAGTCTCAGAGAATTGCCGGCGTGAACCAAGATTTGTGCTGTTAGAGAAGATATAATTTAATTCATTGTCATATCCTGCTGCTATGACAAAACATCATACCATATACAGTATAAACTGACACTAATGTAATGCTACTTTTATCATTATAGCTGAGTAAAGCAACAGTGTGTGCCTTTTTGTATCTTTTCTCTTTACTGGTGTGGTCTTGGTCTGGTCACAGAGATGTATGGTACATACGTCATATGGGTCATATAGAAAACGTCTAACAATATGTATGTGTTTGTGCATTTTGCTTAGCCTGTTATAAACCTCCTACATTCAGTAGCTAATATATTACTCTAGATTTTTGGAGGGCACTTTTCAAAGCCCACAGGTTTATATAAAGGTTGCTGTGTTAGCTAATTTGAACACGGTCCACTTCATTCTGGATTTCTGCTCTAATGTGCCACTCCTGTCCACAGCTGAGAGCTGCTAGTGGCTGAAAGCTTCATGATGTTGTGTACAGCCAGGGCTGCAATGAGGGATCTGTTTAAATAAGCAAAGCTGACTGTTTCTTCCTGTTTCCAGTTTGTCAGAATCTGCTCGTCGACTGCAGGACAGCTCAGTTTTCTTTGATAACTGTAAATGACACATCTAAACATGCTGCTAGTGTATAAAATAGATATTTATGCTAATAACACAGGCAGGAGGATACTTTTATGGCACCTATTAACTATCACCACTCACCGTGTTTAATAGCAAATCAAATGACAAACAGCCGTCACCATGACTCATCTCCAAAGGCTGCCTTTCTCCTGTCAGGTGAGAACAGGTGCACTGGAAATGCACTTACTGGAATATTGAACTCACACAGAGTGCAGCCATCTTCCTCTTTCCCCATGTAACAGAATCAGTGGGCTCAACATGCTGTTAAAAATACCAGCCATGATTCTTCATTGACACATCAATGAGCAACACAGAGTCGTGTGCCATACGCATTAGCAAGCCATATCGACAAATTACATGCAAATGTTCAGAGTGGCAGTCTGCAGCAATAGGGACCTACGATTGGTCTAAAGTTGTGTGAATTTATATATGCATTATACTGTATTAATGCTTCTCACCACACAGACAAATATAGCCCTGCAGGCA
The DNA here is from genome assembly GCF_001858045.2 of Oreochromis niloticus. Lineage (NCBI taxonomy): Eukaryota > Metazoa > Chordata > Actinopteri > Cichliformes > Cichlidae > Oreochromis > Oreochromis niloticus. The sequence continues at coordinate 33,414,044 of NC_031966.2, read as the reverse complement.
GGTGAGTGTGGAGATATTTGTGGTAGGACAATGTGTTTCTTAGACCGTAGATCCAAAAACAGGTTGAAGCTAGAGGCAGAACAGTGAGGGGCTGATATACACTCACTTATGACAGAAGCAGAGCAGGCTCGAACGTGAACTCGGGTATAAATGTGTGAGTGAAACAGCAAAAAAAGAAGAATCAATTTGCAAGTTATGGTTTTGTGGTTCTTTGTAGCTGCTTTTGTGTTCTTTTAGATTTGGTGTGTCTTTCTTTGTTCTTTAGATCCTTTGTGTACAATACTGCAATTACGTCAAATGACTTTGAAACAAAAAATATTCCAGTCACTGTATTCAGAGGCTCTGGTTTTGGGGCCCACTGAACTCCTGGCTAGCTGGGCCTAATTCTACCATGTTTTACTGGGTATGGCTTCAGGGAAACAGGAGGTCTGAGATGGGTAGCATCTTTCCTCTTTGAGGCTGCTAAAGGCCAACTGGCAATAAGCTTCTGGACAATCTAGTGATGATGTTTGGATTCATGTTTTAGCATCTTCTGTCAGTTTGGACGTCCTTTCGTCTCACTTTAAACTTTAGGCACTTAGAAAAACTTAATAATCTGAAGGCATGACAGTCGACATGGGACACCCAGGGAGGGAGGGTATACTGAGAAGACACCAGCAAGTTGCATTATGGGAAATTTAGGGTCTAATGCTGCTCAGTCTTCACCTACACTAAAGCAAAAAGGATGCCACTGTCGCCAATGTCTTTGATTTGCCTCTCATCGGATAATATGAACGTTAGATCCTTGTTTGGGACATCACTGAACTTGGCTGCCACTGCTTGTGTGCCTCTGTCCATCTGTTGCTTGCCAGGTAGCGGATTTGTTGCACTGGATGAATGTGTCCTGTTGTCGCTGCCACAAATTCTGTAGTTATGTAAGAGAGACAATTGATACAAAGGGTTTAGCAACAGTTGCTGTTGTATCAGCAGTGGGCTTTAGTACGCGCACACACAGCTGTTTGGAGTGATTATGTGAGGGGAAAACTGGATGTACACACGGATGTCATACATGCCTTAGTTGTTTCTTCTTTCTTAAGCTGTGATCCTCTCATTTAGACAATGTTTAGGCTGTGTTTATGTGACTGCTGTGACCCCCATGTAGCACAAATAGTACAAATAGTAAGCCAACTCAGATTTATCGTTGTAGATTAAATGCATATGACACGTAAATCTAGAGTAAAGGGGAGTTTTCTTTACCTCTGCGACTTCGACATGGAGACGCTTTGATTTATCGCAGCTCAGACAGTCTGTGCAGCGCTTAGGAGGTGGCAAAGTTTAATTTAGCCCAGAAACCTGAACCTCAGGAGGCTCCTTCTCTGAAACCAAGACAGGCCTCCCAAGGCTGGCAGGCTGAGATCTGAGGGAGTCTTTTGGGTGTAAGTCTCCTTCTACCTTCAGTTAGCTCTGATATGGCCATGCTGCTGCCAAACACAGTGATGGAGAAACAGTGACCTGGTACACGAGTGATTTGGTGCCCTGTTTGAGGAATCCAGTGTGTGAGCTCAAGCGTTTAAGCTTATTTGTTTCCATGTGTAACTTTGAGTCTGCATAAGCGTGTGTGACCATTCATTTGTTTGGGGATGATAAATAATAATACAAAACATTACTGTGTCTGTATATCACCACCTGAAATAAACAACAGATCAATAGAAATGCATGTAATCAAGCTTGAATTTAGCTGTATTAAATATAACTGCTGAAGGTTTCTTCCTGTTAAAAGGGAGTTTTTCCTTCCCACTGTTGCCAAGCTCTTCCTCAGAGGGGATTGTCTGATGCTGGGTTTTCTCTTTAGGGTCTTTCCCTTACAATATAATTTGCGTTGAGGCAAATGTGGCTGTAAAATTAAAATTGAATTCAAGGCAAACAACGTGTTGTTTGCCTTGTGAATAAGCCGCATCTGCTCTATTTTTAAAAACATTTTTAAAAAAGATATACAAGCCGCACCCGGCTATAAGCCGCAGATATCTATGATGAAAAATTAGATATTTACTGCATGTACAGAACGATTTTGTACTGTAAATGTACATGTGTGTACTTGAACAGATTCTTTCTGAACAATGCTTTTTAACACGGCAGCAACTTTGCTGATTAAAACAGAACAGAACCAAGAGAAAATAACCGCTATTTATTTACCTTCATTTTTCCTGTATTTGAAACCACAAGTCACTTTAATCATCTTCGCTGAAACCCATAAAGTCCCACCTTTGAAATCTTCAATATTCATTTTGCGGGCGATTGTTTTGGCTTTCAGTCGGATCTGTACAGTGGATACACCTCGGCCACCTGCTCTCTGTGTGTTCACCCATTCCTCCAGGACATTTTCAAGTTCAGGCCACCTGCTTTTATGTCCTCTGAAAGCTTTTCTCGACTTTTGGCATTGCATGAGCTCTTCCCGCTGCCGCCTCCAACGCGGTTTCCCTCCTGGACAGCAAGATCGATGGCCTTCAACTTAAACTTGCATCATACGAACTTCTTCGTGTGGTTTCCATGATGAAGGGGCGAGGATTTGAAAATAACTACCAGTTGGTAATTTGTTGTGCGTATTCTATCTGCTAAAGAAAAAGTAGCGTATTCTTCTTTGCATTGATTTTTCATCTATCTTGTTTTTTATTCTAATTCTGGTTAGAGTGCCCCTAGTGGTGGAAGAAAAATCCACAGAATAGCCGCACCTTTGTATAAGCCTCATGGCTCAAAACCTAAGAAAAAAGTAGCGGCTTATGGTCCAGAAAATACGGTAGTTGTGAAATCCTGTTTTGAAGCTTTGAGTTCAGAATCTTTTTTGTTGTTGATACAGTATCATAAATGAGGGGTGGAGGTGACCATGCAACGGGCAGCACTGCACACTCGTTTTAGTAACTCGTCAGTTACAAAGTAGCTCTGTCCTGCCTTATTATCTGTTTTACTATCATTTGAACAAAACGTCTTCTTGTTGCAGTAAGACAATTCTCCCCATTCTGGCCATTTGGAAGAATGCAGATTTAATCTTTTTTATACAGTCTATAAATTAAACCTGTCTAAACATTCACTAGATGTGAAATCTCATAATTACATAGGCTTTGTGCATGTTCACTGATCCAAACGTGACGTACAGTCCTGCCAAGATGATGTTTTAATCAACACCCGACTCTGTGTCTTTTTAAACAAGGGCTCAACCAGCTTTGATCTCAAGCATTTGTCTGAGCTGTTTTCTGGCCAAGGATGCTCTCAAAACTTTTAAGATTTTACTGATACCAGTGCCAGCATCAGTTTTGTTTATAGGCCTACATGTTCAGCATTAATCCAAAAAAGTGTTACTTATTTGATGGATGACAAAAAAAACAGAAAGACAGTAGAAAGAGGCTTACAATCCGGCAAATAATTATTTGATCTGTGGCTGAATTTTTAAGTCTGCTCACTTACAAGGAAATGAATAGTTTTTCAATTTTATGCTTGTTTCATTTCATGGAAAGAGACAGGCTATCGACCAAAGACAGAAAGAAGTATTTCATCCCCTAAAATGCAGTCAGAACAAGCTCCCACAGATTGGCTCAATCAACCTACCAGTCGATCAGTTACACATTCGCTTGATCTCAACTCGTATGTATAGAGCACACCCGTCCACATAATCAGTTTCTTCCATTCCAACCTCTCCATCACCACGGGCAACATCAGAGAGCTGCCAAAGGATGTCAGGGACAAGGCTGTAGACCTGCACAAGGCTGGAATGGACTAAAAGACCATCAGTGTGCTCTAATGGATTGAAATCTTGTGATGCACACAAAGTCATCCTGCTCAAGAAGGCACATGTACAGGTCTGTTTTAAGTTTGCCAGTGAACATATAAATGATTCAGTGAAGGGTTTGAACCTGTTTTTCTGCTAATGGTACAGGACAGCTTGACTACACTAAGCCTAAGCCCCATTAAGGGGCCAATGGATGGAGCAATGAACCATAAAATCCTGGACCAGACCCTTCTTCCCACAGCCAGAACACTGAAGATGGGTCATGGATGGGTCTTCCAGCCTGATACAGACCCAAAACATACCGCCGTGGAAACAAAGGAGTAGCTACAGAAGAAGCACATTAATTTCATGGAGTGGCTGAGTCTGTCTCCAGAGCTCAGTCTGACAGAAAATCTATGGAGGAACCTGAAGCTTTGAGTTGCTGAGCAGCAGCCAAGAAATTTAAAGGATTTAGAGCGTTTCTGTAAAGAGGAGTGGACCAAAATCCCTCCTGAGATGTGTACAAACCTGCTGAACAGCTACATGAAACACCTCACCACTGTGCTCACCAACAAGGGTTTCTAAGCCAAGTATTAAGTCATGGTTATTAAACGAAATGAAACTACCTTCAAATTAGAGACTATTCACACCTTTGTGAGTAAACTCACAAATTCAGCACAGACACGTGTGCAGAAGCAAACAAAAATGTAACCCTGTTTCGAACTGTTGGAAAAAACATTGAATTAATATGATTTAATGAGTTGGAATCTAATTCTTGATTAAATCTTATTAGTGGCTAAAAGCCTGTGCACGTGATTTGTAAAATGAAATGTATGTGTTCAGTCATACCTGCAGACACTCATTTCTACAACACTGCAGCAGAGCATGTTTGAGAGTCTCCCTTTGTCTTTACAGGACCTCTGTCACTGCATCCTGGAACATGGAACAGTAAGTTAGACCTGCACACAAACACTGACACACACGTTTCCTTTTCATGAACCATAAGTAATACTTGACTCAATTTAAACTAATTTTATCCTAAATCTTTACTCTAAATTTCTAATGATTGTAAGATCATTATTACTTTTTGTCCTTAACAATAAGGAAAGAAAACCCACAGTGTGACTCTGTATAGACACTTATGTCTTCACAACCCGACGAAGCGTCCAAACACAGATTTATTCATTTCATTATTGGTGCTTAGAGTCCAGAAGGTGCAGAAGAAGACAAGCACCATGTCTCTGACCATCTCCTCCTCCTCTGCTGCTGCATCCTCCACTCGTGAGCTCTCCTCCTGCTCCTCCACCGTCTCCTCCTCCTCCTCCACTCTCCTCAGTCAGAGACACTCCAGCCTGGTGCAGCCGCTGTGTGTCAGCCCTCAAAGGGTAATTGCAGCCAATTAAAATGAGTCATTTCACCTCATTCGATAAAACACGCGAGTATGTTTCGTTATGGGGATAAACTGGTTAAATAGGTAAATGTCATTTTAATGTCCTGTAATGTTGCGACCTTTTTGTAAATAAATAAATAGATATGCCAAATGATTTTCAAACAAATTAGGTGAATGGTATTATTCCATTTGCCCAGACTCAGAGTCCCATCTACATCCAGCAGCATTCAGGCAGCGGAGTGGCTCCCACATTTGTTAAGGTAAAATAAATGTGCATTTGTGTATTTGTTCATGGAAGTGCACAAAGAAAATCAGAAACCATACTCATATGAGCCTGTTGTCATACCTTCTCTTGATCATGGTCATCATTGCTCCCTCTGCCAGTGTCTCCACGACGTGTCTACGGTGAAGGGTCAGCTGGTGGTCCTGGAGTGCAGACTGAGGGGGACTCCGCCCCTGCAGGTTATGTGGTACAGAGAGGATGAGCAAATACTGGACTCCGATGATTTTAGGATACTCCGCAAGAGTGAGTGTGTTTGTTTTCTACTTAACTTAAACTAAGCTATGAACTAAATCTAGATGTGAAAAAGAAAACATGTTATGTAACTAAAATAAAAATTAAAAACTAAACTTTAGGGGGAAAAAAGGAAATGTTCTTAGTTTTAGTATCTGTTAGTACAGTTCGCCTGATGAGGTGTTGATGGATGTGTTTAAAGAGACTTGGGTGCCTTCAACACTGCTTTCAAGAATTTCTGTGTTTTCATACTTCCTCTGATTTTCCTAAATCGTGGTTCTAACATGTGCCCTCTATACCATTATAAGAGATAGTAATTAAAACTAGACAGCGAAAATTTCTGAAGAAATTTTGAGTTTGCCTATGCTACTGCCAGAAGACATCAGGATCTACATGACTGAAGCAAAGAACTGCTGAGTTTTAAACAGAGTCATCAGTCACCTGACGTGATGAATCCTGCTTCCGGGCCCAAAGTAGTCTGCATTTAATAAGGCTGTTGTGTTTTTAATATGTTTTAATGCTTTGTATCTTGTTCTATTTAATCTCAACAAGCCCCTAAAAACAGTCAGTGATCCCTGTCGGCCTCTCTTGGTTTTTATCACCACTGTTCATTTTAAAGCTCAGTTTTTAAACCCTTACGCTGTAACCACAGCCCAGCCCATGCAGCAGTATATTAATGACTAACCTGGTATTGTGGATGGATTATCTCAGTTGTTCTCCTGACTGAAGTTTGGTCCATTTACAGCATCCTGCCATGTGATTGCATTTGTCCCTAACCATCGGGAACCCTCACGGTAACTTTTATCCAGTGGAAAAAAGTTAGCGTTCATCCTCCAGCTTCACTGTGTTTTTGTTATGCTAACATAGCTGTGTGGCTAGCGATCACGTAGCACATCATTATATAGCAGCTAGCCCAACTTCAGTAACCCTACAAACGTCACTGCTGTTTAGTTTCCTGTCTTCATTTATGTTGGAAGTGATAGCAGAGCTGTACGTCTTAATTTGTTACTTAAATCCCTCAGTCAGAACTTGATATATTATATTTAGATGGAAGCTAGCGAGCTAACTTCCTGCTAACTTCTAACTCAGTTAAATGTAATAAATCCTGTTTTCATGGATGCCTGGATGTTAAACTTAATTGTTACACCTGGTAAAGCAGCAACGCTGATCATTTTATTAAAGATGAAAGAATTTAGACAGTTTTCAACTCTCAGTAAAGCTGCAGTGATCGTTTGACCTTGGGACCTGCAGCAGCGTTTGGGCCCGGACATGGCTAATGATGTCAGATTTAAAGATCAGATAGTAACTCCTGTGAGTGGCGGGGGGGGTGATGAAACACACACTCTTCTGCACCTTGGGGTCAGACACACAGGGCAAACAGGATTTAAGCTCTGAAACACATGTTTTCCTAGAGGCAGTGGCGGTCCTAGCCTGTTTGGCGCCCTGGGCGAACACTCCCTCTGCCCCACCCACCCACACACAAAACATATTAAGGATTGTACATTAACATAAAACTGTTGTACACACACACACATATGAAGAGAGAGAGACTATGCATAGTATGCAAACGGCTAACAAACAGCCATCATAATTCGTCATACAATTATGCTCCACACTCTGGTTTTAGAGTAGGTCACATGACCATTCAGTGGCTGGAAAATTTCATGAAAAATCACAATTTTCAAAAAATTTAAACTGCTCTTGTGAAATAACTGTAAAAGACATGAAAACATGGCTTTAGTCAATAAAAGTCCAAAATCTTGTGACCTGTATAAAGTTTGAATGATGTTCCTGCGATAAACTATTGCCAGTAGGGTTCCAAAGTGGCTTGGGTTCGTGCCTTTTTTTTCAGATGCATTCCCATTCAAATGAATGGGAGACTCTCTAGATCACAATGTCATCTGCAAAAATCAGGTATATCATGGCCTGCAAACCAAATAATCCCAGGCAAACAGATTGTTGATAACGAGCTGGCTAAGATGGCACAATTGCTTTTAGCCATTTTTCACTGTGAAGGAAAAAAGATTTCAAACTTGCATCTATGTTCTCCCCAATAGTATTAAATACAAATAAGGCTTTCATGAAAACATTGAATAAAAATGATACATATTTGCTCAATTAGGCTTAAATAGAAGACAGAGTGATACTAAATGAAGAGCCATTTGTAAATTGTAAGAGTCTCTTCTAAGAGAACAGAGAAAGAGCCAAAGAGCAAATACATTAAAGTTAATTTAAAGATTTAAAGTTACAGACATGCAACTAAAGTGGGCTACAGAACAACCTTAAAACCACAGATACAGATAAGGACACACTGTCTCATTAAAGTAGCATATTCTCCAAACCTTTTGATAACAATCTAATAATCAAACCGTACAAAGCTCTAAATTGTTTCACAATTTCTTTTTTTTAATCAGCAAATTATATTAATTAAAGCTCATGCTAAGAACAGTTTCCAACCCAGTTCAAGAAAATGAAGAAAATCTCCATTAATCGTATAATCAACCATACAAAGAAAATGGAAAAACAATATAGAATGCACTGATGCATGCTCAGTTATCCAGGTAAGTAAATCCCAAAAGGCTGAATCTGTTCATCTGGACGTAGCGTTTTCAGTGGGAGAAAAGTTCTCCTTCAGTCACTTGGATGAGTGACGAAACATTTCTCCCAATGAAAATGCCATGTCGAGATGAACAGATTCAACCCTTTGGAATATAGAATGCAAATGATGGTTGATAAATAGCTGGGTATGGAATATGACCACTGGTTAATTGAGGCTAATTCATAGGCAGTCGCCTCAAGGAAATTTATATTGCATGGTAAAGACCCTACAATATAAAAGAAAACCCCAACAATCTAACGATCCCCTGTGAGCAAGCACTTGGCGACAGTGGGAAGGAAAAACTCCCTTTTAACAGGAAGAAACCTTCAGAAGAACCAGGCTCAGAAAGGGGCAGTCATCTTCCGCGACCGGTTGGGGCATAGACAGTATAAAACATGAAAAGAGCTTGTTCGTTGGAAACATGAAGCAATACAGAAGAACCCTAAGTGTACATTCGGTCTGAAGTCTACCAGATGGCAACAGCTAGCCTGATGCAAACCTCTAGAAATCTATAGGAAAACCGCTTTCTTTCTTCATCCACCCCACCTTATCACATCTGGTTTTTGCAATCAAGATGGCAACAGTAATAATGCTCATCTTGATGCTACAAAATGGGACTTCAGAGACCAATGGATGATGTTACTGTAGCTATATCAATATTTTATACCAGGGGTCCCCAATCCCAGTCCACGAGGGCCGGTGTCCCTGCAGGTTTTAGATATCGCCCTGAGTCAACACACCTGAATCACATGATTAGTTCATTACCAGGCCTCTGGAGAACTTCAAGACATGTTGAGAAGTTAATTTATCCATTTAAATCAGCTGTGATGGATCAAGGACACATCTAAAACCTGCAGGGACACCGGCCCTTGTGGACTGGGATTGGGGACCCCTGGTCTATATTCTATACTGTCTATGGGGGTTGAGGGGAAAGAGTTGTAGTGGTGTATAGAAATGGGAAGTCGAAAGATGTGAGTGGAGAAGAAATGCTCAGTTCCCAAGCAGCCTGAGCCTTACTGCAAACTGCCTTTCAGTAATAGGCCTAGTTGTAGTGAGAAAGAGCAAAATGCAAGGCAGCACCTCGGAGCCATGTTATCCATCCCCCTTGATCCTCTTCCTTCACCGCCCTGTCTGTCTGTTCTTGTGGAGTTTCCATGTGAGATGAACTTTTTGTGGTATTGTCCTTATTTTTTTCCTCTAGGTCTGTATTTTTGCTTGTTTTGATCCTCTCTCCCTTTTCAATTGACTCATTAGATTTAGGTGTGAGCTGAGGTTCACATTTATCAAGCTGTATTCTGTTCTTGTCAGCTTCAGAGGATTTGAGTTCTTGCAGAATACATTTGAGCTCCTTAACTTTTTCCTGAACAGCAATGTTTTTTGCTTCGATTTCTTGCTTCAGGCCTTGGTTTTGACTGCTCAGACACTCATTTTCCTGCTTTATCTCACCATACAGTTCCTTAAATTCTTTGAAATTTTGCAGGGTTTCGTTTGCCTCATGGATGTCATTTTGGAGGGCCTGGATTTGCTGTTTCATTTCATCCTTTTCCTTTTGAAAATTTTCCTTCAGCTCACACATGCTCTGTATTGCAGCATCATTTTGTAATCTGAACGCCTGGTTGTCCTTTTGGAGATCTTCAACTTTTTGCTGCAATGTCAGCTTCTCCATTTCATACTCTTCATGCCTATGGTGCATTTTTTCTTGCAGAGCCTCTTCATTTTGTCTCACTTCCTTCTGACAATCAGCCAACTTTTTGTTAAGCTCCTGGACTTCCAGTTCCAGAGCTTTGTTATATTGCCTAATTCTATTTTTGTCATCTTCAGAGCTTTTGAGTTGTTCCAGAATAGATAGAAGCTCTTGAGCTTGTTCTTGAAGAGCACTGTTCTTGGCTTCAACTTCTTCCTTTAGATCCTGATTATGTTTTTTGAAACATTCATTTTCCTGCTTCATCATACAATAGTTTATCTCAAGTGCTCTGAAATTCTTCATCATTGTTTCTGCCTGAAGATCAAAGTGAGGAGCCAGGATTTCATGACGCATTTGATCTTTTTCCTGCTGAAAGTTGCTTTGCAGCTCACATGTGCTTTCATTTGCATCATGATTTTTCAGACATTTTGACATCTTTTCTGTTTTCACGCCATCGAGCAAGCAAGCTACACCCTTGCTCAGCTGGTCAAGATACTCTTTGAATTCTTTACGGTAATCTTCAGAGCTTTTAAGTTGCGCCAGGGCATTTTTCAATTCTTGATCTTTTTGTTCACAAGCATTCTCCTTTGCTTCAACTTGTTGTCTCAAAGCTTGATTTTCAAAGTGCAAATGGGAAATGCAATAGTTCAAGTCTAAATTCTCCGAGCCAAGCTTCTCATTTTCTAGCTGTAGTTCCCTTTTTTTCTTGTTTTTAGAAAACTCATAATCTTTGAGAAGCACGTCAATGCTTTTTTGGAGGTTTTTGTTCTCATCTTTTAATTCCTTGACTTGCTGAACAAGGTTTTCATTATCTTCAATCACGTCGCTGGGAATGGAGGAAGACGCAGCCATTTTTGTAATTTAAGTTCAGTGAGAACTAAATGGACACAGGGTTTGGGTTACAATATAGTGTTAAGATCAAATGAGTCCTATTTATAGACTTCAGATCAAAGGAATCCTAATAGAATGTGATGAGTAATGATGATGTCACAATGACACGTGATGTTAGATAATTTTTCCAAAGATTCTTTCTTTCATCATCAGTAGTTCTCATCACGCCGATTTATGTTCAAGATGTCTCCTTTCCCATAAGTTTGATTATAATTACTACTATAACGCTTTTAAATTTGCGTACAGCGTCATCATAACAGCTTTGACTGGCAGCTGCAGTCACGGAGAAACTTGCGTATCTCTGTTCGAAAATAGCAGATAGAGCGGGACGCTGAGAGGAGCTCCAGCTTTAAGTTACAAAACCACGACCGACTGTTTTAACCTGACAGCCTGAGTGTTCTTCAGTAAACTGGACTACTCGACAGAAGGATCCGAGGCCCCGCCGGTAAGTTAAACGTGTTTGTAAGCTAATCCGTAACTAACGTTCTCAGCTAGGTCCTGAGACCTAGCTAGCTTAAGCTGGGCATACACTGTGCGATTTTTTTTTTTTTTTCAGTCGTGTTATTCAGCTTCTGCTCAAACTGCACGATTGACTCGCAGGGGTTATAAGTTCGCAGGTCACGATGTAGGGTCTCACACTATACGGCCCGATGCTCTGATGCGACCTTAGTGCTCACACTGTGGGTCCATAAAAATGAAGGTTATAACAGAAAGTCTGTCGCTCGCTCTCCCTCTCTGTCTTTCACTCACACAGACACGCACACCACCACCATCAACTTTGCTAAATTGCTAATGAAAAACATTGATCAGGCAGCTGTGATTGAGCAGCAATGTAAATCCAACTATTTTCACGGTTGTTGTGGTCGTGATAATTTTGTGAGGCCACATCGGAAAGGCTCGGATGAGCTTTCCAAAGTTCTACAAGTGCCTCCATCCCTTGTGTCCAGATCACACGCTGCACCACCGTGCTACTAGTGATGCGCGAATCATGAACGAAACGTTCAATACTTGAGAACCACTTTATTGACTCATGAATCATGATTCACAAGCCCAACTGACTCACTGACTCATCCCTGTTGCTGTTAGCAGCAATATATCTAGCTTATAATTAAAATTGTGGAGAAAAACACAACATCCAGTATCTTAACAAAAACATTTCTGCTCTGAACTGGAAGAAAAAACCCTGAGTAGAAGCTCACATCAAGACAATAGCTCCTCGTTCACAGTAGCATCGTTCTGCTAACATGCTAACAGCACATTTGAGCTACTCACCCCCTCCTTTCCTGTGCTGAATCGTAGAGCGAGCGAATCACTGGTTGTGTCCCAAAACATCGGCTGCATCCTTCAGAGGACCCGGCCTTCGCGGTCTACATGGCCCGGGTCCTTCGAAGACCGAGAAGGCCGGAAGTGCGAGGCTGTGAAATGGGACGGTCTAGCCTTCAGATTTGCGTCACCGCTGTGTCGGTGGAGTTTAATAAACTCGGCCGTCTGCTCCTTGCTATCTAAAATATAACAGGACACTGCCGTAAAAAATGTAAGAGAAGAACTTCAGATCCTGAGTGTGTGAGGACAGGGAACGATCAGCTTTATTTCAGATTTGACAGAAACTTTATATTTGAGTTTGATAAGATAAGATAACCTTTATTAGTCCCACATGTGGGAAATTTGTTTTGTCACAGCAGGAAGTGGACAGTGCAAAAGTTATGAAGCAAAAATTAGAATAAAATAAAATAAGAATAAATACAGTACACAACTGTACAGAATAGAATAAAATAAAATACTATATACAGTAGAATAAAATAGAATAAAATATACAATAAGATAAAAATAGAATACAAATGCTATATACAACTGAGTAAAAAATACAACGATGCCAGGAAGATTATTGCACTTAGTGTTATTGCACATGTGTGTGTTTGATCAGTTAAAGTCTTTGTTGTGGAGTCTGACAGCAGTGGGGAGGAAAGACCTGCGAAATCTCTCCGTCCCACACCGTGGGTGCCGCAGCCTGCCACTGAAGGAGCTGCTCAGTGCTGTCACAGTCTCATGCATGGGGTGGGAGATGTTGTCCAACAGGGATGACAGCTTAGCCGCCATTCTCCTGTCACTCACCACCTCCACTGGGTCCAGAGGGCATCCTAGAACAGAGCTGGCCCTTCGGATCAGCCTGTTCAGTCTCTTCCTGTCCCCAGCAGAGATGCTGCCACCCCAGCAGACCACACCGTAAAAGATGGCTGAGGCCACCACAGAGTCATAGAAGGTCTTGTGATGGTTCTGTTCTCTTTGTGATTACAGGAGCTGCCCTCAGATTCAGACCTCAGCGCCACCCAGTGACAGCAGACAGATCATTCAACATGTTCACATGTTAACTGCAAAATTAACTGATGAAAACAGTACAAAGGTTAAAGTACCACATGTGCTTTCAGTGAAAGCTGCAGCTGTTTTATTGATAAAGTTAAAGACAAAAAGTCAAATGGATTAATCACCCATGTATCGGTGTCACTATATAGTCTCGGTCGTTGTGTCCTTGGGCAAGACACTTCACCCGTTGCCTACTGGTGGTGGTCAGAGGGCCCGGTGCCGCCAGTGTCCGGCAGCCTCGCCTCTGTCAGTGCGCCCCAGGGCAGCTGTGGCTACAATGTAGCTTGCCATCACTAGTGTGTGTGTGTGTGTGTGTGTGTGTGTGTGTGTGTGTGTGAGTGAATGAATGTAGTGTAAAGCGCTTTGGGGTCCATAGGGACTAAGTAAAGTGCTATACAAATACAGGCCATTTATATATATCAGCATTAACAGGACCTCAGTTTGGTGTTTCAGAAAGCTGCTGATCTCAGACCTGCACAGTTTCTGTTATAAACACTTGATGTACTCAGCTGCATGAAGAGCACATGAGATTTTCTCTGACACAATTAAATAAAACCTGATGAAGGTCAAAGGTCATCACTTGTATGTTGAACCAAAAACTTGTGATCTGGATTTCTTTCACTGTTTTTTGCCAATAGTGTGTTATTTACCATAAAGTAATTCAGAGTCATTCATACCAGAATAACCAGAGAGGATCATATATTTTTAAATGTATAACTTTCTACACGACTAAATATAATATCTTTATGTAAAAGACCGGAGCCTCTGAGGATTATCCAAATATTTATAACATTATACAAAGCAAAGGTCTCCATCACAGTGTTCATGAAATGCTGGGTTTATCATTCTTCTGGGGCGGGCCTACGGAGGAGCTCTGAAGATTTCCTTGTGAGGGAGCTGCTGGTGAAGATCATGAGTCCTCCTTGATCCTTGCAATGAATTTTAGTCCAAAGTCTTGTGACCCATATGAAGTTTAAATGAAGTATTGCCGAGCGATAGGGTTCCAAAGTGACCTGGGTTGGTGCCTTTTTTTTTCGGGTGCTATTCAAATGAATTAGGAAAAATTCTGAAGTCTTTTGGAATTTCGCAGAAACCATGCAACATCGCTACCAAAAGTCATAGCTCACCATTCCCAATCGAGCCACATGAAATGATATAACATGTGGGGGTTGTTTCCAAGCTGTGGGGGTGAGCTTCGTAGGAACATTTCACACATGATCAGATCTTTCACAGCAGAAGAAATTTCAGGCTGGAGCTGGGAAGAATAAATAAGAAGAAGAAGTGCGCTGTTGCATAGGCAACCTTAATAATCTTTTTTTTTTTTTAAAAAAAAGACTGAAACTAGTAGAAACTAAATGAAACATTTTCAAACAATAAAAACTAAACTGACGTAGGAAAAGCTACTCTGGAAACTATGCAACTAAACTGAATACAAAAAAATCAAAATCAAAGCTAATTAGAAAATACTAAACTATAATAACTGGTTTGGATGAAAGATTAAGCAGAAATACACTCCTCCATCTCACCTCTGAAGAGTGTAAAGATCCACACCCTGCACTGAAAACACCTTTTTATCGCACAGTTAACAGCTCACAGCGGGTCAGGTTAGAGGCGCTTAGATGTTTTCTATCCGAAGCAGAATTCAATATATACAACTCTGAAAATATTATTACCGTGTAAGTTCTCCAGAAATGATCTCATCTCTTTCCTTATTTTTCCAGAGGCCAGTTCTGCATCAGTGCCGGGTGAGTACCTGATGTTAATTACATTCAAACTCAAAGAGAAGCGGTTTCCCAAAAGTGTCAAACCTACTCGACATTTTAAGATACAAAAAAAAAAAAAAAAGAAGTCTCTGAAATTACTACAAGTGATGTTTCCTGGTTGTTATTTTAATTTTCTTTGTTTTGTTTTGTTTTTTTCATTTTTACTCATGACTGGGAAATGTGGATGAGTAGAAGTTGTTGGCTTGAGTCAGAGTGAGAACGCTCAGCACTTCAGCACACTGGCGGCTCCAAGTGGATTAAAGATGTAAATGCTGGAGAAATATTTTTCATTTTCACAATCAGCGCTCATTACGCAGCTGTTTAGTTACTTATGTGTCGAGAGAATCCATGTTCACCCTTACAGTTGAATAACTTTCTAAAGCCTGTAAGATCAGAGATGTGAAACATGTGGCCCAGGATGGTTTATGGTATTGAGTTTATAGAGGGATAAAACTGCAAAGAAGAAGGCAAATTGTATTAAGCCTTGTGCTTCCTGGTGCTTGTGTTACAAGTTGCTAAGCATGGATCACATGACCAGAGTCAATGAACTATTAATTTGAGCCTCATATCTGAATCATCAGTTTTTAAGTCTTCTTAATGGTAAAGTCATTACCCAAGGTCTCCTGTACTGATCGAAGTGAGGTAGTTAAACCAAAGAGGCGTCTTACAATAGCAGCAGCTCTCTGTGATGAGAGTGGAAAAGTTCTTTCCACTAATAGAAAGTGAAACACTGAGAGTTTTACATGTTGTTATACAACAGTGCTACTGGTCTAAGACCATAGAAGGCCTCCATCTTTAATAGATATAGTCCATTTGATTTGATAATAGGGGTGTGTTTCTATAACAACCAGTAGCAGTGCGTCTTTGATCATGTGTGAAAATGCAGCCCTGGCGTCTTGATTACCGATGCTGTGTTAACCCCTGCAGAGGAGCTGTGTACGCTGGTGATCACTGAGGCCTTTCCTGAAGACTCGGGCCTGTTTAAGTGTGTGGTCCACAACACCTTCGGCACAGTCTCCTGCTCGGCCATGCTGGAAGTTTATGACGGTGGGAAGTTCATTTGTACGTACCACAATTTTGTCCAGTGAAATGTTCACAGAGTGACTCTGTTACTTTACACCCCACATGCAGACCTGGACGAGCAGTTGGAGGCCGAGGCCATTCATCAGGAAGCTGTTTCTATTAGACAAGATAAAGAGGCCATGTTCCAACAAGAGACTTTGTCCTCCAGAGCAAGCAGCGGAGACTTTCCTCCAGGGCTGTCAGACAGTATGAACCTCCCTCCTCCTGAGTGGCCTGACAGTGCTCTAGAAGATGACATCCCTGTTGCAGAGTGAGTGCATGATGGTCTCATGAACATCCAACAGTATCTACAGTGCAGTGCAGTGCTTTTGCATATTTATCACACGTTTCAGATCATCAAAGAAACGTAAATATTAGACAAGGATAACCTGAGTAAATACAAAATGCACTTACTTTTTCTGTGTGAACAAATAATTGCTCCCTGAAGCTAATAACAGCTTGTGCCACTATTGACAGCAAAAACTGCAATCAAGCTTTTGTGATAACTCAAAATGAGTCTCACTGAGGATACGTTTTGGCCCACTCTTCTATGCAGAGTTATTTTAATTTGGCTTCATGGGAGGGTGTTTGATGATGAATGGACTGTTTAAGCTCATCTTGAAGTTCAAGGTACAAACTGACATCCAGACGTTCTCCTTCAGGATTTTCTGGTAGAGAGCAGAACTTATGGTTGCATCAATTACAGCAAGTCTGAAAAGCAGCAGAGCAGCCCCAGACCATCTCACCGTGTTTGACTGTTGGATCATCATTTTATGAAATGCTGTGTTAGATTTATTCCAGATGTAACGGAACTCACACTTTTGCAAAAAAGTTTATTCTACTGAATATTTTCTAAAAGTCCCATCAAGATGGGTTTGTTTGTTTTTTTTCCAAGTGGGAGATGAGCCTTTGTGTTCTTTAGATGTTGTTCTGGTTTCTTTTGAGCCCTCCTGGATGCATCGTTAATGCGCTCTTGGAATAACAAGTAGACCAGCTAATCCAGGGAAAGGTACACCACTATTCCAAGTCTTCTCCATTTGTGGATAATGGCTCTCATTGTGGTTTGCTGCAGTCCCACAATCTTAGAAATGGCCTTTTAACCATTTTCATGCAAATATTCAAAAACTTAAGAAATCAGGAAGTGGGTAAACACTTTTCACAGCACAGTACAAATATTACATAACTGTGATGTCACTGTTTATGCACACTGATATATTTGTGTTTTTATGGCACTATTCAATGTGTATGACTATATATCCCAGTTTTCTATAAAAAAAACAACCCTTTTTTATTTACGAAATTTAGTTTGTTTTTTTATACTGTATGCTATTGGGTATTTCCTTTACGCAGTTGCAGTTCCACGTTTTATCCAGATGAGGCCGCTGTATTATTGGATTATCTCTCACCTGATACCGTACAGTCGATACTCCATACTCCTAAGAACAAGCCAGAAGTATGATTGATAATTAATCAGAAAACTATTTCTACTTTCGACTGAAAAAAGATTTAAATTCACGCAGTAAATAGAAATAACATGTGTGTGTACTACACGTAACGATGCTGAGCTTTCGGAAAAACTAAACCAATCTGCTAGACGTGCGCGGTCACGTCACTCCGCGTGCTGCTCGTGAGCGCGCGGTGTCACCTGTTGCAGTCCTGCCTCGCGCTTCTTCTCCTCGGTGGAGTTTCGGGGGTCGCGCTCTTCCCGCTTCCCTGAGTCCTCTCTCAGGTTTAAGGACAGTGGTGTCGAAACGTTTACCGAGGTAAGAAAGCCCCCGCATGTGTCTGCACCGGTAGCGGCAATACGCGTGTTTTTACAACCTGCTGGTAACTTTGGCTGTTTGGACTCCAGCTCGTTTAACTCCGTACTGTCGCCGCTTTTTAATCTTCCAACAGGATAATTTTCCTTCCTTGTTTATATCGTGGAAACCTGATATGCTATGTCCTCCTTAAAAGGTCAAACTATGTTTAGAGCGCTTGGAAAGTGAACTTTGGGCTATTTAGGGGGTCGGTGTCATTTGGTTGGAGCCGTTTGACCCAGGTCGTGGGGTAGACGTCATAACTGAAATTAAGCCAATTAAGACATTTACGACACCGTCAAGTGCGAAACGGTCATTCATCGCTTTTCTGGAGTTCCTTCAGGCTCTCCTTTCTGTGTATACCATAAATATGTGGCTTTATTTTGCTGTTTAGTTGTGTTTGGTGAGCACAGTCCCCGCTCGGGCCAAGGGGTACCTCAGAATGGGGTATGAGCTCATCAGTATAGTGGTAACTCTGCCCTTCAAGCCACCAGCAGCATTTCTCCAGCTACTGATCATCTGGTTTTGCACTACACCGATATTTGTGGGCATGTACTTTTTTTTGGCACGTGTGTGTGTGTGTGTGTGTGTGTGTGTGTGTAAATTCCATCCAAAGGAAGACTTCTCCATTCTGATGTGTTACAATGATGGGTTTAAGCAGAGACCCAGGTTTTGGATCATGAACCACAAATACATTCTCAGTAAAATATATATAAGTTTAGTAATAGGCTGCAGAATAAAATTACATCACTGATGCTGTTCAGTGAGTTGTTTTTTTTAGTATGTTTCTTTGATTGTCCTCATTATTTGGTTCACATTCAGCTAGAGCGAGTGTTTGACGGTGTGAAGTATGTTTGGCTGTCCAGTCTATATGAGCGTCCAGAGCTATGATCTCATCTGTAATGTGAAGAGCAGACATGGCGTTGGTGTCCTTCAGAAACCCCCCTCTCCCTGGCCTTACTCTGTGTTACACACAACAACAGTTGTTCAGAAACTGTTGGCAGCAGTTTGGCAATTAAGGTCAAGTTGAGGTTCTTTGGCCGCCATCAAGTTTATCTGATTATCTATTAAATTATTTGATTAGGAAGAGGAAATTATCTGAGGCTCGCGAGGCATCTGTTGGTTTTTCCCTACAGTAAAAATAACAGCCCAGATAAATGATGGTGCAGTGTGCTTATTATGGCCGGGTAAAGAGCACTTTAAAATCTGAAAATCAATGGGTTTGTTTTCTTTGAGACACTTTGTGTGACCCAGCTGGCACATCTAGGAGTGACTTTGTTTTCCATTTTCTTCCTTTTTTCTTTTATTGATTAAGTACCCACAACCACTCACCCCCAGCCCCACCCCAAGTTCCATGGCTGTTACCAAGATATAAAGGGAAAATGGGAAATGATAGAATCAAAGAATACATTCATATTATATCGTTACTATGTTGCAGTCAGTGATGTTCCATGCATGTCTTTTTGTGGGCGTGTGTGTGCGCGCGTTAAACGGGTTGGGTCACCAGTAAAGTGTCTGCACCTGCCAGCCGATGTCCGAATACCAAGATTAATATAGCTTTGCCCACTTAATCACACAAACACACACACTTTCACAGGATTGGATCACAGACACACATGGGCACATACATCATGTGTTCAGACAGTAGCATTTAAAGCACACACAAAAAACCCCCACGCATGGATCAACACATTGAATGCACTGTCATTAATTAACTGAGCCTTTGGCAGGTTAATATCCACTTACACAAAGCATGAGCGTTTAACCAGTCGGCCTGAGCAGGGTCTGTTTTTTCAGGCCTTCCTCATATTTCACCAGGCTTGTAGGTATATGACACTATTTGTGTGGATATGAGGAATTAACCAATCAGATCTGAGAAAAATTCATCATAATCAGCTGATTTCTTTGTACAGTGACTTTAGGATATTTAACAAGACCATGCAATGCAGTACATGGGCATTTGCTGAAAAGCATTAGCTTTTTAAAAAAGAATGTTGTATTGTTTTTTTCCTAGAAAATTTCAGCTGTGTACACAAAAGTGTACGGGGGACAGGCGGTGCTGAAAAACACATATAATCTCTGTTCAAAGCTGCAAAGAAATCAGCTTTATGCCCGAGTCATGATTTAAAGACTGGATCATGACTTTGTTCAGCACTTTCTTTTTATGACAGAGTTATGACTATTTCAGTTCTTCTGAGCCAGATGGAATAATCATGAATGCAGTTCACAAAGTTTATTATGAAGCTTGTAGAACGTGTTTTTTTTGTTTTTGTATTTTGCGGCAGTAAGCTACAGGGTTGCACATTTAAGGCCTGACAGCTCCTGACACTGCATTTTTTACGTGACTGGATTTCATATACATGTTACATGGACTATAGACACACTAACGCTTTTACAGCAGTCTATACTTAAAATTCTATTTAACTGTATGTGTCTTAAACTGAGAAAGGTTAAACAGGGTTTGCTTTTGCAACGGAAACAAACCCATAAGTGTGCTGAGCAGAGGTGATGGCAAACTGGCAATTTAAAGTGTTACAATGTGTGCGCTGTTTACTGATCTGCTGGTGTTTGCATTTATAACTGCCAATAAATGGAAATTTAAATGGGAAGAAATGGGAGAAGCAACCTTCAACTAGGGCTGGGCCATACTATACCGTTCACGGTAAGAAATGTTAGGCAACGATAAGAAAATGAAATGTGGCGATAGAATATGGGTAAAACGCGCATGCACAGTGCCTTTGTTTTCATACGCACATGGCAGAAAAAACACTGCGGCAACGGAGAATGAGAAGGGGGGAAAGTGGATTGTTGAGTGAAAAGGATGAACCAGAACTGGTTTGTAAAAATGGTGCAACTTCAGTGATGTGGAACTGGTTTGGTGTTTGTCCGTCAGATACACAACAAAGCACATTTTTTTTTGTAGAACATGCAAGCGGGCCGTCGTTATTGCCGTATTTGTCGGACTAAGGCGCTCGTGAATCTGGGAGTAATCTGGCTCCTAAACTCCGTCCGCTTCAGGTCCCAAAGTCAAACAAACACTGTGGCATCACTAAGAGTTAAACACTGTCTAAATTCTTTCATCTTTAGTAAACCGATCATAGTCACACCTGGTAAAGCAGCAATGCTGAAGTTTAACATCCAGGCATCCATGAAAACAGAATTTATTACATTTAACGGAGTTAGAAGTTAGCAGGAAGTTAGCGGTAGTTAGCTCGCTAGTTTCGCTAGTTACCTAAACATGATATAGCATGTTCTGACTGAGAGATTTCTGAACAATTTAAAACGTACAGCTCTGCTATCACTTCCAACATAAATGAAGACAGAAAACTAAACAGCAGTGACGTTTGTAGGGTTACTGAAGTTGGGCTAGCTGGTATATAATGATGTGCTACGTGATCAATAGCCACACAGCTATGTTAGCATAACATAAACAGTGAAGCTGCCTCTTTCGCGCCAGAAAGAGGAAACCAGCGGATAAACAACAGCAGCACGTTTAAGCTTGATAAGCTGTTGTTAGAATTTATTTAATATTACTTTCTACACCAGGATCCTTTTCTACGTAGCTGACGGCTGGTAACTGTGCAGGGGCGGATCTAGCAAAGTTTAGCCAGGGGGGCCGATAGGGCATGAACAGGGAAAAGGGGGCACAAAGACATACTTTTCTTTCTTATTCTCATTTAAAATGTCTAGCTTTAATAAATAATTATCTGAATCTTACACCCAAAGTTTTAATCTGATGTAAAATGTATAGAAGTCCATTACTGTATATAGTAACTGTTAAGTCTATATACCCGAGTAAGCTATAGTACTTTTTTCCTTTGGGAAGATACCATCTGTGCAGTCTGCAATTCTGTTGAAGAAAGATGTTGAATCTATTTAATTATTCTTGAAAAATAATTGATTTCTGTGCATTTTTTTTCACACTGCATCAAATTAAAGTTGATTACATCGATTAAGCATCACGAGGTGGAGGGTGGGGGGGGTTCCCTATTTTTTATTTTTTATTTTTTTGCTGGGAGTTTTAGAACGCTATTAGTTAGGTTGCTTACTCTTTAAAATACCAGAACAGGGAGGATGGAGTAGGTTTAAGTTTATTAGATTGATCAGTTTTGCTGAACTATGAAATATTTTGAGTGCAGTGTATTTTTTGCATACAGGTATAACAGAATAGCTTCAGTGTTTTTTTTTTTTGTTTGTTTGTTTGTTTGTTTGTTTTTACTTGAGTATGAACTTATACAAAAAGCAGCAAGATATTAAAAAAAAAAAAAACAGTTTTATTGATTAAAACACACTATATCGGATTCATATCGGTATCGGCAGATATCCAAATTTATGATATCGGTATCGGACATAAAAAAGTGGTATCGTGCCATCTCTACTATAAACCAACCACTTGGGTAGAAGGAACATTCTCATCACTGATCTTTAAATCCTCAATCCAATCATGCTAACCTAAAACACAACAGTTAAATGACTGAAATGTGCATATTCAGAGTTATCTGCTAATATTTACTCATCACAGATATAGTATACACACACTCATCATTGAAGATCATTGACACATTCAGTTTTCACCTGTAAAAAGTCCTGATCGCATATATCTAGGGCACATTTCTTTAAAAAATGGATTTTATGATTTATGAATTCAGATTAAAAATAAAATGAAAGCCATCCAGTTCCTTTTTTTATTGTTTTAATCATCCTCTAAAAATGATTGCAAGGTTGACCATTTTTCAAAGACAGTTTCATATCCTCGTCACAAATTTAAATAAACTCTTTTGCAAACCTCAGAGAAATTTGGTAAGAATAGGCCACAGATTACACACACCTCCACTTACAGAACGCTTTATACTTGTCTTTTGTGTTTACACCGCTAAGTCTAACATGCGTCCCTCCATTCAGGCCACATACAGCTTCAGAATCTCCCAGTAAGCATCTATCAGACAGTTGATTCAGATCCAAGGTTTTAGACTCTGGGTCAGCTGATGCTGACTGGTCATCTTGTGCCCCCAGGAGAAGTGCAGAACAAGTGTGTGGATGCAAGGAAGTGTGTGAGAGCGTGTAAAGAGAGGGAGACTGCTATTGTCATTACTGCTCCTGCGTAGCCCAGACTTCGTGGTAGCCATGGGAACAACATTCTTTCCTAGTAGAAAAATAGAGGTCGAGCCAGGCTCGGTATTACAGGAAGAAAACCAGCGAGTGGGCTGAAATGGGAGTATGTCTGTTACCTTCATTAAACAGCCCCACTTGAACAGTTTCAGTCATTTTGAAACATACTGTAATCTTTTATTTCTTTATTTTTTTAAAGAATACAAATATACTTTTTATCATATGGATCGCAAACCTGAGTATTTCACTCACTACTTCAAAGACATCCCTCCCACCTCAAATGACTGTATAGCTGTGGTCAACTGTATCCCGTAAAATGTATACAACACCAGACTCCACATTTTGGAGCCAGAAGTTGGTAAACGAAGTACGTGGAAAGATCGGGGGGTTATTGAGAAAAAAATCTTTTAATTTTACGTGACTTGTAGTAATATATTTTAAATCTAAAGCTAACACACTTGTCTTTATGGCAGTTTCCCTGAGCCTCAGCCAGCCAATCAATACTCTGAAGAAATCTTTGGGCGGAGCGAGGAGGAGATTGCCCTGAGCTCAGAGGGCCAGAGATCCCCAGAGGTCATCTTCCAAGCTTGTACGTCTAGCCCAACCCCACCACCCTCACCCTCACCACCGGCAGAAGTCAAGGAGAAAGCCCAGGCGCCCAAACTGTTCACCCCAAGCAAGCTCAGTTTCACAGTAAGAGTATTTCTGTTGTCAAATGTAAAAAGCTCAGAATTTTTTATTTAATCATTGCACTGAGACGTTGCATGATCCAGTCTTATTTCAGGGTGTAAATTTGGGTTTCCTCTTCCTTCCAGTCCTCCCAGTCAGGAGGCAACAACATGAACCTGTCCGACCTGCCTACTTTCACTCCCAGCACGTTCCCTCCCAGCGCCTTCAACTATGAGCGACCGAGGCATTTTATTCAGTCTCAGCCGGCCTTCCAGGCACCTAGCTACGACAGCGTGCTGAAGGAAGCCCAGGAAAACCAAAACAACTCCCAGCAGAACCTCAGCAGTGCCCAGAAAAGTCCAAATGTCCTGGAGACGCAGAGTCAAACTAAAGCCATGTCCACACAAAGTCAGTCATTTTCTCAGTCAGCGTCAAAGTCCTTGTCAGAGACCCAGTCACAGTTTCAGTCACTGAGCCTCAGTCAGGACCAATACCAGTCAGCCGCACCGCCACAGATCCACATCCAGGCCAACGGAACAGCCAAGAGTTCTCCGTCTTCATCCAGCCTCAGCTCCCCTGTCTCCACCCCGGCTTCCTCTGCTGCACCTGCTCTTTCCTCCACCGGCCCTATGCTCAGTAACTCTCCCACCTCCTCATCTTTCCCATCCTCATCTCTCCCCCGCACCACCATGCGCTCTACCATCACCCTCACCCCTAGTGTCCCCAGTGCTACTGGCCTTGGCAGCGCCACCTTACCTGCTAACCAGGACAGCATGTCGGCCTCTGCTGCTTACCTCTGCTCAGTGTTACCCTCCCAGTCCTCCTCCAAACTGTCTCCTAACACCAACCGTCCCCTCTCCTACACCTCCCCCTCCCGCTCCCCACTCGCACCCTCGAGCCCTCTCCTCCCTATGAGAACCTCCTCTTCTTCATCTGCTCTCCCCCAACAACCTCTGGCAGTGTCTCCTTCCCTCCCACGCTCCCCTCTCTCTTCTTCCTCCTCACCCTCCTTTGTCCCACAGCAGCCTTTCACTCCCAGCACCCAGAACAGTGTACAGCCTGCCGTGGTCTCCTTACCTGCCAGCTATAAGGGGACGCCAAGCACGTGAGTTGCTCGATACCTCAGTTTACAATTTGGCATGCACATTATTACAGTTGGTACAAATTCAGTTTCTGATATTTTGACAGTGAAAATAAACCAAAACACAGACAAACTACAGCCTCCAAACTGATGATAAAATTTAAAGATTTCTGTCAGAAAGTTTAAACAAAAACTTCATGAAGGAAGAATTTATCCCAGGCTCTGTTGGTTTTTGCTAGCTGTACCGGTCGATCTACGTCCCTACCCTCACCTATGGTCACGAGCTGTGGGTAGTGACCGAAAGAATGATATCATGGATACAAGCTGCGGAAATGGGCTTCCTTCAAAGGGTGGCTGGCCTCTCCCTTAGAGACAGTTTGAGAAGTTCAGTCATCCAGGAGAGGCTCAGAGTAGAGCCGCTGCTCCTTCACATAGAAAGGAGCCAGTAGAGGGGGATCGGGCATCTGACGAGGATGCTTCCTGGGCGAGTTGTTCCGGGCATGTCCCACTAGGAGGAGGCCCTGGGGCAGACCCAGGACACGCTGGAAAGGTTATGTCTCTTGGCCTGCCTGGGAACGCCTTGGTGTTCCCCCGGACAAGCTGGAGGAGATGGCTGTGGAGAGGGAGGTCTAGGCTTCTTTGCTTAGGCTGCTGCCCCCGCGACCCGGCCCCGGAGAAGAAGATGGATGGATAGCTGTACCTAATAGATGGCTGCCCGAGTGTACACACTTTGAACAGATGTCGGGTTCATCAGAGTTTAGAATAACTTTTAATCAGCCATGGAGTTTTTACAGGACTGTGCAGTCCTGTGAAATCAGTTAAAGGAGATTCTACTTATTTCCATCTCCGTATTTTTAATTATTGAACTCAAAGTAATCTTTATTTTATAATGGGCACTCAGTCCAACCATTGTCTTAAAGCTATTTAGCTCTCTTTCTCCCCTAAATATAATCCAGCTTTCCTGTTATTGGCTGCCTGTACAAACAAAAGATTTGACCAACAGGAGGCGGGAGCTGCTCACGGCCCGAGCTGTGTGCATAAGATGACCATAAGAAGAATATCCACTCTTATACGATGTGAAAAGTCAAGAAAAAGAAACATCGCAGTCTGAAGCCTAAGCTTGTAGCTCACAGTATTTGAAACTTTGGTCATTTTTATTATTGTAATATTTATTGTAGTAAGTACGCATTGGAGTCCTCAGAGTCTGTGGCATATAATCCTTTCAGTGCACACGTTTGTGCCTTCTTTTATATATAAGAAAAAAGAAATAAAGTAGAGTAGGAGGACACAGGCAGTAAGGAGAAGGGTTCAGTTCTCTCCCTCCTTCCTTTCTACTTCACAGCCTTCCCAAACCCATACTGAAGAAGGCTATAGCTCCTCGACCGTCCTCCGCCCGCTCCACAGATGAAGACATTCAAGGCTCCAAAGACGCTCTGATTCAGGACCTGGAAAAGAAGCTTCGCTCAAAGGAAGCCAGGAGGAGAAACAGCCAGGTGTGCCCCCCTCCTCCACCACCCCACCCACACACACACACACACATACAATGTCTGTTTGAAGAGAACGCAGTACAGTAGTTTGCCAGAAATATCAGTGACCCATTTTCTGTGTGTTGGTTAAAAATGATGTAATCAATTAAAATTTACCAACATGAAGCTTCATTTTTACAGAAGCTGTCTTACGAGGAGCGCATGGCTCGTAGGCTGTTGGGTCCAGACAACACTAACTACGTGTTTGACCAAGACAATCTTTCAGACTCACAACTCGACCAGGTACAGCTTTGACTTTCTCTGTTATTATGAAGAAATTTCCAATCTCAAGAGAGTGTTTCAGAGTGCGCTGCAGGGCTGACGTTCATACTGGCCCTGTTCCAAAACCCATTAGCTTTCATTTAGCCATTAAGTGAAGACCTCGCATTAATACAGTCATTTGGGTTTGAATAGCAGAGCAGGGAGCCAGTTTCCCTCTCAGGGCCTCCTGATGGGCTCCCAAGCTCGAGGTTGAGAAAGCGCAGCAGTATAATCAGCAGCCACAGCGAGCGGCTTCACACTGCCATTTTGACCACGTCACTGTGTGTGTGTGCGCGCGTGTGTGCGTGTGTGTGTGTGTGTGTGTGTGTGTGCGTGGGATTGTTCTGTCAAAAAGCCTGTTGCTCACAGGGCTTTGCACCATCTATTCTCTCTCTCACACACACATCATCCTCTCAAGCCAACCAGGTTGTCAGCAGCTTTTTCGAGCTTGCTTTCTGGGAATGAACCTCTTTCAGCAGTGACAACAGCACCATTGTGTCAGCACACACACACACAGTTACCCTGCTGTCGTTCCTGTTGACCTGTATGAGCTAGTTTTCAGAGCTGAAACTTGCAGTGTGATTGTGTCAGTTTATCTCAGTCTGCTTTCTGTTACAGCCAGATTCACCAGAAGGAAGACACACGGGTGGACTATGGTAAATACAACTTCTACATTTGCACAGAATAATTAACCCAGGTTTCATTTAATGTTTATCCAGCATCTGTGCACTTGTTTTCATCTGCAGGCTAAAAAAAATTAATAAAATAAATTGGCAGTTATTTATAAGTAGATTTGATATTTTTTAATCTGTCTGCTTGCTGCAGGGATCATCAACACTCTCAGCTCTTTGCCCCCATAGGTTTATAGGCAATGTAGGTAATGCTTATTATAGTTGGCAGTTATCTTTCACTTTACCTGAGCTCACTGTCTGCATTTCCACCTCTCTGGTGCTGCTGTAGGTGTGTAACATCCCTGATCACGGTGTCATTATCGCTGTTGTTGTTATTAACCTGCTGGAAAGAAACATTGGCTGCCCAAGCTAAATATGTTTAATTTTTATAGTTTTCCACAAAGACCCGGTCTTTCTTTAATAATATCATATGCTTCCTTGGAGGGGATGACTTAGGCTGCACAGTGAGGGATGTTGGGGCATCAAGGGTTCAGTTTAGACAGTTTAGAGCAGGGGTCGGCAACCCGCGGCTCCTTTGTCCTTATACTGCGGCTCCGGGTGGTTTGGGAAAATAAATTAGAAGTATTTATCTGAAGTGTATTTTATTTATGTTAGTGCTTTTTTAACTTGTAGTTCTAAATTGGAAGATTATTGTGATTTTGAAATATAAAAATACAATTATATTTTATTATTTCATCGCTCACAATAAGCGTCACACTCGCGGAAGCCGGTGTACCCGCCGAAACGCCGTGCATTTATCGAGACTTTCGACCCCAGGTAGGCCAATTATGGATCTTCGGATCCACATTATGTCAGCAGCTGTTCTCCACCGTGAACTATGTTAAAAACAAACACGCTCACGCCTCACAGATGACAGCTTACAGTCCTGCGTAAAGATGAAAGCCCCGATTTGCAGACACTGTGCGCCGAGGTTTGGGACTAGAAGTCTCATTGCAAACATATCACTGGAAACCCATTGATGTTTCCATGAACGCGCTTTTCAGCATCTCTTTATTGACCACTTTTCACACACGGTTGCTGTACACATACAGCCGGCTGTAGCTTTTCAGCTCACAGCCCGACATACACCACCAACAACACAACAGCAGAGAGAGCACAGACGCGGCGAGGCGTGATTGCGGGTGCCGCTCAGGTGCGTCCGATTCCCATGCAGCAGCACTGCAGACCACGCCCCGCCACACACATTAACCAGGTAAAATACATATTTAGGCAGAATTTTGCAAATATCTATTTTTTTAGCGGCATAGTGCTTTTTTTTCAGTTCCTTTTTAATTGGAAAAAAAACTGTTGTGAGGGTGGCGGCTCACAATGGTTTTTGTTTGCTACATGGATCATTTTAGTTCAGCTGGGTGTTTTTCCTTTTGTTATATTTCTTTAAGAGTTCAAAATGTGTTAATTACATAAATAAAATGTAATTTTCTCTGTAGCACTTCATGGATTTCATAAGCAACACACCAGTTTCTCTGTGGATTCTTCTAAAAAGCAGTTAAAAACTTTTCTGTTCAAACAAGCCTTTTGTTGATCTACGTATTTTATATTCTTTACATTATTTACATTTGATCTTTTACATTGTGTATAATGTCTATTGATTGTATTGTTTATTTGAATCTTTGTGTACAGCGCTTTGTGACTGCCTGTCTGTGAAAAGCGCTTAATAAATAAACTTTACTTACTTTAGTTGTCTGCACAAAGCACAAAGGTAAAAAACTATATATACAGTGTTATCTTCATTTTAGATGTCAAAAAGTATTTGCGGCTCCCAGTGTTTTCTTTTGCATGGGAACTGGGTCCAAATGGCTCTTTGGGTGTTAAAGGTTGCAGACCCCTGGTTTAGAGTCATTCCTGACTGTGCCTGGCTCAAATAGTAGCTGAC
Source organism: Oreochromis niloticus (assembly GCF_001858045.2). NCBI lineage: Eukaryota > Metazoa > Chordata > Actinopteri > Cichliformes > Cichlidae > Oreochromis > Oreochromis niloticus. The sequence continues at coordinate 33,385,031 of NC_031966.2, read as the reverse complement.
CATTCAACCTGTTCTGCATCCTTTTTTGTCTTAGTTAGTTTTAGCCAATGAAAAAAATTGACTTTATATCTGCAGAGTCTGTGCTGCATCAAATGCAAATTTATACCATCCCATTCTAATAGCAGATGAAACAAGAGAAAATTGAAAACAAAGCTGTGAGATTATACACTTTACCTCCATTAAAGCCTCGATTTAAAACAAAAGCCGAGCAATTAATCGCTGTGCAACCCAACCCCAGCTGCCTGCTGGTAAGGATTAGAGGAGGCTCGAGTTCTTCGTAGCATATTTGTGATGTCAGCGGACAGAAACGGAAAAGCAGTCGGCGTTAACGCATTTGCTTGTGTGTGTCTGTGTGTGGTCACTAGTGGCCTGTAAAGTTCAGTCATTGAAAGTGAGGTTATAAGTAATCTCCTCTGCAGGGGGAGGCACCACTCGCGCACAGATGAGAGGGGTAATGAAGGATCGGCTATCCAGGAGAAATGTTACGCGCCTCGCTTCCTGCAGGTCCCTCCAGACGTCACGGTGGAGGAGGGGCGCTTCTGTAGGATTGACTTCAAGGTGGCTCTCTTAAGACTGAAGGCTTCATATACTGGAACCCACACAAAATTAAGTTCAATAAGCTATTTTTCACTAGCGATGAATCATGAAAATGTGTTAATTTCAGGTGGGAGGCCTCCCAACACCCGATGTCTCCTGGTATCTGGACGGTAAAGCCATTCGTCCAGATGACTACCATAAGATGCTGGTGTGTGAGAAAGGGATGCACTCATTCATCATAGAGATTGTGACGGTGCATCATGCTGGTGTGTACGAGTGTGTGGCCAGGAACCGAGCCGGGGAGAGCAGATTTACCATGAGGTTCAATGTAATAGGTAAATATTACTGTGCTCTTCGTCATGGCGACTGATTTAACGATACCGCCTTTCTCTCCTCACTGTGGGAGAGGACTTAATCACATGTATCCTTGTTCGTCTCTGCAGCTCAGGAAGTGCTCCGTCCTCCTACCTTTGTCAAGAAGATGGTGAACTCCAGAGCTCTAGAGGGCGACACGGTGAGGTTAGAGTGCAAAGTGGATGCTTCCCCTCCACCGCAGCTTTTCTGGAAGAAGGATAAAGACATGCTGCACATTGACCCCAACAGAATGAGGTGCGTCAACTAAAGTTCAGACTCCACCGTTCAGGTGATGATACCTGGCATCGACTCTGTGATTGTGACACTTTGGCCCGTATGTGTAACTTTACAGTCTCTCTCATTGTTTCACTGCAGTCTGTACCAGGATGGGTCAGGCCGCCAGTGCTTGTTGATAGAGAAGGTGATGAAGTCAGATGCTGGCTGGTACACTCTGTCTGCCATTAACGAGGCTGGCATGTCCACGTGCAACGCCAGGCTGGATGTAGGAAGTAAGTGTGTTCACTTTCATATGCAAATAAGCTCCGAGAGGCCGCCTCAGCTATCTGCTGAGTGAGATACGAGAGGCTGCTCGTTACCATAGAAGCCCAGGCTGTAAAATCAAACACCAGATGGAAAACGCTGTGTGCCCAGTGTCTCCATGAAACGCGCTCTGTCTCTGGGAGCTCATCAAACAAATGGCGCGTTATGTGATCGAGCGGAAACTCGATGAACGCACGAGGCTCCGAGCTGCCGAGGAATACGGTATAATCTCCGAGCGATAACTGTGAGGCAAATACAACACGGCTATTGGGTTTCTGCTTTCTCACATAACACCATCTGCTCTGTGGAGAGGTCCTCTATACACAGCAAACATGAAAGTGAGTTTAAAGCACTTTCTCTGAACCACAGCTCAGAAACTGGAGCTCATCAGGAGGTTTTTAGAAGTGAAGACAAGGAGTCAGCTGAGGCAGGAGTGGAATTGGCAGCCATGAAACTGCACTTTCACATTTTTACCTGTATGATGGCATTATACAGTCTGTAAACATCACATTTGGTTAGGTTTCCTGGTTACTCCAACTCCAACCCTGTAATGTGAATTTACTTTAATAATTTACAGTGTTTTATGGGTGTTAGTTAGAATGCTAATTTATTCATTGTTCTCTGAATGCCATTCCTGAGGAGAACAATTTTCAAAGGCCAGAAGTCACATATACTTTGCCCACCTGGTGGACAAAAACAGTACTGCAGTCCTTTGTTGCTGTACTTTGAAAGCTTTCATCTTGGCAGCAGGTGAGGTGAGCGATTCTCCTCCAGATGCATGTAGATGTCACCGACGGCTCTCTGGAAGAGGAGATTATGAATAACGAGTCCAAAATTCAGTTTCTCTTCAAAGAAACACTTTTGTCCTGCATTTACCGACTGTCCACTACAGAAGACTGTCAAGAGTAATGTTTGGCCACCAAGGTGGTAAGTCGGTCATGTGACTGAAAAGTGTGGATTGCACAGGGTTAGGGTGCTGCTCAGTGATGACAGAGTTCAGTGTGTGAAAATGCAGTTGAAAAGCACAGCGTTCACCAGGGCAGGTCAGTCTCCTGTTTCCACATTTATTCATCTTAATTAAAATGAAAAACATTTGATGGTTTTTATCCAAACGTTTTTAATCTGACACCTTAGTCTGTTCCAGTTGATAACATGTGGCAGGCTTAGACCAGAAGAGTAGAGGTTATCTGATCCTAACTTTAATCATTTTTAAATTGTTCCTGTTTGTTTGTTTGTTTGTTTTTTTACATCATAGCGTTGAAAATATTTTTAAAAAGGTGGGAATAGTAATAGATACCATAGTCGTGTCTTCATACAGTGCATTATTACAAGAACTTTACTAAAACAGTATTCAGTTAGGGCTCAGCAGCAGGGAAGGCTGATGGTGAACTGAAAGGAATGCTAAATGCACTTTAGCTTAACCTCCTAAGACCCGAACTCTTTCATGGCAGCACTTTTAAATTCTCTTTGCTATTTGGGCTGATTGGGACCTGATTAATGTAAAAACAAAGAATTACCTGATTTTTGTTCTGAGAAAAATTAGATCCACATATGACATTTGCTTTAAATTTCAATGGAGCACTGGCAGTAAAACGTCCTCGTAAGTGGATATCAGGCCCTTGTAGAGCAGCATTTAGTATTTTGGTCTAGACAACCCAAAATGTGATGTCCACATATGTGGACGCCAGGTCCTAGGAGGTTAATAACAACATATATCTGTGCAGGTTAGCTGAACTAATTCTGTACCAGTAATGAATGTGTTGATGCAAATAGTCTGCAGCTATGTGCTTGAAGAGTAGAACGTTTGCTTTGAAAATATTAAAGGTAAATTACATTAAGTGATGAATTAATATGTGAAGATGGTTTAAGGTTTTTTTTTATTATCAAATTTTAATGGTGACATTCCCTTCACTTTTTTATATGATGAGTTGGTGTTGTGGGTTTGTCTCATTCAGGCTTGTGGAGGTGAACACTGTGCATCCATTGTTCCTGCATATATGTGCTGGTCACATATCTGGCTCTGAGCCATGCTGTGGCATGCAGGGTAGAAGAGTTATTTTCAGACACCTGGCATGAGAGGAATTTTTTTCCCTGAGTGTTAGTAGGATTTGATGCTGCTCTCGGGGACAGGAAAGGTGTTGCGCTGCTTTCTTTAAAAACTTGATTTATTTAAACTTTGATTTATAATCAATCTGACTTTGCTGAAAACCCAAAACAATATATTAACCCATCGCCTCTCCGCCCCTACCAGCCCGCGCAACTCCGGCCATGAAGACTGCTCCTGCTGGCTCCAAGACTCTGAAGCTGCTGTCCTCTCTGAGCCACGTCCCTGCTCTGACTGTGGAGAGCCCCGCCCAGCACACGGCGCCGTTGTACGAGAGCGAAGAGCTGTAGACCCACACGCTCACACCCTCCACTAACCACCATGTCAGAACTGTAAAGAGAGGAGCCTCTGACTGTCGCGTCAGGGCCGAAACATGAGTGCAGACTAATAATCATCGCAGCGCGCACATCTCACAGTAGTAACACATTCACTAAGCTTCATGCAACAGCAAAGCACATCTGCCATCTTTTCAACACTTGTGTAAAATGATTATGATGCAGCATTGGAGACTTTTTACTTTGAGAAAACTGTGGGAGAGTTTAGGACTTGTTCTCGTCCATGTGCTGCTGTTTGTCATACTGTTTCTGTCCGTCTGTCTGTCTGTTGCCTGTAAGTCCCTCTGCTCTGCTTTTGTTTCTCTCCGTCTCTTCATGTGCCCGTCCTGGCTGCTCTCAGCAGAATGCGGCTCCTCGGTCATGGATGTATTAATAGAGCTGGGTATGTTGTGGCAGAGGCTGCCCTGCTGTCAGGTTTGGTCCCAGCCACATTACTGCAACACAATCTCCTCCAGTCCAGAAACCATTTTCAAAATGCACATTTCAAGCAATGATGACAGGACACAGGCCACATGTTACTACATGTACTGAATATTTAAAAGGTTCTTTAACGTTTGCACATTTTACGTTTTTTCCATGTCTTATTGTAAAATCTGTGATTGGAGCAGGCCGAGTCAGACAAACTGGACGCTGGTGCACAGGGGAGGATAAACATCCTCTGCACAGCAGTGCATGTGCTGCAGTGCACCCTTCAGATAAACTCCAGTCTTCCCACAATCCCACAGTGCCTCTACAGATCACACTCACTCCACTTTAATCCTGACAGCTGTCTGCTTATCACTCCTCTGTCCATCCATCCATGTTTTTAGCCACTTATCCAACTTGGGGTTGCGGTGGGGCTTGAACCTATCCCAGCTGGCACAGGAACAGACAGTAAAAAAAGATGGACGTAGCCACTGTGACGTCACTGATTAGCAAAGTCCCCTCTGAAGCCTCAAGCCGTTTCCGTCTTTGGTGTTTTGAAACAGGATGTGATAGGGGAGGGGTGACTCGGACTGTGAAACTGAGAACACCGCATGCTTGTGATTGATGCGTCGTTAGCCAATGAGAATATCCTGGACATTCCTCCTTTCTGGCTCTAATAATAACCGTAATTCCATTATTCAGTGTAACCTGAAACTAATGACTGAGTCATCAGGAAAGTGTTTACAGAGGTCACACAAGAAGAAAGCCTAGGGCCATTTTTCCCCCATAGCTTCTATACAATCAAGTCTTTTTGCAACCATCGTCGCCCCCTGCTGTCCATTTAACAACAATGCAGCTTCAAAGCAAAGTGTCGGCTCCACTTTTTAGACCTGCTAAAAGTTACGTCCATCTTTTCTGTGCTGTCACAGGGTGAGAGGTGGGGACGCCGTGGACAGGTTGCCAGTGAGGAGAAAGTTCTGTACTCGTGAATTACTGCTAAGGATCATTTTGTGTGTCCTTGAATTAACGCTGCCTGTGGTGTGTCTGTAACGCTTTTTAAATGATCAGATTCTCTGCTGTTGTATGAATTTAATCGGGTTGAAATGTTCTGATACAGTTTATGTGACTGAAGCTATTTATCAGTGTTGAGACTTTGTTTAGCAGCAAAAAGGCTGCAAACATGAACAGGCTGCCATTCTGATACCTCAACCCAAAACGTGCTCTGCACTCGAGGAAACCTTTAATCTGAACTTTAAACGTTTACACTTGGTCACATCTGCGGTGCAGATACGTCTGAACTCCAGACGAGAAAATGTTTTTTTTTCCTGTTAAGCGTACAGGCGGGTATCAGCATGTCAGCCTCAGTCTCTCTTTTGGTGACCTTATACAAATGGATTCATCAGATATGCTTAATTTGTGTGCTTACATTGAAACTGCTTGCTATTATCAGCCTGGAGCTCACGTCACAAAAACCAAGATAGAAACGTGTATTCTGTGGCCAGCTCTGCATGCAAATGAAAATCTGGCGTGGAACTCTGTGTGGCCACGGCCTCGCTGTGACGGTTGTTTGCCGAGGTCTGGATATTTTCTGCCCAGGTGTTACAATAAGTAGTAAGGCTAACTTTACACCAGTGTCCTGTACTGGTCTTATCCACTGGTTTAGCTAGTTGATCTTCAGTTGGTCACTAAGGCATGCGGCTCGAATGGAGTTAAACTTTTAAACGCACAGGACTAAGTTAAAATTCAGAGATTTTAAACTGCAGTGTGTACTCTCCCTTACTGTTTGTTGTGAGAAGAACGTCTACATATCACTGGATGAATGAGGAATAAAGTCTACACGACCTTGACTTTGCCTCCTGCATTTTTCTTTTGATCGGCTTCATTTCGATGTCTCGATGTCGCCCTCTGGTGGCAGCAGAGGAAATGTACAGATAATGTGACACACACACAGGTGAGTCAGTTTATTAAAAACAAGTTGAAGACTATATCAAAATTCACAAAAAAGCTGTTTATGACTAAAAGAGGGCAAAGTGTTTCTACTGTGGCTGCCAAGACCACCGATAGAACTGTTCATCTGCAAAAGCATGATCAGACAATCTACAGGCTTCATCAGCACAGTCATCCGCAGTTTTGTACAGAACAGCAATGGGCACCAGAAGAAACTGGAGCATGGGCAGTTCTTGGATCAGCTTCTGTTCGGTGGCCTTGCATACAGAGGTTGCCAGATCAGTGCGAGTTGAAATGGTGCCCCGCTCTGTGCTGGACTTCTCAGAGCTGTAAGGCACATGAATAATGCTAGTCTGCTTCTGAGAATAATGAGTATATTTGAGATTGTGTCTTTGAAAACTTCAGCAACCATCTGAGCAGGCCTGTGTGTGACTAATGCCACCGAGCAGGCACTCCCACGTTTGGTGCCAACTCTGTGTTGGAGTTTTTTCGCCCAATGCAATCTGGCCTCCAACCAGCTGCTCTCAACTCCTGCGGGCTGACTGGTGAATCTAAATCGTAGGCTGTGTGCAGCATAAGTCTTTCAGAAGCCAAAAATTTCATTAAGATAACATGAAGATCACAAGCAGGAAAAAAAATGAAACAAAATCTGGAGCAGAAACAAGAAAAAGAGCAGCACGTCTGATATATGTCACGTTTCTGTGTGTATACAAAGACCAGAATGCACAGGAGTCTGTTCTCGGAGTCCTTCCAGAAATGCTTTCCTTGTTTCACCGTGGGGCTTTAAAAATACCGTCAAATTTCTACGTCGCTCTCTTTGTCGTTGTCGTGGTCACCGTCGTAGAACTCATTTGCTGCCTCCGGCCTGTGAGAGTCACATCATGAACAGTGAGATCGTGCACACTAATCTTTCATAAATACACGTGTGTTGCTGGCTCGTGCTGACCTGGTGTAGTTCTCCTCAGCTCCCCTCTCATCGGGGTCGGGCTCGTCGTTGCGCTCGTAGCTCAGCATGTCGGACGGGACGTCGTGGATCTGAACGCTGGGCGCGTGGTTCAGCATTTTCAAGTTCTCAAACACCGTCTGACGGATCTGCTCCAAATACTGCACACACATGAACACAGCGAGAGGGTCGGCCGACTGCATGTCAGCATCTCTACTGTGCACTTTACACCAATGAAAAGAGGAATGATGCTTTTACCTGTCGGGAGTTCTGGTTTTCTATCCTGGTGCTGACATCAGGGTGCAACGTGAAGTCTGGAGCAAAGTACTCAAAATACTCTGCAGACGAACCAAATCAGACAAACGGGATGTTCCAATTATTTCTATTCACTTTCCTTCTTGTTTCACCCTCAGTCCTCTGTAGTGTCACATGTAGTGACTCTAAGAGTAGCTACTAACTGGTTTTTAATTTGTTGTTTATGCATAAATCATTTTTCAGGCTCATTATGACATCCTGGACAACAAGAACACGCACAAAACAATCCAACAAAGATATTAAAATCTCACTGAAACATGAAACATAGCTCACCGCTGTAAGGCAGCTCATCACTGATGGATTCATCCAACAACAGAGACGTCTCATAGGTCCTACAACACAGCACAGCACAGATTATTATCATCATCAGATCATCATCATCATCTTAAAGCTGTTTTTATGGAAATTATGCATCAGACTGACCAACAGCGAGCCACGTTCCTCACTGTGTATCCTCCTCCTCCCAGAACCAGCAGAGGGATCCTAAAGCTCTTCACAAACTCCACACACTCACTGAAAGCCACACACACACACACACACACACACACACACACACACACACACACACACACACACACACACACACACACACACACACACACACAGATTATGTTGCAACTATCAGTGCTTGTGTGCTGGCTGTTTCAAAACATTTGAGTTCAGCTGGAAAAAACTGTGTTTATGTCTCACCCGTGTCCTCGGATACTGAGGTTGAAGCAGCCCAGCCTGTCGCAGCCCAGCGAGTCCGCTCCACACTGCAGACAGACACACACCAGGTGAGGTAATCGCACACACACAGAAACAGATTAAATCATACAGAAGCAAACGATAGGCGCTACTGACTGACCTGCAGGACGATGCAGGTCGGCTGGTAATAATCCACCACCTGTTTAATAACGGGCTGGAACAGCTGCCTGTAGCCTGAAAACAAAGCAAAGCATGCAAACAAGTTGGTTGAAGCTTGTGTGATGGTCACAACAGTGCAGCAGAGCAATAAGAAAGTGTGATCTCATGTGTCAGTGAGGATGTTGTTGCACTCACTCTGGTCATCGATGCCGTCTCTGAGAGGAACATTGAGGCAGTAGTACCGGCCGCTCTCTGCCCCGACCTCGTACATGTCACCTACAGGAAGCAGAGCGAAGAACTGATGATGAAGTTCTGTTTTTGCTGGACTTTTAATTCCAATCAGTGATTCCACGGTCAGAAAAACAAACACTACTTTAGAGTCGTATTTAAAAAGAAAATAAATAGCACTGCTAAACAGCTCAATCAGTGACAAAGGGCAGCACAGGCAGAGTCCAAGACAAACTTAATGGGGACCGAATGGCTCGTAACAACAGGGTCAGACACAGCCTGAGGACACGGCCAAGTCCAAGCTCAATCCTAACAAAGATTATATTCTCTCAAAGACAGCAGGAGACGGCGTAATGGACACAAGAAGCTTGTTTTATATACATAAATGGTCCTATTTGTATACATCAGTGATATCTCACAGTTTTATGACTCTAGAGGAAATTACTGTGAGTGTCTGCTACAGATGGAAACCCGCCTGGAATACACTTATCATTTATCTGCTGATACAGCTGACAGAGGACTACATCAGTATTTCTATGCCTTTAAATTGGCCTTCTGGGGCTGCACGCAAGTAAAATAATAATAACAAACGATATAAACACCACTATGTGGACAGCAAACATTTGTTAGATAATTAAAGCTGCATTTACCTGTCCCTGGGAAAAAGTAGTTCCCGTATTTGTGAAAGGACACGGTCATGACTCGGTCTGTGAGGTAAAAGGCTTCCTGGACGCCATCGCCATGGTGAATGTCTATGTCAATGTAAAGAACCCTGGGGTGGTACCTTGAACACGCACAGAGCAGGAGAGTTATGTCACCAACAGACACGGTAAAGATTCGAGGAGAGTTACTCAGGAGCGCCGTCTTACTTGAGGAGCTCCAGTATACTGATGACGATGTCATTGACATAGCAAAACCCAGAGGCCTACACCAACACAAGAACCAAAAGAGACATTTAACTCAAATGAGCTGAACAGAGAAGACACACATCAATATATGTGTCTTTGTTCTAACCTCAAATTTTTTGGCATGATGCAAACCTCCGGCCCAGTTTATAGCAATGTCACAGATCTGTAAAATAAAGCAGAGTCAGCATCAATTAGAGCTCACAACTTTAACTGACCACGATGCAGAAGACTATGACGGTTTTAAAGGATGGAAAACAAAACAACCAATCAGAAACGTCTTTGATGAGCAACAATTTTAGTTTTTAAACACAAACTAAAACATTCTCACAAAACTCCTGAACGCAATATGTTTAGAGGCAGTGCTTCCCCTATCCTCCCTTTAGGTTCACTTTTTTCTGATTAGCTGCCCTTTACAAACAGAAAGACTGAACAGCAGGTCTACTGCTGCTGGGAGAAAGAGAGAGAGAGATACTTTCCCTCCTGCAAACATGAAGAGAGGCCTTTCTTCTTTCTTACTTCAGCTAGAGAGCCTTGGTCACATAGAACAATGAATGACTCAACCTGCTTCCCAAGGATATCACATAAATGAGTGTCTCTGTCAACACGTTAAGTTGTAATTCAAAATGAAACCAACAGATGCCACCCTAGGCTACCTCGGTCTTGTGTTGTTTTTGCTTTTTTTTCTCTGTAGCACCAAAACCATCAGCTGGGTTTACGTGTGTGTGTTACCTTGTGGTTGAGCTGTGTAGCCCCCTGTAAGGATGCTCCCGTGTATCTTGAGCAGAACTCAAACAGTCCTGGAAACACAGGACTAAAACACACAGACATGAAATATTTAGGTTATGGGTTTGTCAGCAGTGATGATCAGAGAGGCTTTTATACTGAAACATTTACAATAAGAAGAGCAAGATAGCTGCTTGAAAAATACAGTCCTTAGTTCTTAATTCCTATGGAAGCAGTAAAGGTGTACTTAGTTTTTCACAGGTCTTGTGAAAACTTCATTAAATCATTCAGATTCTTTTTCTCGATAAAAACGTATTTAATGAGAACGAGATAACGCTCACCAGTCATCTCCCACATTAAACGCGTTGAGACTCTTTGTGAAGCCCTGCATGTTATTGGGGCTGACCTTCTGTAGGAAGTCAATGTAGTCTTCAGAGTGGAAGCGACACATGTCATGCTGAGATGCTTTGTATGGCTTGAACACCTAGTGGGAAAAAGAACATTTGATAGACTGCAGCATGATCTTGTTGTTTCTAACAAAAAAAACCAACCAAACAAACACAAGATTTATAAAATGTTATTTCAGTGTGAAAAGCATCAACAGGTGTGAACACGTGACAGTATCTGTCACTACTGCTCGCTCACCATCATTTTCTTGTAAAGTCCATAGTGCAACACCAGACTGTGAGTGAGAGACAACCGGTGAGGCTTCATCGGGTGGCCAGCACCTAACAGAAACACACAGTTCATGCATTACAGGGCTTATATCTGCATTTCACAGACATTAATCAGGTCAAAATGCCTAAAAAAAAAAAAAGAACTAAGTGTATACATTATGGCTAATCACCTAAAAGAGAAACACGGTTGAAATTGGTACAATTTATGACGAAAGAGATTTGGCACACTGAAACAGAGCCATCCATGCGCTGTTACAAAAGATAAATACTTGAGGTAATTTGCAAAAAAAAACAAAAAAACAACAACAAAAAAAAAAAACAGGCACAGTAAGTGTATCCTGTGAGCATGCGTATTGCAGCACTAAAGTTTGAATTTGTACAGCGTATCACTTCACCGTAAAAGCAGCATAAGCGTAGACAGTCATATTACTTTATTTATTTATTGTTACTGTCACGCAACCGCCACGTTATCCATTTAAGACACCGTATGAAGCACCTAGACATCCGAATAAAAGCTTTAACAGGCAGATACTGAACACAGGGCTACAATACGCGTCAATAACGTTACATCTTAAGGTCAAAGGCGCAAGCAAAGCCCAGCTGTAATATATAAACAAATCAAATTAAATATTAAAGTGTAGCAGTGACGCAAAACTAAATGTTAAAAAGAAAGAAAGAAAAGAACTGAGAAAATAAAAATAAAACGCAGTCTCGTACACATTAGCATGTAGCTAGCTTTCCTTAGCATCAGCTCCCTGAGTAGGCCGGTTCACTGTGATAATAAAACTTACCGTAGTGGAAATTGCCCACGTCTGGGTCGTAAAAGTAAGATGTTCTATTGGTCATTCTGAAAGCAATGTCTCCCGACTTTCTACGAAAAACTGTTGTCGTCTTTGCAGCTACAAAACCCGCATTTTTCTTTCAATTAGCAGATAGCCGCCATAGTAAACACCGAGGCGTCTGCGTCATCACACGGAGACAGCAGCGACGGAGAGGGGAGGGGCCACGGAGCTGGAAAGAAAAAAACCAAAACAGCCGCGACAGATTGAGAGAAAGCTACAGTAGCTTTCTGTATTTTTCATTACATGAAGTTAAAGAAGTACAATTGAAAAAGAATGGAAAGAAACCTTGAGCAACGTGCTTAAGTTATACAGTATATACAATATACAGTTTACTTTAATAAACTCATCCACACATAATTAAAACTTATATTTTTTTTTACATATCAGTGCATAATACAAATCCCTTGGTTATGTCTTAAAATTAGGAAAATAAAATCTCAGACTGAAAGCATAAGACGGCATATGATATACACTGTGTTGTTATTATTTTAAAAAAGTAGAAAATACAGAAGCAGTGTGTGAAAAGCCAATGCACCCATACTGTTTCCACTGTGATTGAGAGAGTAAGTAGCAGCCAGGTACACACTTGATTAACTGATCATCAGTAAGTGTAAAAAGTTTTAGCAGTTGGCTAAAAGGGCATTTAAAAACAAATTGAAGTACATTATTCTGCAGTTAAAAACATTGTTTTAGATCCCTCAGGCAGATGTGTGTAACTACTACACACAGAAAGCTCCGGGACCGGATAACATCCCAGGTCGTGTTCTCAAAGCATGTGTTCACGAACTGGCAGATATGTTCACAGAAATCTTCAACCTGTAGTTCTTTAAGAGGACCACCATCACACCTGTCCCAAAGAAGCCTAATCTGAGCTGCTTCAATGGCTACACCCAGTAGCACTCACCTCCATTGTTATGAAGTGTTTTGAGCATATAGCTCATATCACGTCTTTGCTGCCTGCTAAGACCTGCTAAGGATGTGTTTTCCTTTCTGTTTACCTGTATAAATCCTATGTATACCCAATGTTATACAAACCTGAGAAAAAGATAAGAAAAGTTATCCTAACCAAACCAAGTTTTAACCCTCTTTTTTATGTATGTCATATACAATTATTATTTTCTTTGCTCCTCAATAGCCACAACAGTTCGATAAATCTGATCTGACACTATTAGAATACTTTTCTGGTTAAAATCTGTCGCGTGCTATCAGTTGGCAGTGTCAGGTTTAAATGTAGTTACCTTTGAGCTATTTTTAGAGGATTATTTTGCTATTCAGGTGATTTTGACAGCATCTATTATTCATCCAGGACAGCATGTCTCTGCAAGCTTACTGACAAATTACATGAGGATGAATTCAAAACAGCACCAAAGCGCTAACAGTGGCACCGGTTTCATTCTTGAACACCTGCTCATTTAAAAATGATGAAGCGGAACTTGCTGGAGCTTCTCTGCATCATAAAATGCTTTTTTCCCCCTACTTTTAAAGGCAGACTGTACACACGTGGCAGTGAAAGGACGGTAACAGAGGTGGAAAACAAAGGAAACATGTTACTGTGTATCCACTGTATCCAGCATCAGTGAAAATCAGTAAACATGCGGTCAGACTGTGAAGCTTTGAAAGTTTAGTGTCTTTGATTTCATTTCCGTGTCTGTATTCTTCTTTTCTTGTCCACGTGTTTCCTCCCTTCTTTTCCGCCGTAAAAAATAAAAATCTGTGTGTGTGTGGACGGGTATTAACATCTTTGTGATTCAGGTGTGTTGAGCCAGAGTGAGATCTAAAGCCTGCAGGACACCGGCCCCTGGGGCTAGGGTTCCCCACCCCTGCCTTATGGGGATCAAAATTCTGGTCCGAACGAGTTTGAAGGCATTTTTGAGACTAAAAATGTGGTTTTAGTGTCAGGGTTACAATTGGGTTATGGTTGGGTTTAGGGTTAGGCATTCATTTTTCATGGTTAGGGTTAGGGGTAAGGGGCTAGGCCCCAGCCACACCACACCACAAACACTGGTAAGGACCAAGCAACAACTTCTGGCACTGGAAGCCTAAAAACCCAGCTCCAAAACCAAGTCAGTCACTATAAAAAAAAAGGCATCTTTACAGCATTCAAAATCATTACAGCCTGTTCTAAAAACAATTTGGTCCCTAAGGATTTTTGGAGAAAGGTGTGAAAAAGGGAGGGCAGGAGGGGAAGACAGGAGATATTATTAAAAGGCAAGAACTGCTCAACAAATAATTCAATCATTTTAAATGATCTATGCATGTGTTGCTGCACGAAAGGTTGTATGAAAATACCAGCGGGGTTGATACAGTTTAGTGCAGGTAAATGGTTTAGTGTGCAGTATTGTGGTGAAGTCTGTAGTAACACACTATGTTGGGCTGCTGTACAGGAGGGAAAGGACACAGCTGTTCATCCATGAATTTTAAGGGTTGTGCTGGAGAGGCTGGCACGACTAAAGCCTTCACTCTGCAGTATGTGTGTTGGCTTGTCAGTCGTTTTGCGTTGGAATTTCTGGAGGTATGTTTGATTTTTCTATCTGCTGCTTGTTTGCTTCCTCTCACCCTCTCTCCGTCTCCCTCCCTGCTCCGTGTTTTTCTGCCTGGAGCTAAAAGGCAGTGCTGCTCTGGAATTGAATCGTTTATGTATTATTCATTGCTGAAGTTGCAAGTTACAGAGAGTTCAACACAGGTTAGCACAGGTGTAAAATTTATATGTCTGTCTGTCTGTATCATTAAGAATTGTAAGAATTTACCTTTAGGCACTATTTAAAGCTCCTTTTATTTCCCCCAAAATAATATTGCACACAAACAGTTCTCACTGGGGTTTCATGTCTTGTGGGGGACACAAATGTTTCCTAAAAGATCACATTTACAGTAAACAAGCTCTCCTTAGCAGAGCTCAACTAACATCGAGATCATTAATAAAACTATTTTGAAAACAAATAAATTTAACTTTTTATTTGCAATAATAATTTAATGTATATAAAGGACTGAAGCCAATATCAAGATACATAGTAACACTAATACTAATAATACTACTACTAGGTGCACAGTCATCACAACTATTCATGATGGACAACCTTTTGTTCAGTTCACAGCCAATCACAGAGCCAGCTTTAATCAGTTTGTTCCGTCTGTTGCTGTCACAGGCTCTCCCATCAGACCGCACTTCCCACAACCGACTAATGATTAATAGAAAATCTGCATCGTTCTGCAACAGGAGCCTGCTCATCTCCTTTCTGTGGCCTCTGTGTTGGTCTCCCAGTTCAGCCGATGTGGACACCCAGGTACTCGTACTCCAACACCACATCAATATCCTGTCCCAGGATAGACACTGGTCACGCAACCTTCCTCGTCCTTCTGAAGTCGATCCCCATCTCTCTGACAATTCCTCACAGACCAAACTCCACAAAATCAGAATCACATTTATTGGCCAAGTATATGTGCAAACACATACAAGGAATTTGGTTCCGGCACAACAATGTAAAACAGACAATTTATGAGTGGCACAGTGAACGCTATGCATAAACCACAGTATAAAAACAATCTAAATACTCACATAAAAAAACACAGGATTAGAAAAATGAATACCACAGAATGTACATAAAGTGCAGCTGCAGTCTGGCAGTGTGAAGCAATGTGACAGTTCATCTGTTTAGCATGGAGATGGCGAGGGGAAAGAAACTGGTCTGCAGGCTTCTGTACCGTCTGCTAGAAGGCAGCAGGTCAAAGAGTCTGTGTCCAGGGTGTGAGGGGTCTGTGATGATTTTCCCTGCGCGTTTCCTGGTTCTTGAGAGGTGCAGGTCCTGGATGGAGGGCAGGGGGGTGCCGATGATCTTTTCTGCTGCCCGTACAGTCCGCTGCAGTCTGCTCCTGTCCTGTTTAGTGGCTGCTCCATACCAGACTGTGATGGAGGAGCACAGGACAGACTCAATGACCGCAGTGTAGAACTGGATCAGCAGCTTCTGTGGAAACCTGTACTTCCCCAGTTGTCTCAGGAAGTACATCCTCTGCTGGGTCTTTTTGAGGATGGAGTTGATGTTGGTCTCCCACTTCAGGTCCTGGGAGATGGTGGTACCCAGGAACTTGAAGATCTCCACAGTCGACACAGGGCTGTCTGATATGATGAGGGGGTTAGGGTACAGGGTTCAGTACAGGAACTGGACGGGAGGTTTGCCTTAAGAAATAAATATACAAATGTGACTCACAATCGCAGACAGGCCAAAATCACTGAAGGAAATGAGATTGTGTAGAGGCCTGAGTGTGTGGTGGAAGAGGCACGCGGGGAATTGAATTAAAATACATTTTACTAAAGTTACCAACAGAGATGGGCAGTAACGCGTTACTTGTAACGCGTTAATGTAATCCGATTACTTTTTTCAAGTAACGAGTAATGTAAGGGATTACTATTGCAAAAACGGTAATTAGATTACCGTTACTTTCACGTAGGAACGCTGCGTTACCGCGTTACTAAAACCGTGATTTTTTGCGAGAACGTCTCATGACAGTGACGTAAGCGAGTGCGACGTTCGTGACAACAGCTGTCTGCAGATCATAATATATCGAGTGCGGGACAGAGTGTAGCATGCAGCGTTTAAAGCGTGGAAGTACTGACCTTATTTTGAGTTTGATTCCATAAAAAGTGACAAAAACATTAGTGTCCGTTGTGCGTGGGAAGAAAACTTCTTTTTACAGCGAAAAAAACCCCTAATCTTCCAAGCAAGCAGCGAGTGTACTACGACTGTAATGTGAAATTCACAGAGAAACTCGCGGATTCTTCCACTGACCGCTGCGGCACACCTGCACCAGGGTAAACCTCCGCCTACCCCAGTCCTGCTTTACAGGTGAAAATAGAGCAACAGGACCGCTAGTCTTTGATTTTATTTATTTTCTGCTGTGTTTTACTTGCATCTATTTGAAAGAGTGAGTGTAAACACAAAAAAATATTTTATTTTATGTGCTGGAATGTGCAGAAAATAGGTTTAAATGTTAAACAAATTTCTTCCAGTCAGAGAATGTTGCATATAATTTAATTTTTGCTTGATGCATAAAGTTAAAAGATTAAAACTAATAAAACAAGTTTTAAAAAGAGACTTTTCCATTTGATTACATTTTGTATGATGAATTATGCAGAAAAAGTAGAATTGGGCTGAAAGATCTATCGCTTTATCACCTATTCAGGTTGTAAATCGTGTTTTTAAAAAGTAACTAAGTAACTAAGTAATTGATTACTTTTGAAAATAAGTAATCAGTAAAGTAACGGGATTACTTTTTGGGGGAAGTAATCAGTAATTAGTAACTGATTACTTTTTTCAAGTAACTTGACCAACACTGGTTACCAACTGGTGACATTTCTCCTTTCTGTTTGCTGGATATATAAATTACACTCAATTATAACACACTGTTGATCCTGCAGCCTGTAAAATATTCCACCTTGGATGTTTTAAACTTTAATAACTGCGTCACACTTGTCAGAGTTAGAGGCTTGTCAAGATTTTCATTTGTATACCTATGAAGTGTGTGTGTGTGTGTGTGTGTGTGTGTGTGTGCGCGCGCGCGCACACATGTGCTTGTGTGTGGGCTTCCTCCTTAGCTGGCTTGTTTTGGCCCCAGGGTCCAAATCTGTTCTGTCAAGCATCTGTCTCTGCCGGTTTGTTAAGACGCACACAAACACACACTCTCTGATTTACACACATACACACACAGGACAAGTGCCTTCTCCAACTCATCCCTGTGTGTTATCGCCAAGACAATATAGACAACATACAGAAGTGTTATCAGTGACATATATAAGTACATATATGACATATATAAGTAGTTTCAAAGTGCCTACATGTGTGTGCAAACATCAAGGTTTAACTGCAAAGAGACAGAAATCCACAAAAACTGACACTGATAATATGTAATTGGAAATATCAAAGTATATCTGTGTCAAAGTTGAGGCCAGAAAAAAATAGCAAGCGAGCTAACAATAAAAAGTTGGCTTGTATTTCATCCAACAATGAAAGGATTATATTGAGGTCAATATGAATAAATCCCAGATGCTTTTTCGAATCAGGAGGAAAATCTCTCTTCCACAATTTTTCTTTCAGTTTGTACATAATGTTTTTTTCTTCCTTTGGTTTTCCTCTAGTACACAAAGGATGTCAGGGGAGGTATTTTAAACTTAGCATATTTCAAGGTTGCCAGCAGAACTGAAAAGCTGGAATGGAAGAAGCGCTGTGTAATTCTCAGCTGTCAGCACCTTCCTGTTACATGCTCTAATGCTGTGCATATTGCCTGGACAAATTTAATGCACTACATGCGCACACGTTTGCTTTTGATTCTTCATAATCCAGAAAGAAACTTTGAGGTTAAATTTGAAGAATGACGCTGTTGCTTAAGTTTCGTATTTAGGCCTCAGTCATACGGGCCAGCAACTACCTGGCAACCAGTGATCACTAATGGAGAATGAATACACCCTGACTGGTTAGGACTTTGAAACTGATTGCAAAGAGTTGTATGATACTGCACCAAAAGCCTCTGTGCAATTGTTTTGGTCACTAGTGCATTGCTGCAGTTGACTGTAGTTGTAGTTGTGAAACTGAAAATATCAAACACAACAGTCTGCTAGTAACCAAAGATATCACAGGAGGATTTTAGTGCAGCATTCTCTTTCTGACCCATTTCAACATTCAACAACCTCAGGAAACCACTTGCTAACCAGCTGGGAAATACACATTTTTCCCCCTAGCATCGGGAGCTTGTCATGATGGTTAAAATGAATTTTACTTAGTTTGAAACTAGAAAAAAACAACATTGTTTTTTAACCTGACAGAATAATCTTTTGTCGATCCATCCATCGACCCCACCTCTTATCTGATCACCATACTGCCCTCTGTGATATTTAAAACCTTTTAGTTTGCACATAATAATAGCGTAAAATATAGATGAAGAAGAATTGATTACATACATTTTAGTTACTCTTTGGCTGAGGCACTGTATGAATGCTTATAGTAAAATATATCTTTTATATGTAAGTGCATGTACACAGTGAGAGAGGCTTAGAAAGGGTGCATGCTGCCAGGTGTAGCCATGATCCTGAAGGGTGAAGCGTACTTGTGCATCAGGTGTTATTGTTCTTTAATTCTCATATGACATTCATCGACTGCACCAGGACAGTTAACAAATGCCTCCAGGACAGCTTGGAGTACAACGCTTTGGCTTAAACTTGTTAGCGGTGCTGCTTTCAGAGGGTGATGACTGACTTTGTTATGGAGGCAATTATTACACTTCAGTCTCACCAAAGTTTGGCTTTGAAGTTTGAAAAGATGAGTGCGTATTCCTGCAAATATGTTAGCATCTTTGAACAGGCCCATCACCAAAGCCACACGGAGAAAGGCAAATAATGCCTTGAGAAGAGTCAACTGATTTTGGCAGTAAACAGTCCTCAGACTGTCTTAGTCATCAAGGACTTATTTAAAATGTTGCCTATGAGGAACATTATCAGATGTTTTTTAAAACTGGAATTAATTATGAGACAGTCATTTAATATCTTCACCAAAGGGTGAGAAAGTTGCCTCCACCCCTGAGTCTGATTCGTCTACTGATGCGTATCAGGATGAACAAGAACAGTTTCTTTAGTTTAACAAAGGGGGCTTAGGCCAGTGAAGACCAGAGAAAGGGTATTTTAGTGGAGATAAGGCTTGTTAGAGGTGCAGCTACCTGGCTGTAATTGCAAATGAACCTCCCTCCATCCATCAATCTTCTCCTGCTTATTCCGCTTATTATATCTTCTGCTCCAGGGCTGGGTCACAGGTGCAGCAGCCATAAGCAGAGAAGCCCAGACCTCCCACCTCCTCTAGCTTGTCTAGAGGAACATCAAGGTATTCCCAGGCCAGCCGACAGATATAATCTCCCCAGCGTGTCCTGGGTCTGCCCCAGGGCATCCTCCTGGTGGGACATGCCCAGAACACCTCACCTGGGAGCCACCAACTGGCTCCTTTCAATGTGGAGGAGCAGCGGCTCTACTCTGAGCCCCCTCTGGATGGCCAAACCTCTCACCCTATCTCTAAGGGACAGGCCAGCCACACTTTGGAGGAAGTTCATTTATGCTGCTTGTATCCGCAATCTCGTTCTTTCGGTCACTGCCCACAGCTCGTGACCATATGTGAGGGTAGGGACATCGACCGGTAAACTGAGGCATAGACCTGGCATAGACTTTCCCAGGGAGGCTGAGGAGTATGATCCACACCCTCTGGTCCCCATTCTTAAGGATGGGAAGCACCATCCCAGTCTACCAATCCAGAGGTACTGCCCCTGATCACTATGCAACATTGTTGAAGCATGTCAGCTAAGTCAGCCCTACAACATCCGGAGCCTTCAGGAACTCAATGCGAACCTCATCCACCCCAGGGCCCTGTCACCAAGGAGTTCTTTAACTGCCTCAGTGATCTCACCCTTGGAGATTGAGTCATCCCCCTCACCCCCAGACTCTGCTTCCTCCATAGAAGATGTGCCAGTGGAATTAAGGAGGTCCTTGAAGTATTTCTTCCACCACTTGTCAATGTTCTCAGTCAAACTCAGCAGCGCTCCACCCTCCACTATACACAGTGCAGGTGGAGCACAGCTTTCTCTTCCTGAGTCGCCTGACGGTTTGCTAGAATACATGCCCGCAGGTACAAAACTGGTACCTGGTACAAAATTGATCATCGACCTTTAACCTAGGGTGTCCTGGTGCCACGTGCACTTATGGACACCCTTATGTTCGAACGTGGTGTTTGTTATGGACAAACTGTGGTTTGCACAGAAGTCCAACAACAAAACACCACTTGGGTTCACATCGGGGAGGCCGTTCCTCCCAGTCACTCCCCTCCAGGTCTCACTGTTGTTGCTCATGTGACCTCTGTGTAGTGTCTTCTCTGGTCTGCATTCACAACAAAAAGGCAACAAGTTAGAATTCTTTCGTTTCTTGTCGTGGGCCGTCAGCGTGAGACCTCGCAGGAATCTTCCATTATTCTGAGGATTACATTTACACTTGCAGTGTGATCATATAGTGGTAAAATTATACAAACAAAACAGAAGAACCTCAACACAATTAATCTGCATCTTAAATTTCCCAAATGAAAGGAATACAGAAAAATATTTCAGAGCTGTACATAAAACAACGTGTATTGTCTAAACAGTGTGGCGCAGTCACATACCTGCATTCACAACAAAAAGGCAACAGAATGCTTTCGTTTATTGTCGTGGGCCGTCAGCAAATGGAAAAGCAACAACAGCGTTAGCTAACTATGCTCCCATGTTTTTTCCCTCTTCCCAATAAAGAAATGTCACATAAACGTGCATTCAACTCAACATAAGGACATGAGAAATGACCCGCAACAAATGATGTTTAAACAACAAAAATAATCGGGTCAGATTGTATTACTGTTACAAGCAGCGATATGATTTTTCTTCCCCACGACATTTGCGCATTCCTCGCAGGAATCCTCCATCCTGAGGATTACCCAGAATCCCTTGCCCATTGTGAATGTTGCAGGGTGACTTTTACAACAGTAGGTGGTGCCAATGTCCCATTTAGCGGGATTTAACTTCAACTCTATTTAACTATGTTACACCCACATGAGTGTTAAAGTCTCCCAGTTGGACAACAGAGTCCGCAGGGAGAGCACCCTCAAGCACCCTGCCCAGGGACTCCAAGAAGGCTGGGTACTCTGAACTTATGCGTCATCGTGCGGCGCATAAGCGGGACGACAGTCGGGACCCGTTCCCTGACCCAAAGGTGCGGGGAACAAACCCGCTCACCCACCGGGAAAAACCTCAATGCAAATGCAGCAAACTGAGGGGATACTAGTCCGCCTCTCATGGATATTACTAGTACTACAGAAATCATATTGCCAAGTATCCAACATAAATAAGATTCAATTGTAACATTCAGATTTTCCATTCCAAGAAACATAAACCATTATGCTTATGACACAGCATCAAGAATACCTGCCTATCCCAGTAACAGTAAATCACTCGCTGCATACAGGCAATAAAAACTTGAATCACTGTAACAGTACAACACACAGATTTGTGTATTTTTACTGACTGATAAATGAGCTGTGAAATGCTGACAACAGTCGCCATGCAAACAAAAGCCAAAAAAATCAATTACAGATGTGCACATGGTGTTTTACAGCTGTGTGGCTTTGTAAGAAATAAGAAAAAAGGGATTTAGAACTTTGTTAATATGCTCTTAAATTAAAGTTTGGCTGTGCAACAATGAAATATTTTAATTAAAATCAGGAGAGATCACAAACGTTAGAAAGAAAAACATTGTGTCGTAGCTGTGGAGGCTGCAGGTTTGTCTGGTAAACCAAAAAGGAAAAAAAGGAATGCTGTAAGGTTTTGTCACAGTGAGAAGTAAACAGCAGTTCCCAGAACTCTGAAAACTTGACCTCTGAGCAGTAAAATCCACTTTCATGTGACTTATGAAAATATTTTATGAGGCACACCAAAAAATCTCCTGATCATTAAATTGCTAATAATTTTAGGAATACCAGAAGACTGAGTAACATCAAGCTTCATGAAACAAATAGAAACCTGTTGAAGCAGGCACGGCTGAATTATAATTTGCAAATGTTCACAAATCTTGAGAAGCTCCACTTCCCTCAGGAGATTTTTATGAAAATGAATTCTTATCAGGACCTTTACTTTAATGTAATTGATACAACTTTAATACTCATATTACTAGGCATTCCTTTGATGCACCTGGAAATTATGTAAATTCAACACAGCTCATAAAACCTAACAGAGGCAGGAGCACATTTTCTATTAACAATTAGGAAATGATGTGAATGCATTTTGTAATGTTTACTTAATTTTGTCCTCATGCAATGTGATAGCCTGTTCATGTGATTTTGTTTGTTTGAAGATCAATTTAATGCTTTCTGTTGACTTCCAAATCACAACAACAGGCACCTCAAGGTGCTTTATATTGTAAGGTAGACCCTACAATACGTTTTCAACTTCTGGATGTGGTTAGATGTGCAGCAGACCATATCCATCTTCAACAAGTTGGTGACTTGTCACTAAGCAGTTTTTTTCTTTTTTTGTCCTTTTTCTAATTTTTCTAAGGGGTAAATACACTTGCTGCACTGGAATCATGAACTTTGGAGAGAGTTGGGCAACAATCACATATGCTGATGGCTCAGGGTTAGGGGAAGATACTTGTCATCAATAATGAGTTAGCCATCACAAGGTATACAAATATTTGACAATGCAGAATATTTTAATTTACAAAATTCCTCCTAAAAATTATTTTAATAGTTATTTTTCCCAAAAAGCAGAAAGTTGAGCTGCTGAAAATAAAAGACATTTGCAACACACTGTAAATGTTTTATGGCCCGTTGGCTGAAGGAATCTTGGCTCCGTGAAGAAGCTGGCAATGAAGAGAAGAGAGAAAGTGCGTGACAAGAGCTGGAGAGAGAAAAGATGGGAGACATACAGGTGCTTCACTTCCTGCAGATAAATCAACACAGCTGGGCTGGATAATAATGCGCAGAGTTGAAAGAAGAGAGTGGACAGGACTGGTACCAAAAATAAAGAATTAATGATAAAGAGATGAAGGAAGGAAACCAAACTCATGAGACACAATCATGTTCACAAACAGATCGACCTGAAGTCTGACCTGACACGCACGACGAGGTATTTGCAGCTTTCAAAGAAAGTCTGAGAGAATTGTTACTGTTCTTCTTTGTGCCACTGTCCCACCTTTGTATGGTTGACCTTTGTGCAACTGTTTAGCTCTGCTAGTGGCATGTCTGGCATTTTCTAACAGGCATTGCTTTTTTTGCACTAGTCAACTTCTTCTGCTTTTAGGTTAAATTCAACAAGACTTATTGTTACTGACCTGTCTGAGACCTGTTTGACTCTTAAGGAACAATCCACAACAAACACAACACAAACTCCTATTTGGAAGCATTTGGCGATAGTAGGAAGGAATAACTGCCTTCAGAGTTTAATTCAATAATTTCCAAATAATAACCCCTCAGTGAATCGATACCTTATCATGGTGGAGGGAATAGTGTGTCCCAGGAATCTCAGGGGCTATGTTGTTGGGGGCTTTTTGTCTCCTGGTAGGGTCTCCCATGGCAAAGTGGACCTGGGTGAGGAAGCAGACAAAGAGTGATTCAACTGATCCTCAGCTACTGAGAATAGCAACTGGGACATGGAATGTCACGTCTCTGGTGGGGAAGGAGCCTGAGTTAATGCATGAGGCTGAGAGGTACCGGCTCGATATAGTCGTGCTCACCTCAACACACGGCTTGGACTCAGTAACCAATCTCCTAAAGAGGGACTGGACTCCGTCTCAGCCTGAAGTTGCCCTTGGTCGAGGTGATGGCCTTGTGTGGGTATCTTAGTATCCCCTCGGCTTGCTGCCTTTATATTGGGGTTTTTCCCAGTGGATGAGAGGGTTAGTTCCATGTGCCTTCAGGTACGGGTCCTGACTGTCCTCTGCGCTTGTGCACCGAACAACAGTTCAGAGTACTCTGTCATCTGCTGAGAGACTTCAACGCTCATGTGGGCAGTGGCAGTGAGACCTGGAGGGGTGTGATTGGGAGGAACCCGAGCGGTGTTCTGTTACTTGACTTCTGACCACAATTTGTCCATGACAAACACCATGTTCGAACATAAGGGTGTCCATAAGTGCATGTGGCACCAGGACACTCGAGGCCGCAGGTCGATGATCAATTTTTTAATCGTATCATTAGATCTGCGACCATATGTTCGAGACACTCAGGTGAAGAGTGCTGCTGATCTGTCATCTGATCACCACCTGCTGATGAGTTGAATCACGTGGCAGGGGAGGATGCTGGACAGACCTGGGGCACCTACACGTATACTGAGGGTGCCCTGGGAAGGCCTGGCAGAGGTCCTGTGCGCAAGATCTTCAACTCCCACCACCAGCAGAGCATTCCAAGGGAGACTGGAGACATCAAGTCTGAATGGACCATGTTCAGCACCTCCATTGCTGAAGCTGTTGCACTGAGCTGTGGCCGCTAGATGGTTGGTGCCTGTCGTGGTTGAAACCCCCAAACCAGATTCTGGCTCTACCTGCTGAGTTCGACTTTGTCAGGCCACCGCCACTGGGATCTCCTTAATCCCACTGGCACGTCTTCCGTAGAGGAAGCAG
Organism: Oreochromis niloticus; assembly: GCF_001858045.2. Taxonomy (NCBI): domain Eukaryota; kingdom Metazoa; phylum Chordata; class Actinopteri; order Cichliformes; family Cichlidae; genus Oreochromis; species Oreochromis niloticus. Next base: position 33,360,171 of record NC_031966.2, on the reverse strand, counting down.
AGTCTGGGGACGAGGGGGATGACTCATCTATCTCCAGCAATGAGGTCACTTAACAACTCCTTGGTGGCAGGGCCCCTGGGTCGCTCTGACTTCCTGAAGGCTCTGGATATTGTAGGGCTGTCTTGGTTGACACACCTCTACAATTTTGCGTGGAGATCAGGGGCGTTACCTCTGGATGGGAACCACCATCCCGATCTGCCAGTCTTCAAGAACGGGGACCGTAGAGTGTGCTCCAACTATACAGCCTTACTAAACTATGTTTATGTTTTATATTTTTGTGTTTAAAAATGGAATATTCTCATTCACCTACTTTATTGTACACCTGATATCACTTTGTCACAGCATATATGCTTATAGAGCCCGATTGCATCTGAGAGCACCTATTGACACTGTCATTGGACAAGTCCACCTTCTCTGGAGCTGTAAAGTTAAAATAATAATAATACAAAAAAACTGGTATCGTGCCCAACAGCTGAATCACAGCATCGGCTAAACCACAGTCAAAACTGAATAATCTACCTGATAATATTTAGAGCAGAGCCTCCCCTCCACTAAAGCTATTACAAATACACTAGAGACTTCTTTTCAAATGTGTGTAATCGCTTTCTTAGTCTACAGGAGTGTATTATAGGGCAAAGAAACAAAGAGAAAGGGAAAACGGCTTATAGAAATATGGAGGTGTTTAGGTGAAGCACAAAGAAAGAGAACAGACAAAAAAGAACTTGAGAGCTTACGGGATTACTGCTCCAAGCACAGAGAGGAAGATCACCAGAACATCATACAAAAGTTAAGACAGATTAACAAAGCTTTAATCTGAAGTCTTTGGCTGAAATCCTACACTGAGGCAGAATGCTCCCAGTGATGGGAAAACAGTATTTTGCTGAAGGTCTTTTTCCATACAGTTTTATGTGTGGGTGTGAGACACATCACATTCAGACATAGTCAGACAAGTGTCTCCTTGGACATTCCTGGAACTGGTAAATAAGAAAGAAAAGATTTTAAATGGATGAAGATGAGCTGGAAAAAATAAAATTTCACACACATCTAAAAATTATTAAGAAAGAGGGAAAAGATAGCCTTTCAAAAACATTTAGTATTCACACTGACCAACTTGAACTGTGTGACTGTGCATTTTTATGTATCGATTAAAGAAAGTGACAGAACAATACTGGGGAGACTTGGCTGAATGGAACTGGCACCAGGCACTATCATTAGTATGATAAACTAACCAGTGAAATATGTGTGCGCACTTGTGCAGTTGATAGAAAAATGAAGAAAGTAAAGAGTGATGCAAAATTATAGCCATCTCCTGTTTGGAGATACTCGACGATTGGAAATGGATGTATTTACTCTGGGATGTGTAGAAAAAAACCCCAAACAACTAATTTAATAGTAATAATTTAAAAATACAGCAAATAGAGACAAAAAGTTTACCTCATATTTTGGTATGCTCTATAGTTTGTCAAATATGGCTAAAATAATATAATATGGAAAAAGAATTGGGACTGAGGATAAATATGTGCTAACATAGTATTTTCCTGTTAGGTATTGTAACATATGTAAAAAAAAAAACTAAGGTTAAAAAATGATAGAAGAAGTGAGGAAACATTACATCTTAACATTTTAAGTTTTACCCGTTTACTGTACCTGATATCTATCCACTCGTGTTAACTAATTAAGGTAGGTTGAATTATTCAAGGCCATATTATGTAGCATTTTTTCATTGTTTTCTCTTGATACTGGAAGTCCCTGTACTTTTCTCTCTGCTACACATATATAGACCTACAGTTGTATGTCTGCGTGTGCACAGCTAATTGTTAACATTACCTGGCAACAATACACGCTTCAAGGACAACATTAAATTTCTGAGAATAACTTTATTGCCCAAATTATGTACTGGCTGTCACCATCTTGGATTTCTAGCGATAGAAATAAGTTAATTAGATGAGACAACAGAGTGCATCTTGCTAACCAAACTTGCTAGCATTAGCACTTGATACCCGCTAATTCACGCTGCAATGCATGCAAAAAAGAAGCGAATAAATTATAGAATTTTACTCACTGAAACTGAAACGTGTTAGTAGAGTCTGTTAGTACAGTTAATTGCACTGAATGCTATAAATGTAATAAGAATGCACTAAAACTAAGAGAAAACCAAAGAGGCCTAGCTTAGTAACTAGATTTGGCTTAGGTGTCAGTTACCAGCCCGAAGCTGCAAACTTGCCAAAAAACTTTGCACTCAAACGGGCTATACCCGTACAATAACTTAATACTATTAAACAAACAAGTTAAATAACCCCCCTGTACATCTGAGATGAACTCTTTGCTTTGCTGTAATAAAAGAAACGTCCTCAGAAGTTTTTCAGTTTTTCCAAGAAGAAAAAACTGACGAGAAAACAAACAATATAAAGTACTGTGTGGGTTCAGCTTTGGATTCTGAGTTCATAGACAGGAGAAATTTTGAGTATAATAAGAATAATATTCTCCAACGGAGGAATGAAGGTGGGGGGAAAGAACAGAAAGCAAAATATTTCGAGAGGCTTTCTCTGAATGTTTTACAAGCTTTAGCTTGCACTTGTAAACCTCACATTAATGGCCTCAACTGCTTCTAAGCTAGGTGAAGTAAACTACATAAAAGTGAAATGATAGGAGGGGCTGGAGAACAAAAGAGCTCTGCAACAAAAGGCCTATTCATATTGACGTGTTTAGTTAGTTTCTTAAATCTTTCCAAATAGTAACAATAAGATCAAATCTATTAGAGTTTACATAACACATCTAATATTCATGTTTAGCCAAGTTGTACCGCAGTCCAGACTTCACCTTTCTATGGGGTAAAAAGAAAATTCTGTCTTCAGGCCTGTAAAAACGGCTGTGTCAACAGAGTGCAGGTACGGTGCCACAGTGTTAGAACAGCAGGTATTTCATACAGCATCAGGGCTTAAGGCACAATTGAACAGTTAAAATGTCCCCATCTTGTTTAATTCATTGTAAATCTTATGTAGGCAGATGAAATGAATAACACTGAATGCCTGCCAAGTTCTGCAAAGAGAGAGTCGGCGTGTGTAGCCGCAGGCTCGATATCTGTGGACAGGTTATGATAATTGGCTAATATGCATTCACACACTGTAATATACCTCAGGAGGGGGAGTGGGGGGAGGAAGCTAGAGAGGGAGAGTTGGAAAGGTGAAAGGGTGTAACGAGAAAAACAGGCAGAGACAACAGAGAGAGAATGTTGCGATAGAGAGACAAGCAAAAACTAAGACAGACAGAGGAGTGACAGAAAACAGCAAAAAGGAAAAGAAAGTGATCGTGTTTCTACCAGGACAGTCTGCATGAAGTGGAAGTCGAGCCTCAAAGAGGGAATGGCGAGGAATAGTTAAAGACAGAGTGGAATAGGAGATGAATGGAGGAGGTGAAGGAGGGAGCGTAGGTGTAGAAGGGGATGGAGAAGCAGCATTCCTGACTGCACAGTTACAGAAAGGCACGGGAAAATGGAAAAGCAGTTAAACTGAAATCCAGATGCCTAAGAGACCAACAGAGGGTCAAACTAATCCACACATACACACAGACAGAGCGCTCCATCCCCTCTTTTACTGCCTCCTTCTCAGACCTCGGGACCTTGGTGGCTTTACAAATCAGCAAACATCATCAGGACTAGAACAACTGGATCCTTTTTTTTTCTTTTCTACACCTGGTTTTCTTGTAAAGCTTTGTATCCTGCAGCCACAACAAAGGACTTTGTCTATTTTCTACTAAAGCTGTTTATGTTTTCCTTCTTCTAGAGGAATTTTCAGGTGAGTCTCTGGTGGTTTTACCTAATGAGAACTTGTTAAATGCTCCCAGATGCAGTTGTTTGAGTTGGGGTTTCAGGATGCCGCTTTCTACGTAGAACACTGGCTTTACAGGAATTGACTGTAATTTTCTCCAATTAAGAGGTTTGAAATGTGACTTTTGACTCTTAATTTCTACGTTTAACAATTGCACGTTGGCTAATTAGAGTCCAAAGACAGTAAACATGATCGTTTTAGAGTCACATCTGTTTGTTGGCTTGTATAGAATTAAATTTGCCATTCTTTTGTCCACAAGTCTTAATAAAGCTGTGAATTAGCTCTCACACAAATAATGTGACATGCATGCCCACAGCCCACCAAAGTGTCCAAAAAGCAAATGTTTATACATGATTTACTATGTGCAAGACAGACTTATGTGAGACCAAATCTTTGTTTACTATACCCGGGTCCTTTGGCAACGTGCATTTTAATCATACTGGTACAAATGAGCCCTTCAGGCAAACAGACAGTCAACATGAATACACAGTTTAGTATTTGTTAGAAACGGCTCTGTTTTAATGACTAATGAGGACCAGCTTTCAGAAATAAGACTCCTACACTCTACAAAGATGCAACAGCAGCATTTAGATTAGCTGTAAAGTCAGCTAAGCTTCCCTTCATCAACATAAGCTAAAACTGTAAGAGATTCACACCTGGTACTTGGAGGGAAAATCCACATGGAATCTCCAACTAAACTACTTTAAGAAACCAAAGCAAAAACTTTCTTCTCAACCTTCATAGTAGCAAAACCAACATAGAGCCTTTTTTTGTGTAATACACACATTCAGTTATCATTTGGCTGTAGCTCAAGAGGCAAAGCATCCATCGTAGTGTGAAGGTGTGAGAATGTTAGCAAGCAGTGCCTGAGTGAATGAGGCAAGTTGCATAAAGTTCTTTGAGCGTTCAGGTAGAATAGAAAGGTGCTGCATAAGTTCTAGTCCATTTACCATTTCTTCCCTTATGAGCTGATTAGGTGTTAATAAAGAATCATAACTGCCACATCAATCAGTAAATGTAACCATAATATAATTGCTAGATGACCTTATGTAGACAGGGTTAGTATCTAATGGCAACACTTGGCAGATAATGTTGAAAGAGATTTCTGAATGAGGATATATGGGCAGCACATGATCCCAGGCCTACAGATGTGCACGGAAAACATGTGGGAATCATATTGTAGTCCTCTCCTGACATGTGTTATCTTGAATAAAGCAGCTGTGACTTGGCTGACTGTCAGCATAATGCTTTTGACATAAAGATGTGCTGGCTTTACGCCGGCACTCTTAAAAGAATAATCCAAGTGAGAGGGATCTGACTTTTGATCAGTCTTCAGTGGATCGTTGGCTAACGGTACTTTTACCCTAACAATACAATTAACGCTGGGAGATATAGTAAGACAAGCTCTAAAGACATGTTGTGGTAGGAAACTGTAAACTACATTCAGTAGCTTACTTGCAGTGAAAAACATTGAGCCTACCCGACTCTGTTACTGTTCAACTAAAACTCCAGCTTGTCACGCCATAAGAAAAGCACCTCAAAGTACTTTTGATTTCCTTGCACATCTTGGATATATTGCAGCTACCTTGGAATGTATTGACTTTGAATACTGACTAAAGCTTAGTGTTGCTATTTTGAAGCTGTTACTCTAGCATCATTCTTCTGCTCATAGACCACCCATGATGTCCAGAAATGCTGATACCTTGATTCAATTCGATACGTTCCACCAGTACACTGCTGCTAAGCAGAAGTCGTCTGGCAAATATTTCGATGTTGAATGACCGCTGGCTTACCATTCTTTCTGCTCCATAAAGAAATATTCTGTTGTCACCTATCTTAGCTCACCATCTGCTCTTTATGAATATTGTCTGGACGTCTATCCTGTACTTACTGGGAAAAAGATGTTTGTACACAAGAGTGTGAATTCTGTTCTGTTAATATCTAAAGTCTAACAAAATAGCAACAGTATTTTGTTTTGTTTTAGTATTTATTAGAAACGGCTCTGTTTTAATGACTAATGAGGACCAGCTTTCAAATATAAGACTCCCTGACTCCAAAGATGTAACAGCAGCATTTAGATTAGCTTTAAAGTCACCTAAGCTTCCCTTCATTCACATGCTAAGCTAAAAGTGTAAGAGATTTACACCTGGTACTTGGAGGGAAAATCTCCAACTAAACTACTTTGAGAAACCAAAACAAAAACTTTGATTTTTTTTTTAAACAGTCTCCAGGAAAAAAATTTTTTCCTGGCAACAAAAGTGCAAAAAGTATAAAAGTTTATTGCATGATGTCATGCACATATTGCGCAAAAGTTGTCTGCCATATCCCTATACAGCAACCGATTGCAAAGATTAAATGCAGTTACCCAATGTGTTAGCAAATGGTTCCTGGACGCTGCTTGCTGTTGCTAGGTGAAATCAGTCACAAAGGGGGTTCTATTTTTGCTAGAAGATTGGTGCGGTTACCTGTAGTTTGCATAGAAGATGCCAGCTTGTCTACAAACACTAATTACTTGTCAAGCAGCAGAGGTGGGAAGTAATGTAGTACCTGAAAATTCTACTGAAGTGCAGTTAAGTGTAGTATTTATTTTTCTTTCTACTTTTATTATTCTGTCATTGTGGGCCTTTAGACATCACAACAATTTGAGCCTAAACACATGAAAAGCAGTCCTGTTCATCTTTTTCTAAACGTTTCTATCATCCCAACAAACACACTGTTTGTGTGCAGTTTGCCTCAGTGTGTTGCTAGCTAAAGGTCCAGCTGCTTATTTCACAGGGAGACAAAAGAAAGAGAGCTAAGTTCACTCACAGATGGAGAAAGATAAGAAAGACAGGAGAGGAAGAAGAGAGGGTAGATTGAAAGCTAAGGAAGCTCAGTGATGGCTGATAAACTGGAAATGTAAAGTACATGTGGCATTATGGGGTTTTCATATTGTGAAATGTGCTACAAAACAAACTGAGGTAGACTAACTGTGTTTTTTAAAGGTTGCATGAAAATACTCTACAGCTTACTGCTGGATATATAGGTTAGTTTGTTGCGTGACTGGTGCAGAGTGGCTGTGGTGTTCATGGTCAGAGTTAGGTTACATAAAGGGTAGCAGAGATCAACTTGAAGTTAAGATGGTTGTATAGTGTAAAATATAAAGACAGCATAAACAGTGGACTGTCAGTGTAGAGGATGGAAATCAGCCAGGACGACTCATAAAACATCTGCTGACATCTGGTTGAATTCAGATGTGTACACCCACACAGAGCAGCAGGTCAGCTGATCACAGCCTGTACGTTAGGAAAATCTGCTGGAGCTCTGAATAGAAATTATTGTGAGTTGTGAGTCTTTTATTAGAATAAAATTTAGATTGAAATAAAGTTTGTATTCCCATCTACTAATATTATTTTATTATTGCATTAATGTAGCACAAGGTTCAGTTTGATTGGCATAAAAATATGTGGTAGAATTGTCCTTCAAGGAGCTACTTTTACTTTGTTACTTTGAGTACTTTTCAGAGCCTGTACTTTGTAACTTTTACTGGAGTAAAGAAGTTGAGTCAGCACATCAACTTTTACTTTACTTTTAACAGTAGTATCTGTACTTCTACTTAAGTACAGAATGTCTGTACTTTTGCCACCTCTGCTAAGCAGTAGTAGCAATCTGCTACGAACCAAAGCAATCACAAGGAGGGTTTTCCCATCCACTCAGGGACCTCGTGACCAGTGTTTGCTGGGTGGTCTGGAAACAGCCTCTAGGCCTGTGTGACTGGGGCCGTATAGCTGTGATCTTACAAGTTAACATCACGTAGTTAGTGGTCACAAACCTCATGTTTGAACAAACAAAAAAACTCGGGAAAAGTAACATCTCATAAAAGACGCCAAGTGGCGTATTATATAGAGTTTCTCTGCACACTCCACACAAGGATAATCTATGTGCCGAAGTGTAAAGTGTTAGCAAAACATACCACTGACCTAAATAGAAAACCAACTTTACAGGTTACAGTATAGTTTTCTTTGCTTCATTCACTCAAGGTGTTTAAAAGTGCAGCAGAGATGAAAAGAACTGAATGGCTATAAGATAGCATGACCATATAGAAAGAAATAAAAGAAAGATTGATGTATTTTGGCAGTGATATGAAGAAAAAAAGACATTTGCCAGGAAACACGTGAAATTGATAAGAAACAGCTCCGAGAGTTTTGTGCTCTGCCCCTTTCAGGAGGTATATGCATTTAATCTCTGTCGGGAGAAAGCCTGAAACAGGTGCTTTATGGTTTCATAGTTCAGGGAAACCCTTTTCTCATCTCCTCATGTGTTTTCTCATGCCTCTGTTTTTAAATCTTCTTCTCTTTTGTATTTTTTTCCTTTTCTTCGACCTCTTGTCCTCTCTCTCTCTGTTTTTACACTTTAATTCACAGGTTTTACTCTCTGTTTCCAGCGTTTTCAGGCAGAGAACTGTTAAAGGTGTTAAAGAAAGGGTAAAGAACACTTCTTTACCCTTTCTTCTTTTCCCCTGTGATCACATATCCACTCACACTGGAGACTGAGACCGAACGGACACCTTTACTGCACTATAAAATCTATGCAGGAGCTGTCGATGAAACTGGCTCCTAGTTTTTAAGTTTTATGACATGAAGTTGCTGCTCAGGTATGTGTAACACCCAATAAACTGCAACAAAACTCCTTTTAACATGTCATTGAAAGCACAGAATGGATGATTAAAGCTACGTGGACATTTATTGTGAATACTGTGATATCATCCTTGACCCCAAAGCTCCAGAGATTATTTGCCTTACTTGAACTTCAGCCCCTGACCTCTTTGTGGAGGACACATTTTTCCCTGTATGAACCCAAACTGCTGTTATCATACTCACACTGAGCAGGATATTTCCGGGCTCATAAGCCTCATGGCAAGGTTGTAGACCAGGGGTGTCAAACATAAGGTCTGGGGGCCAGAATTGGCTCAGCAAAGACTCCAATCTGGCCCACTGGACAGATTTAAAAAATGAGAGGGAGGGCAGACCTTTATGGTATAAAAAAGTAATTAAGTAACTGTTTTTTAAATAATGTAATATAGAAGTGTCAGTCTGTCACAATGGGTCTTCTGTCTCGTTTCCTTTAGTTTTGCACATTTATTTCTTACAATTTAAATCAACAGCAGGATTTCTTTATCATGTAGAAAAACTCTAGAAGTACTGTTGAAAATGGCCTTCATGTTCTTATAGGGAGATATCTTGAGGATTAAATGTGTGGTTAGACGTCTTTATGCTGACAGAATGGGGAGTTTCACAGGTCGGGCAGCTTAAGATCAAAGTGGACTCTAAGTGGCCCACCATGTAAAATGAGTTTGACATCCTTCCTGTTGACTCTTAAGTCCAATTCACGGTCCCACGGTTGTATCCGTTTTTTTGCAGGCCTTTGGCGACACAGAGGGAATAATTTAGAAAACTTAGCCAATGCAGAGGTCTATGAGATGTACTCGTGTGTGGTCTTTGAAAAAGTTCGTGTAGGTTAAATTGGTCAATAACTTGGCTTTGGACGGAAAGCAGAAGTCACCGCAAAGAGGAAGACGTGTGGAAAAAAGCAAAAACATGAAAAGCCGAGAAGCATAGATCAGAAGCACACACAATGGCTGAAATGGAGTGTTTGGTGTTTAACACTCCATTTCACTCCGACATGTGCATTCTTAGACACGTGGGCTAAACCGAGAGACCAACAGCTACGCAGACATAAACAGGAGTAGCCCCCATGAGAGACTGCCCCATCACAGCTACAACATGTAGACGTGGGTCTGTATAGCTTCTTCCCACTACGAGTGATATACTTTGCTCGGTCCCTTAGTCTTGTTATTATGGAAATTTAAACTATTCCTGGAATGTCAAAATAATGCCGAATGTTTTATTTTAACTACAAAATGGGAAAAAAAGTTGTTTTTGACACAGAGAACGGTCCATTTGGGTCTGGTCCCGCTTGTGTGTGTGAACAGATTCTTTATTTTGATTTAAACTGTCATGACTAAAACCAGGTGATGATGACCTGACCTCTGTAATAGCAAGAAAACTAATATGAGAAGTGCACGATCGTGGATTTGTGTTGCAATGATGATAACAAATCAAATTTCATGCTGTAGGACCTCCTGTCAAACACACACACACACACACACACACACACAACCAGCTGTTAGAGGAATCAGCCTGCCTTTGAGGGGCGAGAACACAGAGACACACAAGGAAACGAGAAACCCTTGACTGGCCTCAAATGACTTAAAATATGCTCGTGACGTTTGGTTCTATCTGTTCTCTTCCTTTATTTGTATCTTATTTGGCTACCTATGTAGCAATGTCACGTGCACGTGTGATTCAGTGTGTATGTTTTTATTGTGCTTGATTGTATGTAATTGGCATGTAATGTTCTCAAAGGAGCATGTTAACATTTAAACCAGGCTAATGGCCGCCAAACGCCCTGGCACTGCAGCGAGCTACAGCTGACAAGTTGCCAGTGTTTAGTAGTTGTTTTCCATTCTCCTGTTTATTGTATTGCATTCTATCCTGTTCTATTTATTTAAGGTGACTTCAAAATATTAAAACCAAGTGCAGCCATTGTTTTTACAGGACTATGTTGGTTATGAGAGGATTTACAGGCTGCTGTAGTGACGGACAGGATTAAACCAACTGCACTAACCTCTCCAGGATGTTTCATCCACCTTGAGGCTGAATAGTTTGGCACGACAAGAACTACTGTCGACTTTTTCTCACGACTCTCATTTCCTTTCTCAGTGCTTCTCATGCTTTGAATGCTACCATTGTCTCTCTCACTTTCGTCGTTCCATCACCTTGGGCTTGTGGAAACGGTTATTGATGCAATTTAATTTGAGAGATAATATGGTAATTTTTTACATTTTTACTTTCATCATAGCTCCTTAAATCTCAAATAAAATGAGAAAAAGTTCAAAAACTCACAAGGTACTAAAAACTTTAAACAGCACTGTCATTAACTTTAACATATTTAACATGCTAACAGAGGCCTGCAGGCCTCTGTTAGCATGTTAAACATGGGGACATCCGCTCCAGATTTTGGCTTTGCATTAAGACAAACCTGAATGATCCAAACCAGCAAAACGCCAAAACTTCAGCTTTAATAGGGGATCAGTTAATGAAGTGCATTTGATTAGCAACAGCTGGCTGCTACTTACCCTCTGAACTCCTGTGCAAGCAGCGGCGCCATACTTAGTGTGGGGGGTCCTGTGAAATCTGTCTGTTTCACATGACTGTAGTTGGCCAAAGAATCTGCTGTATTGTATCTTTCATTACTAAAGGATTTATATTCTGCAGCTGAACACACCTACGAAATAGTTATTAAGTCTTTTATCATTACATTATTCCTAATAGTTCGACAGCTTATTCTGTTCAGCAGTCCATTCCAGCATGCGCCAAGCAAGAGTGTGGTAGTCTGATGGTTTCCGCTACATTATCATCTACTCCACACTCAGATCAATATAAAGAAAAGGGTGCATTATGTGATCATGTTCGTAAGGTACACAGCACTGCGAGAGATCTTTTTGTTGACACAAATCTGCGCCTACAGGTGTGTTCATGACGTGATCAGTCAAACAGCCATCCAGTCATGGCGCTGTGGTGGTGTGCCAAGGTCGCCCGCAGCCTGCCTACAGCGTGGTTCTCCCTGCTCCTTTCATCACTGCTGTGGCAAATGGTAAAACATCACTGAAATAGAAAATGTTTAGAGGCCCATTTGTCTTCTGAATTTCTACATTTGCCTGATATCACTCCATGGATCTCTTCCTTTAAACTTCCTCCAGATCATTCCTGTCCACACCGTCCCATCCTGCCCCCAGAGCTGCAGCTGTCCAGGTGTCAGAGAGGTCCACTGTACGTTCAGACACCTCACCAGCATACCAAAAACTCTTCCTAAGGACACAGAGCGGCTGAACCTGGGGTAAGATTCCACACACACTGAGACACAGTTACCAAGTGTCAGTCCAATGGGAAGAAAACTAAACACATGAAGCCGTGTGGAATGCCGTGGTCGGAGAACTGTTTTCTTTCTGTAACAAATGATCGAGCTGCCTCGCAAACCAAGTCATGATAAATATTTTCATTTGTTTTAATGACATTAATCTTAAAGAGAAATTACAATCAAGAAGGATTGTTGCTTGCCATGCATTCATCTTATCAACCTGCCATATCAGCTAAAGAAACCCCAGGCAGCAAGTGGCCCATGGTGCATTTAATATGACAACATTTGCTTTTAGCCCAGAAGATAAGGGCTTAGCACCAGCATGTGGTACTAGAGTAAATCTCCTAATCACTTCCATGTGGGAATTATGGATGGAGCTTTCACTGCCCTCCAGCACAGAAGGGAAAAAAAAAAAAATCACAGAGCCACTGTTTTGTATGTAACACACAGCCTTGTCTAATTATCCTGGCTCCAAACAATACATATCCATCTATCAAACTGCTTGGCAGAACAGCACTACTGTCCACAGGAGGGGTTTCCATTTGGGTGTGAGGCTCTGTTTTGGGAAAAACCTTTCACTGCATTTCATGAGTGTAGTTAGAATATCACTCCAGCTACTTGCTTTTCATAGATTACTCTATAAATGATACTTTGACTCATTATATGCATGCTAATGTATGACAAGTACTTCAGGAGGTATGTGGTCACTAAGCACTGCAGTGCCAACCTGCAGTTCACAGGAGGCGAAGTTTCCATATGGGCTCCTGTTCTGTGTGGAAAGCTATCACACCGCTGCAGCTGAGTCAAAGCATAAAGCATGTTTTACACTGCAGGGACAGTTACTGAAGGAATTAGAGTAAGACAAATAAAATATTAACATGAAGTTACACCTTTCAGCAAACACTTTTTCACATCTGCAACAATATTGCACATAATATAATGTTGTACAAGGTCCACTCAAAAATGTCCAAGAAAATCTTACCTGATTCAGATTTAGCCAGCACAGCAGAGATGCTGGTACCATCTGTACTGTATGTGCTAAAAACTGCCTTGGTGTACATAGTTAAAGACACAGCTCTTACACCAAAGCAGTTTTTAGGATTCCATGTTTTCTATTTTGACAGAGAATAGTGGGTAAACACAGGTGTTATAAATCACATTAATTAAGGCTTAGAAATGGACTCAACCTTATTAATGTGATTGGTAACACCTGTGTTTACCTATAATTTAAAGCAAAAGTTACATCATGTACGTAGCCATCAAGCCATTAAAAAGAAAAAAACTGCTGGAAAGAATAAAAACTGTTTTCTACAGAGTATCGGACCTTCTGAGGCTCATGTTAGCTTAGTTTTATAAGCTGCTCTCTGTAAAAGTTGAAATTTAGTCATCAACCACGGGCGATCGTGGCTCAAGAGTTTGGAGTTCGCCTTGTAATCGGAAGGTTGCCGGGGGGGGTCTCGGTCGTTGTGTCCTTGGGCAAGACACTTCACCTACCGCCTACTGGTGTTGGCCAGAGGGCCGATGGTGCGATATGGCAGCCTCGCTTCTGTCAGCCTGCCCCTGGGCAGCTGTGGCTACAACTGTAGCTTGCCTCCACCAGTGTGTGAATGGGTGGATGACTGGGTGTGTAAAGCGCGTTGGGGTCCCTAGGCGGGACTAGTAAAGCGCTATACAAATACAGGCCATTTAACTAAAATTAAAAAGGCTTTTTTCATCTACTGTATGTCCATCTGAAATGAACCCACCGTTTCTGAAGTTGCCAAAAATCCTGATTATCTTCTTTAAATGGTGATTATTTTATTAGTCATGCCTCGATTATTCTCCACTGTGGATTAATTAATCCAGTCATTCCTCTTATACTTCTTTGAAGTCTGCCACCGGGTGGGATGTGCATACTTGGTGCATTGTATGAAGGCCTGATTTAAGACCCTTTCACATAGGGAACGGCATGCACTGTGCTGACCGCTAGCTGGAGCGAACGGACAAAAATTGTTCTGCGTCCTGCCTGAAAGCGTTGGCACTGTCTCTGCTAGTGAAGAGTGTGTTGTTTCTGCAACACTGCTGTCCTCCTGAGGTCCCTGTGCCCACGTGAACTTGTGTCATGAAGTTAAGAACAGAATCGACTTTTCATCCATATTTTTGTTCATTGTGTGGTTGAACTTAGTGCAGCTGTAGGTTAAATTTTATTGGTTGCTTGAAGGTACATCACACCGCACAGCATGTACGAGTAACGCTCACGCTGCTCTTTGCTCAGTGCTGCAGGAAAATGTTATTGGGCATTTGGACTTGTGCGATTAACCTTTGTAGAGCCTATGATGTAACCTAGGTAAGTGGCTGATGTCATTGTTGGTGTGCCAACCATGACAGAAGCAAATACAGTTCTGGGACTTTTTCCCTCCTGGATCTCACCCCGTGTTGTATTCATTATCGTTGTATTTTATTTCAGAGGCTAACGTATTAGTTTTTCCACTTCGTTTTTTGTTACTTCCACATCTTTGTGCGTTCCCTCACGTCCATTCCAACAGTTTCCGCAATCTCCCTTCAGGAATTTCCTGACATTTACAGTATGAGTCCCTGATACGATGATTATTGTTCCTAGCATTGAGGCAGTGATGATTATTCTGTCACTGATAAATGTTAAAAACTGAAAAGAGTTAAATGCACAGGAGGAATCAGTGGTACTGAACAGGATGATCCCAACAGCTCTGGACTGCACTGATGCGATGTGTACTTACATTTCTAGGGCGGTGCATGTCGGATTACATCGCAGGTTTCCAGCGATGTAGTGTAAATTGTCTGTGGACAAGTCTGTTGGGCCACAAAACACAGGCAGACACATGGATGTCTGCAAGGGCCGTTGTGTTTACTGTCTGATGATGAGATTTATGTTACATAGAGTAAAGTGGACCCAACAGGACTCGTAGCTTAATCAAGGCTTTAACCACTACGTGTTTGATGTTTCTCTAGGGAGCTTAGTACGACCAGCAGCCATGCTTACACCTGAACTCTTGACAATAATCTCTACATTCATTTGTTTGAACTGTTGTCACTATTGGACAAACATGCAAACTGTCCCATTGGAAAATAAACTCCATTTAGTTTAAGTGACCATTTTAGGAGCTGCCTGGGTAGAGCATAGAGAAATAGGCTGCGTGTCTTTCACTTGTTGACTGCAAAAGTTCAGAGGACGAATGACTTGTGCTTTTCTTACATGGGCTCAGTCAGACATTATAAGATGTTGTACTCGGGCGCTTGCATGGCAGCATTTGTTTAACGTTCACTCAGACTAAATCGAACATACGTGTTCCTACAGCTACAGCTCTCCAAAGTGAAGCCAAGAAACACTCAGGGCTACGATGCATGAGCAAAGGCTTATGATTCCATATTGATTCCTGATGACTTTGTGTGTGGCGGAGGCGGTGTCTATCGTATTAGGAACAAAGGGAATTTCAGCAGGACACTGCAACAAGAATACATTTGGAAGGGGACCACGAGCCTTTAGGGAGCAAACAGATTTAAAACCTTCCGATGACGGGACCACCCTGAAAATAGGGTGGAGGGATTTTAACTCTAAATGTTCACACCAGACATGTTTGGGTGTTTTATTTAGACTCTTAGGCCTGTTTCCTTTATCGTAGGTTTAGAGACATGCAGTTTGAATTCAAAAGAAAACTGCGGGTTTCCACTGTCTTTCAAAGGAACTGTTCAGTAAATGGCAGGGAGGATGGTATGGACCACCTACAGCACAGGGGACTGCTGTAGCATCTGGGGATTTAAAGCTGTAAGGAGCTGGAGGCTGTCTAACATGCTTGAGACTCGTATAGTCAATGTGGGGCTGAGGATGTAGCTCTTTCTGATGAATGTTGAAATACACCATATGCAAGGTGTAGACTGTATGGACAAAAGTGCAAAAGTGCATGGCCATATGCACGCTACACTTCAAGGAGCTGCTCGGCCATGAAGCTCCCAGTGCAGTTTTTGTGCTGATGTTGATGCCAGAAGAGGTTTTGAGGAGATTTGCAGAGTGGTTTTGCATGGCAAAGCTATATGAAAAGTTCATAGCCAGTTACTAGAAATGCTGACATATCATGATCATTTTGTCTCTAATTTTTTTTAGATTTACTCTGGAACTGTTAGAAATATTCGAAATAATATATTTGAAACTGCGCCTACTTTCTGAACACGTTAGGCTACTTCCTGTTCCACATTGGTGCCGTTTTAGATGTTTGCAAAGAAGATAAATCACTTGAATCTGCACACACGTTTCCCCTGATTTAAAAATAGCAAAGCTTTAAGGAGGAAAAAACCATTGTGGGTCAAAGTCTGTCTGAACACTCTGTCACCCTTGATTCTTTCCACTTGTTAGTCCTTCAAGCATTTTCCTTTTCTCTTATCTTACACACTGAATATCGTTGCCTTCTTCGCCTTATGCCTTTGCCATAACAGTACCTGGTCCTGTTTGTTTTCTCTGACAGATATAACAGCCTGACGGAGGTGGAGGGGTCTGAATTCAGGTCACTGCGGCAGCTAGAAATGCTCATGTTGCATGGCAACGACATTAACACGGTTCATCCTGGAGCTTTTTACAGCCTGAGATCACTACAGGTAGAGTTTGTCTCTTTGTATGTATTACATTCATATCTTGACTCTATTTATTACAGTTGGTATAAACAGAAGGAACTGCTGCTTTAATCGAAATAAAAAGTCAAAACTCACAGGACTCATCTCTAAAAACTCGCGATAACCAATGTGGCACTTTTCATTTGTGTCAAACTGTTTGCACGTGTTGCTTTCTGAAGCGCTGCAGGAGAAATTTGTGAATAAAACAAACTTGATTAGGTCATAAGTGGAAACTTCATTTAACAGCCAAGTTTACTTCTGCATCACATTCTGTAGATCAGATGGTTTTTCTCTTTCTAACTTTAAATGTCTTTTATGGAGAAACAGATTACAATGAAAAAATGATGTGTAAAAGAAATGAACACCAATGGCATACAGTGTATGCACAGAGTCCAATTCAATCCTCTCCTGTGTAAACCACATATAAGCCAGTAATTAGCTGTTCTTTGATTGCTTGACTAAAGTTACAGTGAGTCCTGTTGGGTCCAGATGGATCCGATCAACGCCTATATTAGCTTTTTAAACACATCAATGATCCATGCAATTACATCAGAATTAAAAATGAGAGACTCTGGACTTTATTACTGCACATTAGACCAGTGCAATGAGGCTCAACTGCAACTGCCTGATTCCTCTTCTGCCGTAGCAACATCACAGGCCAACTAAAGACCGCTGCAATCTTTGAAAATGTCTTCCAGTTTGGTGCTTCTGTCTTTTCATAGTTCTCTCATTACCTGTTTTACAGATCTTGAAGCTGAGTTACAACAAGCTAAGGTCAATAAATCCTGGTTTGTTCGAGGGTCTTGTCGGTTTGATTCGTCTCCATCTGGACCACAACCTTATAGACTTTATAGAGCCATACTCCTTTTCTGGCCTGACCTCCCTAAAACTCCTGCAGCTGGAGGGGAACCTTCTCAAAGAGCTCCACCCGCATACCTTCATAACAGTGTCAGTACTAGGACACTTTTGGACCTCAGGACTCAAGTAAGATATCGAGAAATTTATCTGAAACTAACTTAAGATTATTGAGTATGTACCTAATTATCTATTTACATTATTTTGATTGGAAGTAAATATACGCAAGCAAGCCAAGCCGTTCAAAATATGGTTCACAGTGCAACTCTCTACTAGGAAACCTTGTACCCTGGCATTCATTTAGATGTTTCTTTGAAAGTGGAATGGCTCAAAGAACCTGACAAACAAACGTAAACTCTGTGCGGTTCTTCTTTGAGCACTGCATATTTATGCTATAAGGCACCACAGCACAAAAGAAATTATTACAACCATGTGTGATGAATTTGCTATCTTGTTGCCTATTAAATGTTTGCCATGAAGACCAGGTCTGCAACCAGTTTAAGTCAGCTGCTGTCTTCATGATGCCTCAAGATGGCAATGAAATGAAAATTAATGGAGTCGGTCTGCTATAAGTTTGTACTGTAATGGACTTGAGCTGGTAATTCCGTGCAGTCTGTTTCTGATAATATAGTGATTAGCTGTAAATAGAATTTTAAAATAAATAAATAAAAATAAATTACCATCTGCATTTGCAGAAATTTACACCAACTTGAATTCAAAGGCTGGAACTGGAACCATATTGATCTAAAACTGAAATTCTTCCAGAAGCAGTGACATAGCTGCTGTCATTTAACTGTAAAAGGATTTAGGTGTTCAGAAATCTTGAGTTGCCTTCTAACAGATGACCCGTGCAGTCACCTTACATCAAAAGTGGTCAGTCAGACCAGTTGGTAACCACAACTACTGAAAACTGGCTGCTAAATATCAAATAATCCAATGAAATCACCAGGCAACAGCAGATTTCACCTAATTGTAAGGAGGCTGCCATCCTATTTATTTATTTCTTTTTTTCTTTTGGTTTGCATGGTGCCACCAATAGAAATGCTATTGTCCCATATTAGCCAGCTGGTGGTTGTGAGAGCAAACCTAGACTCATGCCTTAACAAACTGGAGCTGTGTTTTTGTCGTGTGTTTTGGATTGCGTAATATTGAAGTAGGCAGAGAGATGTACTGTTTTTCTTTAAGCAACATAAAGTCTGATGACAAGTGAAATTTTCTGTGTTTTTATGTGTTGAATATAAGAAGACACTTTTTAGGGGACTTTAGCTCCCAGTGCAACTGATAATAGCCCCCAAAATGATGTCTTCAGTAAATGTATGCTTACTTTGAGACAATCACATATGTATTACTCAGAAATTCCCCTTAGAGTGTAGCAACCTTCAAACAGAAGCGAAACAGGACCCCAAAAACAGTGTTTAAAGAGCTTTGATAGTTCCTAAAACTCTTGTATTGTGGATCTAGGATAGGACGGGATGCACAAGTAATGTAATACATATGTTTCCTTTCAATATGTGCAATATATTCAACAATCTTTCCAGTCCCCATCACTCTGGAGACCCTTTAACAAAGACACTGTGTAAATGTTTTTGTCTCAGACACTTACACCTATCAGACAATCTGTTGGAGCAGTTACCTGCCAGAGCTCTGCAGACAGCTTCCAGGCTTGAGCTCCTCTCGTTACATGGTAATCCTTGGACCTGCGACTGTCAGCTCCACTGGTTGATGGAATGGAGCTCCACACATGAAGGTATGAAAGCATAATTGAATACCCTAGCCCTATTTCACCACATGAGCACTTTGAAAGCCTGAAAACAAAGCATGCTCTTTCTCTAATTCATTGTAATTTCACAATTTCACCTTGTTTTCCTATCATCTCTAATATTTTCCCTCATATCTTCTCAATGCCTTACATTTCCATCCCAACTTTGTTTCCCTCACATTCTTCCAGGAGTAATAAAGTGTAAGAAGGAACGTGGATCCAAAGACCTATGCCCACAGTGTTCCTCACCTCAGCACCTGAATGGGACCCTTTTTCTCGGGTTAACTTCAGACAAGCTTACATGTGAACGACCAGCTCTTCGTTCCCCTCTCAAAAAGTGGGACAATCCAGTGTGGGCTGAATCAGAAGCAGAGCCTGACGCTCCATACACTCAGGACTTTGAAAAACCTTTAGGTCATTTGACCATTGTTCTCTCAGATAGCCATGGAAACAGTGCTCATGTGGCATGTGATGTTCGCCATCCTGGAGACAGTTCACCTATGACGTGGACGGCAAATCCGCGTTCACCTCGGGACTTATCTGTCAATGTATCACTGGTGACTGCTATTGAATGCGAGATTGATCGAGAGAAACTGCAAAATCTGTGGCAACTGGTTGCGTATTACTACGAAAGCCCTGCGATTTTGGAGAGAGGTCATCAGAGGGGAAATGCAAGTAGAGTAACCTATCAGTACACACAAGCTGTGAATGAGAACTCGCCATATTTCACAGAACTAAAAGGGTATTTGGTAGCAGAACCTTCATGGCTGCTTCAACCCAGAGTCACTTTGAGGCTTAATAGAAAGCAGACAACGACCAAGAAACTGGTGATGGATTTCACTACTTTAATTACAAAGAACATCAACATCCACAGGGTTGAAGATGACTTTGCGTCTTCCTGGGCTCTAATTCGCAGAGGGACAGCAGGACGCGTTCAGACTGCTCTTGAAGGATCAAAGGTTAACTTAGAGTGCAGCGTCCTTACATCTGATCCACAGGTGAAAATGGAGTGGATGCTTCCAGATTTGTCCATTGTGGAGGATGTAACTGATAAAATACACATCTCTGAAAATGGGCAGCTTGTGATTTTGAATGCCACACTGTCTGACTCCGGTGTCTACCACTGTATTGTCAGAACCAAAGCCGGTGTGGACTTGATGCCCTTGAGACTAACCATCAAAGAGCGCTCACTGAGTCCAACAGCTTTCAATGGTGAGAAAATTACAGTTGAGAGAGGGAACACTTTCTCTCTTCCTTGTGAGGTGACCTCGGCTCATCCCAGTCACACTATATGGTATCTACCCAGAAATCAAGTTCTTCTCCCCACACAACAGACAAGAAGAGCAGAAGTGATGGAGAATGGGACGTTGGTTGTAAGAAGACTGACACTAGAAGATGCAGGGGAATATAGCTGCTTGGCCTCCAATCTGTATGGAGCTGACATGCTGACTCACATAGTGGAAGTCAGGGGAGAAAAGGCTTCTGAAAGGACTAAAGTACAAACTGAGAAAGAGCATCCTATTTTGACAGTTGCTTTGGAAGGAGGAGAAGGCTCAGGGGGAGATTTTCAAGAAATTGTGCATCCTTTTTCTACACAACTCCCTGAGAAGGTAGGATCGAGGCAAAGAAATCCTAACGGTTTTTTGAAAAGGATACGAATGAAAGATTCAAAGAGAAAACCTAATAAATCCATTAAGGAGTTGGATCCAAATCGTTGGGCAGAGATACTGGCAAAAGCTAATGCGAAACCAAGTGGTGCTCTGCCCACTGAGCAGACACTTGAGGAGCCAAGCACGGTAATCATCCAACCAAGTACAGCCACACCTACAACTGCAGTTGCAACTATGGTTAATACTGCTGCTTACAACTTACATCACACCACCACACCTCCTGATACCAGGATAGAATTGACAGATTTTCCTATCAATGCGAAACTTTATCCTGAGGTACATTCAAACACAGGCCAAAAGGAGGATGAGAAAAAACACTCTGAAACATTAGAAAGTCAGATTCTTCAGACTGCTTCTCCCAGGACTACAGTTCCTTCTGGAATTCATCAGCCAGTCGAACAGTCAGAAAATAAGCACTTAGGAGAGGGAGGAAGAAACGCTGACTTTGTTTCTGCTGGTTCAAACAGAAGAAGGCGCCCTTACAGACGTAGAAAACCCCCAGTGAGAAGAATCCACCCACATCTTAACCCCCTCTACCATTCATCAAACAAACCCCAAACAACTCTTCCCCCAACAACAACCACCACTCCAATGACAACACCGCCCATTACAACAACTACTACTACAACTACCACTACTACAACTACCACTACTACTTCTACAACAACTGTTCCAAGCACAGTGGAAAACTATGAAACCTTATCTGCTGAGTATCAGACAGAGGGAGATGAGTACTATGATGAATATAATTACAAAACTGGTGACAGTTTGGATGCTAAGGAAGATTTAAATAGTGAAACCCTTATTACAGCTCAGGAGCTTGGCATTAGCGTTACCCCCTTTCCATCAGTTAAGGAAACTAATCCCCACGTAGGTCATTTGCCAGGTAGAAACCATTTACCTAATCCAAAGACAATCGTCACTCCTAAATTAGATAATCCAGCTATACGGCCTGTTGAAGAAAAGACGAAGGATGTTGTACACTTAAAGGAACCTGAGATAAATAAAGTAGAGATGACTCAAGGAAATGGCATCAACAATAAAAACCTGCTTCCAAAAGCACCAGAGGAGCAAGAGAAATATCAAATAGAGACAGAAGGGAGAAAGAAAGACACAGAAAAGTTGGTTACAGAGAGCTACAATACACGAGATATCTTTAGGTCAACAACACAACCGAGATTTTACACTCGACCTTCGCCAGAGAAAAAAACACTAACGCATGCAAAAACTTCATCCTCCAACATCTTTACATCACATTCAGCAAGAGGTGGAAACAGAGATGAAGACACACCAAGAGAAGACAAATGGATACACAAACCAACTGTAAAGCCTCAAATGAGCAATTTCCCCGTAATGGAGCCCCTTCACCCCTGGCTTCATCAAACCAACCAGGGAAGAGGACAAACTACCACCCAGAGGGTTACATATGGAAACCAAGACAGAAACACAGGAAGGCACACTAATGTGAATCCAGGCAGGCATTTCCAGCCTCCCAGAGTCCCTCCAACCTCTACCTGGTCTTTACACCATCATCGTCATCATCATTATCCCCTGTACCCTTCCTGGCCAGGACAAAGCTCTTTACCACATCCAAGACAAGGTAAATAAAGTAGCATGCTATAATTTCCTTTCTAAATGTGTAGGTTGAACACATAACAATATTTGTTTTCTGTTATTTTCTGTAATTTTAAGCCTTATTGCAATTCATGGTTCTCATCCTAGGGTCACACCCTGCAGCTCTCCCACACCCATGGGCTCATGGCTCATTTGTCACCAACAGACCAGAAATTACAGCTGAAACAGTCAAACCCACGCCCACTGTTTCAGGAGCAGGGAATATCAGACTGACTTACTCAAACACCCACCTATCCCAACATCATCGTCAGAATCATCATGTGGATGGCATGACCCAAACAAAAGACCTACTGTTTCTAACAAGGCTGAGGAACAGATACAGACAGGTATAATGGGGGACTCAGGGCTGGTATAAAGTTCACATGGTTTCTTTTGTCTAATTTTGTATGTAAATATTCATAAAATGAATGTCTGGCAGAGACATGCTCATATTGGACAACCTCACAAAAATAGCATAACTGTCTTGGAAGACCAAAAAAATGGTACCATGCTCTTTCTGTTGCAAAGTCGTGAGGTATTGCAGGTCTATTGTCTTTTTTCACATCACTATGTTGTATTACACAAGATAAAATAATCTACCATCATGAAAAATGTTCATTCCCTACAGAGATGCCCGTTGTTGACCAGTTCAAACTCCAAAGCTGAAGAGCTTTTTGCTTCTTTAAGCCCAGGGTGATGATCATATGGCTCACAGGCTGGCAGTATGGTTCATGCTTCCTATTGCTTAATCTAATGTCTTCTGCAGCAGACAGGCCTTTGGAAATAAAATCTACATGAATAAATTCACCACAGACACAGACAGTTAGCATTAGCTCTTAAATAAAGCATTAACTACTGAAATCCGAGGTTTGACTTTTTTTTAAACTGAAAACAAAACTAAATGGAAACTTAATTTAGAAGTTGAACGTGTATTGAGTCTAAAATCACACATGTGGGATGATTAAGTTTCATAATTTTTTCAGTATCAGAGCTCACTTTGGCTTTTTTCTTGTAATTAGAAATTATGTTTATTTGAAAAATGTTGACATTATAACAAAGGATCATGCTTGGTTTGTATTTTTCCAGGCACAGCTTGATCGCATTGCTCAGCTGGGGAGAATGGTTACACCCAAACCACGCCCTAGTTACTACAATACTCCACCCCCCCTTACTGCCTAAACCCAACCTTCCATCCCAACATAGACCTTACACCCCCCAAACCAGCAGTGCCTACTGCCGCTTACACAAGCAACCTTCAGCCCGCAAACTCTGCTAAACCTTCATCATCATCATCATTCTCTGGTTTCATGCTGACTCCTCTTCCCTACCATCACACCACCGCTGGGGCTTTGCATGAAGGTTGGTGGCCTGTTGGAGGTACGATCATTTGAAAGAGCTAAAATATATTAATGAATGTTGTTTAGAAATTAATTATGATAAAACTGATGCTTTCATTAATTTAATAGCAGGACGAATTAGCTCCCGTCGTCCTACAGCTGCACCTCCTTTCCGATGGATGTTTGAAGGTGGTGGTGGTGGTGGGGCTAAACCTCGCATTACCACAGTTACCACAGCAAGTGTGTCAGTGCTGGCAGAGAGTGATGTCCTCCTGCCGTGCAAAGCAACCGGGAATCCTGAACCTAACATTGCTTGGACGAAAGTCTCAACAGGTAAGACGCAATTTACTGTGTGCTCGATTTTCAGCTCTGGTCTGGTATTAAATAGGTTTGCCATTTATTTTTTCTAGTAGCAGAAATTCTTAGAAGTCTTTATGGTTTGGTCTCTCCTCAGGTGCCACTGTCCCAGCTAACACCAAGCACGGTACTCGCTTTGAAGTCTTCAAAAATGGAACTTTTGTTATTAAAAACATCCAGCTTCAGGATCGAGGACAGTACCTTTGCACAGCCCAGAACAAGTTTGGATCAGATCGGATGGTCATCACTTTAGCTGTGCAAACTGAGGCACCCAGGATTCAACTACCCAGGTCCACAGAGATAGCAGTCTACTTAGGAAAAAATGTGTTTCTGGACTGCCTGGCTTCTGGCAAACCACCAGCCCAGATTTCCTGGATCCTCCCAGACAAAACATTTGTTCGAGATGCCGGGACTCTTTACACTATCCTCTCTCCAATGTCTCTGCTTCAGAATGGGACCCTTCACATTCATTCTGCTAATTTCTCCAGCAAAGGGAACTATAAATGTATTGCAAGCAATGCAGCAGGTGCAGATACAATTACTTATCATCTGCACGTAGCAGCTCTGCCTCCAAGCATAAGCGAAGAAGCACTGGATAGTGTGATCATTCCTCCAGGTATGATACTGAAGCAGAGATTTTCCAGTAGTTTGAATTCACACAACAAAAAATATTTCCATCAACACTGAAAGTGTTTTTAAAGACATGGCTGAAACGTTCATAGGATCACAACCCTTCTAAACCAATAAATCTCTATCCAACCAGGCAGAGGTGTCTATCTTCACTGTTCTGTGAAGGGCGAACCACCACCTGCTCTCAAGTGGACGCTCCCAGCAGGTGTCCAAGTCAAACCATCACAGTTTCTGGGACGCAGGCTGTTTGTCTTCCCAAATGGGACACTGTTCATTAAGAATGTTCTACCATCTGATGGTGGGAGGTAAGAGATGGCCATTTCTTTTAGACTGTTTCAAAATAAATGTATGTATGAATGCAGCTATCTCGGCTCTGTTTTCATAAGTCATATAAATTGTATTGAATTCCTGTGACATAGGGATTGGCATGCAGTTTTCTTATTTATGTTCCATACAGGATTGTTTAAAATAACATTATTGATCAACCATTAGCAGGTTTTAAAAATCGTGCGTTCCAAGCAGTACAGATTTATGAGTGAACTCTAATATGGTTGTCCTTATGTTCTTCTGTGACAGCTGAGTTGTTTAAAAGATGTCACTAAGCTAATCAGTCTCTCACAGGTATGAGTGTTTGGCCAGTAACACTGTGGGAATTGCCAAAAGAACGATCCAGCTGGATGTGAGAGCAGATTCCTCTTCCTTCTCTCACCAACCTCCTCCTCCTCTTCCCATTCCTCCAACACACCGGCATGCTACCCCATCCCGTCAACACACCGTCTCAGCTATGTATGGTTCTGCTGTTTACCTCCATTGTCCGGAGTCTACTGACTCCACGAGAGGGACCATCTGGCAACTACCATCCAAAACGATCCTGGATCATCGATACAGGTAACTGAAATGTCCCATTTTGTGAGCCAGTACAACACTAACAAAGAGATTACTCAAAATGTTTAGGTTGCCTTTAAACCAGACTGCTTTAATCTCAGTGCCTTTTCTCTCCCCCATCTGCCTCCAGTCCAGAGAGACCAATTAAAGTTTTCCGTAATGGGACCCTAAGGATTCTTCAGTTAACTGAGCTGGATGGTGGAAGCTATCTGTGTGTCTTCCAGCGACCCAATGGAGAGGACATGGAGCTTTTCCAGGTAATAACAAGTCAGAGCAATATGGGGCCAGTTTATTTTGTTGCCAACTCTTTGGAAGCTCATTAGTATCTCGTCCTTGTTGATAACTGTTAATGTTCAAGAATTCTAACACTGTGCCTTCCATTAAAGGTGAGGTTTGTCCTCACTGTTTCTTTCTTGTTTTTTTTAATGTGGGCTGAGTAAAGCTAAAGCAGCTGATGTGTCAGTGATGAATACTAAAAGTGTATTTTCACAACTTTCACCAATATGTAGCTGACTGATGAGAAATATGAACCAAGGTTTGCTGTTATTTACAATAACATACTTTATGCATTTGTTTTTAGGTTGAGGTGTTAATGACTCCTCCGAAAATCGAACATGTGAGGACGGCACAGACCAGGGTCACTTTTGGGGAAAACTTCCAGGTATATATGTCACGGCGAGTGAAGTGAGCTGTGTGGAGATAATGAAGTAGGATCCAAACGCAGGCACTTGTAAAGGTGTGAAGGTGGTTTATTGAAAATAAAGTACAAAATAGAAAAACGGCAAACTGGACCGCAGACTATATGAACTGGGAACAACTAAACTACAAAACACGAACCAGGACACGAACATGAAGAAGGGTGGGTGGAGGTAAGTGATGACAGACAGCAGGGAGAACACACGGATGAAATACGATGGATACACAGACGGACCAGCGACTACGACAACAGAAGACACGACTTAAATACACTCAGAGAAACACAGGGAGATTACACACAGCTGGGGGACACAGCTGGGAGTGATTAACGAGATGAGACAAGGGAGGTCAAACTAAACACACTCACATGAGACGCAGACCTTCACAATAAAACAGGAAACAAGAAAACACTACACAAAGACGCAGACTCGACACTGAGAGACAGACAGAATATAACACATGGAACTTGAACTATACTGAACATGAGACACAACCGAAGAACAAATCCTTAAACATGAATAAACAGAAACATAGAATTCTAATAATAATCAACAAGGCACAAAAGTAACAAAACGATCATTCAAAAACAAACCAAAACCTAAGAACTCAAAATGCTGGGTCGAACCGACCCAGAACCGTGACAATATATCTGTGTGTGATACCTCTAGTCTGAGTATATGCCGGATCAACATATGAAACTGTGTCCAAATTTTGCTTTACTGCCTTTTTGAATCCATTGTTTCAAGAAAAACAGTCATTTCAGGACGTTTGCCAAGGAAAGAACCCTGAACACTTGATTCCTAAAGTTAAGGCATCTGGTGCTCTGTTATGCTTAGAGTCCTCTTCTCCCCTAAGTGTGAAAGGTCACTGCAAATAAGTCCAAGTTATTATGAGTTATGGAACATCTACCAGAATGACAACAGATGTCTGAGTCAAAAATTATCCATATTTATAGTACGTAATGAAATTGGTTAGCACTGACTTTGTGGCTTTTACATTGTTCATTTTACCCCCATATCTAAGCTTTAGCTTATCTTTAGCTTTTCAGTGAGTGCAAATCGTCATCTACATCTAAATCATTGTTAGCAACATATAGATGAATATGAGCCAATGTTACCTTAATTCTATGGTGGAAAAGTCTAAAGAGACATTCACACAGGATGCATTGTAAATTGCTTTGTAGCTAATTGTTGGTCACTAGCAAACATCTGGATAAGCTTCTAATATATTTTCCACATTGTAATATGCCAATCACCACTATCCTCACCTTAAGGTTGAGAAATGTTTAACTCAGGACTGACAACTTCAAGTTGCTAGCGAACTTTGTGAACATCATTGACTTTCTATGGTCTCACCATATCATTGCTAGTTGCTTCCTGTGTGGGCACCTCTATTTTATATTTAATTATTAATAATTATTCATTATTATATTCATAATAATGAATAATTATTTATATTTATTTTTTCTCTCATAGCAGAATCTATACTAATAAGTATATTAAGACCAACTTTCATGTTGGTCTTAAAACATCTTTGCATAGCTGAGCAACCAATCAATCAATGTCAAGAGGCGTCTTTGGTTTGTTGAGGCACAATGTGACCTAACAGTTCACTTTACTATGTGCTAGTGTTTCCTTTGTATGATTTAGTTCTACTTAGAAAACCAATGGAAAGATTATCAAGCTGGTATTGAGCAGGGCCAGGATGGGTTGATGACTCAAATAGCAGACTTCATGTTTCTTTTAACCACGATTCTTCCATAATACATGAATCTTCCTACCCAGTTGTATAGATCAGCTGTTTTGATTCATCGGTATACTTGCCTCTCCCCTACCTTCACTCTAGGTGGACTGTGTGGCAACTGGCCTACCCGATCCAGAAGTTTTCTGGAGTCTTCCAGATGGAACAATAATCAACAACGCCCTTCAGTCAGATGATAGCGGCCTTCGTAACCGCCGATATGTTATGTTTGGCAATGGAACTTTACTTCTCCAGCAGATGGGCAAAAAAGATGAGGGTGACTACACTTGTTATGCCAAGAACAAACTGGGAAAAGACGAAAGAAAAGTGAACGTCAAAGTGGGACCAAATGCTCCGAAAATTAGATTCAAGTCACAGTCACTAGTGACGATAAAACTGGGAGAATCAGCCAAACTGAGTTGTGAGGCAACTGGTGAACCTACACCTAGAATCACATGGATCTCACCACAAAAGGATGCAATACCAGCATCATCGGACAAATTTCAGATTATGGATGGTGGAATGTTACTCGTAAAGAAAGTGACACTGTCTAGTGAAGGAATATATACATGTTTGGCACGAAATTCAGCTGGTGATGATGTAAAGAATGTAAAAGTTGAAGCTGAGCCCCAGGAACCCTTTATCAATGGTGTGAAAGGGAGGAGTACCACCAAGGTTTTGGGTGTATCGTACCAAGCAGCACATCTGCATTGTAGAGTGGAAGGAAAACCGGAACCAAGAGTCTGGTGGGTTACTCCTTATGGCCTCTCACTCCCAGCACCCTACCTCGGAGGTCGCTTTCAAGTCCATCAAAATGGGACCTTGGAGCTGAGGGGATTAAGGAAAACAGATGAAGGGAGGTATATGTGTCTAGCAAAAAACAACATGGGTGAAGCCTCACTTTTGGTTGAATTTGATGTAGCATCATTAGCAGAGAAACCTACTTTTTCTGTTCCCAATATTGAGATCTTACCAATAAAGCCAGATGGAGGGGAACTGACTCTTGAGTGCTCTGCCCGTGGCAAGCCAAGCCCAGAGTTTTCATGGATACTACCCAATGGCACATTGTTGATGCCTGGTGCTAGACTCCAGCGGTTCACCCATTATTTAGGCAATGGAACTCTGCGGATCTCTCGACCAGTTCCAGCTGATAAAGGAGTGTATCGGTGCCTAGCAAAAAATGTTGCAGGACAAGCAGAGAAACGCTATGCCCTGGAAGCTGGGAAAAAGCCAGTGATCAGAGGATCTACAGGTATGTTTGTTTTTTTATCCAAAATTAATGAAACAGAAATGTCTTTTGTTATGTGGAGTTCATATGTGAAAAAGAAAGAAATATATTTGTGTAATGCATGCTGTCTTTGGACCAAGACCGGTTTGAACTATTTTCCCTCTTTTTAATAGCGACTGCAAAATGTGTCTGTTTGACCAAGAGCACTTCCTCTTAAGCAGCGGTCCCCAACACCCGGGCCACGGACCGGTACCGGTCCACCAGTCGTTTGGTACCGGGCCGCGAGAGTTGAGTCTCGGGTGTGAAATTTATGGTTTTCAGGGTTTTTATTGTTAAATCGGTTTCCCTGGGTCTTTTCCCGTGTTGTAGTTGTGTGTCTTATTTTGAAAGAAATATTTGCGCATTACCATAGCGACCAGAGAGCATTAAGGGGCAGAGAGGAGGATGTTACTCTCAATGTTGTTGGCGCACGTCAGGAGGATGCTGCTAATAAAGTTACACAATTACACAATGAATTCGCGTTTATTATTATATTTACAAAATCCCACAGTTTTTGTCTTGGTCGTATCATTTTATTTTGTTGTATTTATCTGCCACACCGGTCCGTGAAAATATTGTCTGACATTAAACCGGTCCGTGGCGCAAAAAAGGTCGGGGACCGCTGCTCTTAAGAGTTTTAGTTCTTTTGGTCTGCACCCAAGAGTAATTTTTGTGTTCAGAGGTTCTGCCAAAGAGTCAATGCAATGCATGTTTGTGTTATCTCAGTTCTGTCGTATCATTGTATTTATTGTGTCTATCCTTTAAGCAAGAAATTATCTTACTGTTACATTTTGACTGTTTCCAGGTGGGATGAAGATCACTTATGGCCTCAATCTGAACTTGCCTTGCACTGTGGATGGCTGGCCGCAGGCATCAATCACATGGATCCTGCCCAATGGTGTTGTTTTGGACAAACCTCAAACTATTGGCCGAATATCTTTCTTTCCCAATGGTACGCTCCAGCTCAGGCAGATGGCTACCTTTGACAAAGGAACATACATTTGTAAAGCCTCCAACTCTTTTGGCTCGTCAGCACTATCCTACCCAGTCACTGTGATGGTGTTCCCTCCACGAATCACAAGTACAATGACTTCCATCACCAGAGCGAACAGGGGATCGCCCGTGATGTTAAAGTGTGTCGCAACTGGTATTCCAAAGCCAGACATTTCATGGACGTTACCTGGGCGCACCACACTGGTTCCACACAGCCGGTACACGGTACAGGGAGGAATTCATATGACAGAGGAGGGCAGTCTGGTCATACAGAACCCTGTGCTCATGAACTCTGGTATTTACAAATGCAACGCAAAAAATGCCCTCGGAACGGATTTCAAATCGACATACTTACAAGTTGTTTGAATTACTTTAACAATCATTTGTGTTCAGAATATCTCACATCAGTGGTCAGGATAGGATTTTTTTCCATTAGGTTTGAATATATCGTCAGTGACGAGGCAGATTTAAAGCTGGTTGACTAATAGCTTCGCTTGGGATTTCACGCACTGCAGTTTGAAAATGAACATTTATTATTTGTGAAGCGTAAATCACATTTTTTGTTTGTTGTCTGTTTTTGTTCAGTATACCTACTGATCCTACAGGTCTTTTGTCCTGTTGCGAGCTCATCTTCTAGGCATTACTCCCATAGATGTGATTTCACGTTACCTTTACAACATTATAGTTTATTAAATTTTTTTTCCCTAAACAATTGTTGCCGCTTAACAGCATGTTCTGTCAGATAACATACCTTCATGCTTTACTTTCTGTACCAATCATCTGCATACCGTATTGCAGTTTTTTGTTTTTGGCAGATTAAAGTGTTTGTATAAAGATTCAACAATTCATGGTACAAAAGAGTAGAGTTTACTGCAGACATCTGTAAGTCCTGGCTGTGTTTGCTAAGTACCATACATGATAAACTTTCAATGTCTCTTTTCTATGAGGATTCAATTACCTCTTATTACTACAGTGTGTTTGAGCAAATGATTCAGTGTATGTATCAGTATCATTTATTCATGTTCATAATGGTGGGAAGGAATAGTTCATAGCTGGTTGTGAACTATTAACAAAATATGTAAGTACATAATTTATAAGTTAGTAATAAAATATCCAGATTTTTATTGTTTTCTTGTTGTTTTTCTTGTTCTTTTCTTCTCTGTTTGTTTTTTGTTCATTGAGTTTTGTCTAATTTATGCTAATTATCACTGTAGCCAGACAGTGGGAAATTTGTGGGTTTGCATTGTGCATTGAACTTGCTGCAGATGGTGATTTAAATGCAGAATGACAAAGGCCTTCATCTGCAAGCAATTGACTCCTCTATCAAAGACATGCATGGTATACAAGTTGTGGGAGTCACCAATCTGTCTGAGATTGATTACAGTCAGTCCAAGTGGGACTTAGTTGTTTGGAGACAGGTTTCATCTCACCAGAAAACCTGTGCAATTGCCTTGCAGTCAAAAGTGGTTACACAGAGGTTGAGGGTGTTGCACACTAATCCTCTTTAGGACCATCTGACCACCATTACTACCTGCAGTCACTGGGTAACCTCCACACATGCACTGGTTAGTTGTTATTTTTGGAGTCTATAAAACTCTCTGCGTCCAGGATGAGCAGAGTAGATGTTTATCTCATCCTTGGGTTTGAGCCCAAACCTTCCCCACCTCATTCTGACCATCAGTCATATTCATCTCTTGTACCTTATACAGTCACATACACCAACACATTCAATTTAAATTCAATTCAATTCAATTTTATTTATATAGCACCAAATCACAACACCAGCTGTTGAAAGGTGCTTTACATCGTAAGGTAAAGACACTACAATAATACAAAGAACACAGAGAGAACCCCAACAATCAGATGACCCCCTATGAGTAAGCGCTTTGGTGACAGTGGGAAGGAAGAAACCTCCACCAGAACCAGGCTCAGGGAGGGACGGTCATCTGTCATGACCGTTTGGGGGTGAGAGGAGGAAAACAGCACAAAGAGAGCCAGAGACTAATAATAACTATTGATTAAATGCAGAGAGATGTATAAACACATAGTGAGTGAAAAAAAGGTGACTGAAGAAGAAAGAATCAGTGCATCACAGGAAGCACCCAGCAGCCTGCACCTGCTGCAGTGTAACTAAGGGAGGATTCAGGATCACCTGATCCAGCCCTAACTGTGTGCTTTATCAAAAAGGAAAGCCTAATCTTAAAAGCAGGGTGCAACACATGCACCCAACATATGACCTCTTACTCATTGACAATGGGGCCGGTGTGGCTTCTCACCAAGTATGTTTTACGACAAACACACACTCACCTTCACTCAAACACCTTCACACAAAGATCATTTGTTTGCTGGTGTGATGCAGCGTTTGATGACCCGTCATGATTAATGTTTGTTTTTTCTCCTTTTTCCCTCTTTTTTATATTTTCTTCTCTTTTCTTTTGTCTGTCAGCTCTGGCATTGTTGAACGACACATGTAGAAAATTTACAATAAAAAAATTAAAATAAACTGTCCCAGAAGAGGAGCCTACACAGAGTTTATAGAGCTGCTTGTGGCAAAGCAAATGTATTTGGCACAATAGTGTATTCAGACCAGGATAGGATGCCTTGATAACAACCTCCACCTCATCAGCTTTTACTTAAAGACAAGCTCAAGCACCCAGTCTCCTCAGGTTCCTTTATGTCAGTCCTATGAAAGTTACCACTCTCTGTGTTAACTTCTGTGTCTCCCCTTTACCAGTGTCTTCACCAGTTTGTCTGAAGGACCTTTCTGGAACACTCCCCTCACCTACTGACCTGCTGGGTCACTCTCCCATGATCTCTTTACCTGTGGAAGAACAAACCAGTGGCCTCCCCCTCTGAAAATAAAGCTTCATTTTGACTCCTGTTGAAAAATCTATGTCCTAACTGACGCTGTAACCAGAAACTCCTTTAATTTCTACACTGCAACCTTCTATGCGTTGACCCGACGTGCAATTACATTTCTCAAGAGGGGCACATCAGGTTAGGTCAAAGGATGCAGTGTAGAGTTAAAATGGGATTCTGGTTATGGCGTCACTGATCTGACAGAGAATTATAATTCACATGTAACTGTCACAGCTCAGAGTAAGCACTGCATTCACACTCACTCTCACTAACTGAGCTGCTCATGAACGACAGGACAAAACTTGAGGACATGGAGGACTGGAGTCCAGCTAAAGGCTGGTTGTGCCACCTAAAGACACATATAGGACAAGAATGGTGTGTGTTATTATTGTGTAAAAAAGCTTCAAGTTCGAACTCAATTTGATGCCATAGATGTGGAAACTGAAATTTCAAAGCTACAGAGGACAGAATTTCACATGTATTAACTGTTATTTTACTTCTTATCTTTTTCAATTCCTCCTGAAGTTTTAGTGAGAGAGGAAAACAACTTAGACTGAGTAATAATAAAAAGTCATCTATGGATAACTACATGTTATTTTTGTAACACTGGGGTATTATTTTGTTTGTATGCGTGTATCCAAATGTGTGCTATATTTCACTGGGCTCACTAGAATGTGAATGTCCCACTGAGCATCGCTTTCAGACAAACAGGCCTTTTTCTGAGGATGAAGGGCAGCTTTGTCAGACAGAAACGTTGGGATTGTTTGACACTGGGAGTGATTTTTTTGCGCGTGTGCGTGTAAGAAAAGGATTATGTTTGTCTCTTTGAGAGAGAGAAAATGTGCACGTCTGTGAGGAAGAGACTGCGTCTGTGTCTTAACGGATTTATTCAACAGAGAGTGGCACGCCTGTTTGTCTGTGCAAGAAAAACAAGTGTTTGGTGATTCTGTCTGCATTTCAGTCTGATATCAGCAGACAGTGAGTGTGCTACACGTGAACAAGGCTGCGTGTTTCTCAGCTTTCACTTCTGCTGCGTTGAGTCAAAATGGAAGCACAGCAGCTCAAACGTGCTGCAGCTTCTTCCTGTACAGCATCGTTTCAGACGGTGAGTGAAGCAGATTCTGTCTCTTCTGTTTCTTTGTTTCAAAACATCAGCTGTTATGCATCAGACTTTTTTTTATCTCAACTGCAACAAAAATAATTAAACCTAAAATAATAATAATAATCCAGGAGACTGGGAGCTGAGGAAAACTTGTGCTGTGTACTGTGGCATGACTGGTTGGTCTACAACTTTGGTCCAGACTAGTGGGTCTAAAAAACCGTGAAAAAGGTTTTTAGTTTTCTTTTGCAGTTTGATTTCAAATAAAAACCTTTCAAATATTCTGTAATAATTGAAGTTAAAGTTAAATGTTTCAATCAGAAATGTAGAATATGAAATTATTAGAATATTTACAACACTTGGTTGTGGCTTTGTACCACAAATTCATGCACCAGCACCCACTTTCTTCTTGACACTGTTCTATAGATTCTCCATGAGGTTCAAGTCAGGTGAGTTCGCCGCCCATTTGGTAATAGTTTTGTGGCAGGTGCCGAATCCTGCTGCAACAGGAAATGGTCCTCTCCATAAAGCTTGTTGGCTGACCGAAGCATGAAATGCTCTAAAATCTCCTGGATGATCGTCGCATTGACTTTGGACTTGATAAAACACAGTGGATGACAGCGGCTGGTGTGGCACCTCAAATCATCACAGACTGCAGACGCGTGACAACAGATTTCAAACACCTTGGACTCTGCGCTTCTCTACTCCAGACTCTTAGATCTTTGATTTCTAAATGAAGTGCAAAGTTAATTTTCATGTGAAAAGAGGACCCTGGACCACTGAACAACAGTTCAGCTTATTCCCTGTAAGATGTTACTGATGTCGCTGTTTCAAGAGGGCTTTGTTTTAGAGCTGTAACATGCACGGTGGCTCTTGATGCACTGACACCAGCCTCTGTCCACTCCCTGTGAAGCTCTCCAAAGTTCTTGAAACACCTTTACTCGACAATCCTGCCAATGCTGCGGTCATCTCTGATTCTTTTGCATCTTTTCCAACCCTGATTTTCCCTTCCTGCCAACTTTCAGTTCATATTCTTCAATTTCGCACAGCCAGTCCTGTCAGCAGTTACCTTCTGTGGCTAACTCCTCATGGAGTGTACTGACTGTCACCATCTGTTAACATGAATTGGAGTGCCTTAAAGAATTCTCTGGCCATGATAATCCCCTTAAGACAATCTCATGTTGTGACAGCCTTCATTAGCATTAAGCTGTTTCACTCGCAGACAGAAAACTTTATGTTATCTTAAAATGGTTGTTCTCTGTATTGCTCTTTCTTTTTGTTCACTTAAATCGAGCGAGGAATCTGGGAACACTGCAATCCTTTGCATTATGAACTTCTTGGTTTATGGAATGTGACAGTGTGACAAGCCGATCAGCTCATGTGACGACAGACAGTGTGAGAAAACCGTTCACTTTCTCTCTCTGTTGCACCCAGAAAGGAAATGCTTGAATTATAGAAAAACCTTCTATTTACTTCAGTACTTTAACTGCATCACATTTTAAACTGTAATCTTTATATTATCTTGAATCTAGAAGGAAGTAATTATGACTAATGAGAATGGATGAAAAACAAGCTAATAGAGAGTTCTGCTCATGAACTGTAAACACAAGGGGAACGTAAAGAGATGAACTGCTGACCATAACAAAGCCCTGTGGCCCTGGTGTAATTTTATATTAACTTCCAATCCTAGTACTACAATATGATTACGTTAGAAATAAATAATATCACAATAATCCGGTAAATTGGGTCTAACTTTGACTAAATAGTGTTTCTAGTGACATGTAGGTACCCTGTTGGGCATGACCCTTTTTTCACGTATTTATAACAGTTTGGGTGTTTTTTAGGTACTCGACAGATTTCAGAAAGAAAAGGTAAAATTAGAAGTCTGGAGGTGAGATTGCTCTTTGGGTCTGGTAACATGAGCTGGCTGAATTTAGGCTATCGCCTGATTATATTTAATGGCCTTCATGGCATCAATGTTACAATGTTTTGTGGTTATAATGATGCAGTTTAGTAAATTTAAATTATATATATTTTTAAATATCGTATGTTTCTATATATGTCATTACCACTCAGGGCTGCCCCTCCCAAACAGGGTTCTGAGGTTTCTTCCTTTTAAAGGAGAGTTTTTCCTTCCCACTGTCGCCAAAGCGCTTGCTGACAGGGGGTCATCTGATTGTTGGGGTTTTCTCTGTATTACTGTAGGGTCTTACCTTACAATATAAAGCACCATGAGGCAAGTGCTCATTTACAGCTTTTTAAACTGCATTTCATTGAATTGTCAATGATTTTATGATTATTTTATTATTCATAATTTATTATTATTATTAGTCAATTGATTTTTTTTATTGTATTCTTCTCCCTTTAAGGCCACAGTCAGCTGCTGAAAGCGAGCATCGTCGGTATTGTTGCATCCCTGGTCTCCTCCTTCTTTTCTCCTTTCCCCTCCCTTCTCCCGTCTATCAATCCTCTTCTCGACACACGCACCCCGATTTCCGCATCGCCTCCTCCGGTATAATGACCAACGATAGCCCGGAGGAGGAGACCCGAGCTCCGGGCGGCGGAGGAGGTGGTTGTGGAAGAGGAATCGGTAGAAAACACCGAGCGGATGACAATGTGACGATCCTGACATCATCCATGGATTTACACAGAGCCAGCCGGAGCCGAGCCAGCAGCAGCAACAATGATGCCGCCCCGAGCATCACGTCCTCCGTGGATCTGAGCACCTCCTCCCTGGAGCTGAGCATCCAGACGCGGATCTTTAAGATCATTGTCATCGGGGACTCCAACGTGGGGAAGACCTGCCTCACCTTCCGCTTCACGGGGGGCAGCTTCCCCGATAAGACCGAGGCCACCATCGGCGTGGATTTCAGGGAGAAGGTGGTGGAGATCGAAGGGGAGACTATCAAGGTAACAGGCAGCAGAGGAGCTGGATGCTGATCAGTGGTGTTCCCTCACTCCTACACCCCTCCTCCTCCTCTTGGCTGAGCTGATCAGCTGCCAGTGGATACACAGGGGGGCCGTTTCTTTCATTTTATCCTCACACTCTCAAAGGATGGGCAACATTTTAGAATATCTCTGGAGAAATGTAACATTTCAAAACATATTTTTAGTACATTCTAAAGAACTACAACTCCCCTTTTTCTTTGCTGCACATGCTCTGTAGTCAGTAATAGGCCACAGGAAGATAAAGGTAGCCTCTAATGAATTCTATTGTATGGCTCAATAGGCTTTTTGTGGATTTCGAGTTTGAAACGTAAACAGAAATTAATATATTTTTACAAATCTGACTATGAATGCAACATTTCTGCAGAGAATTTTAAAACTCTAAATGAAAAACAAAACATCAAAATGTGACTGTGGTGCTGCAGAATCTATAAATATGCACTTGTTCACCTTCAGCACGTGCAAGCCGTTCATTTACATGTGTAATATAAAGCAGGTCTACAAGGTGATTGCAACAATTAACCTGTTCAATCAACAAAAATAACCACATTCCAGTGTTTGCACAATGTGTGAGGCAAGTCCGTTAGCTGGGCTGTTATAGTAGTCACAAAGTAAAGACAGCAGCATTATAAATGTAGGCCACACTGTCATGTGCCCTGATTGTGAAATTAAAATTTAATGACTTTGAAGATCATTTCTGGAGCAATGCGTACTACTAACAAAACCAACATCAGACCACAGTGTAAAAACAGGTTCATGTATTATGGCAACTAACTGGTCAAAGATTTTAGCATGTATATGAAAGGTTAATAATTTGCTTACTCATCTGGTTGGTCTGTAAGTTTTGGTTTCTTTAACTGTGATTCCTGACTCACACCTTGGCTGGTCACTCAGACCAGACGCTGTGATGTCAGTGAAGCTTACCTTTGTTTGCTCCCCTCCCTGCTTTCTCTCAGTGGATTATTCTGTGTGCATACTCCAGGTTCCCCCAGTGCTGACTCACAAACACAGTTGCACAGTCGCATTACGTAGTATTAGGTCATTGCGTCTGAATCATCGAAATGCTCCCCAGAAATACCTGCCACAGTGTACAGTCATTGTTGTGAGACTGAAAATATCTGCTTTCTTGTTGCTGCTCTCTAAGCTGGTTACTGCTGGTGGAGTACATGGAAATGGGACATTAAATTAAGATTAATCCTCACTGGTAATTAACTCCATTTGCATGAGCAGCTGTAAGAGCAGACAGACTCCCCCTAAAGATGGATCTGTATGTGTTTAAAATACTTAAAGAGTGATCAAAACAGGCCCATCTATTTTTTTGTTTTTACATTCATTTTTCTGTTCAACTGGTAATCCCACTGATATTGACAAGCTCTATTTCAACAGAGACCTTGTCAAGATGGCAGCAGTTTCTGATTGGATAATTCAAAGACAGGACGCTGCCAACATTTATCTTAAAGAAGATGCTCCAAAGAGAATTTGCCCTTCACTGAGCCCCCCACAAGTTTGCCTTCAGCACCAGAGCCAAGATGTCAACGTAAAATCCTGCCTTTTTATGTAAAAATGAACTCTTCCATTGTTGAAGTAAAAACTAGGCCATTCTGTAGCAGTGGGGAAAAGATGTTGTCATACAAGTCAGAATTTCACTTGTACCTTTGATATAAGAGACTAATATGTCATTAAAATTCAGAGGATAAAGTACAGAGGGATTAAACTGTGCAACTCCTATCCTTTCTATTCCTCTGGCTGGTAAATATAAGTAAAACACAAATTTACAACTTCAAATGGCATAAACCTGCGTAGGACTATAAAAAGAAAAGCAGAGTGATGTGTCAAAATAATGTCATTGATTCTCACGAGGGCATGAGATAACCTGAAAAAATATGTTTCGTAGCTTTTGACACTTATTTCAAATTGATGAAAACAATGCTATTTATGTATTCAGCGCTTCTTTTTAAACTGACGTTCCCTCTGAGTGCATATATAATGCCGTATGTCTTATATTCACTTTCATGACGTCCATTTGTAATCAATTTAAATAGGATGCAATTTTCTCAACTTATCAAATCATGAGGGCCACGCGTTCGAAACACTGAGCTTTGATGTTATGGTTGGCTCTGATGCAGCGTTCTGCCTCTAATGATAAATAGCTGCGCTAGTCCTTTCAAATGGTAATAGCAGATAATTCTCTGGCCCTTTTTACACTGCAGGCCTGTGCTAAGTGTTGGGAGAACTCCCTGCTGATATACAAAGTGCTACTGATCAGAAAAATACTTCCCTATTGCTCCCCTGTTGACTGGGGTAGTGAACAATACTCCAAACATTTGATGAACTTGGCTAACTAGCTTGAATACCCTAATTTAGTTTGAAAACATAATATGTTAAAGAACACATAATGATTTGATCAATTCTCTTTTGAAGCCTCAACTTTGGTATATTGGCAGCAGATATTTTGTATTTTTGAAATCTGTCATAATCATGTTTTTTTTATGATATTCTAGTTCCAGTTTTCAGCTAATGCTAGCACTAACATAGCATTCTAGCTAGTCTAGGTAGCTCACATCGTTAGAAAGGTAAAGGATGCTTGGTTTGAAATGAATTGAAGAAATAAAGAAATAAAGAAACTGGAAAAATAAAGAGCTGACTCATTGGAGTGTCTTTAAGTACAACCATAGTACAAAAGTTAGACATACCTACTGTGACTTCATGTTGTTGTTTGCAGTCTCATTTTAAAGCCTTGAGCATTTTCAAACAAAACCAAGGTGGGTCTTACTACAAAAATGCGTGCTCATTTACTCCTCCTCAGTCTCTGAGTACATGGTTGCATACCTCAGGTAATACTCCACTTTGAAGGTTGAACAGGATTTACAAAACAGACATTTTTTATTCAATATGACTCAAACAAGTCACTGAGCCCATAAAGTCTTCAAGAAAGTGTTTACAGAAAGCTGTTTTCTGTAGACATCTATAGGTCTAGAAGTCATCTAGTGGCTTGTAGCCACTTCCACATCAACTTCATTTTCTGACCAAGAAATCTACAAGTTTTGTACTGTTTGTGAGTTCAGCTGAACAATTGCCACTTGTTTAAGTATGCCCCTAATAATGAATAATACATTTTTATATTCACATGTAATAGTGGGTAAAGTCTTGCATTTTAACATATATACACTTATTATGGAAAAGTAATTGCGCTAAAGAGAATAAAACCATATTTTGTACTTAATTATGTAATTATGCTTATGTCTGCTGTAAACCTGGACATTTACATCTAGTCTTGACACACCTGTGGAGCCAGCTTTTGTTTGTTTTGATGAAATGCAGATTCTGGACTTTTCGAGTTTTGTTTTTCAAGGCCCAGAGGTTGACACTTGCTTTTAACCTACATTACATTATTTTAGGATACATACTATAGATACTGGCTGAACCTGCTGTTAATGATCAAGCAGAAAAACACACTGTACTGTAGAACCATGCTCTACTGAGACCCTGTAGCTAGGAATATATTTGCACTGTTTCCTGCTCATGTTCTGATTTGCAAAGTTGCAAGCTCAGACAACTCACTGCAGCCTAATTCATATTCATTGTAATTTCATTTGCAGAATTTTATCTCAAGTAATTGTATGCAATAAAAAAGCTGTTGCTATTACTTCTGATATAAAAATTGTCTTATATTTCATGATCTGCTGGATATTCTAAGAGAATACCATTTATCTTTTCCACTTCTGTCCGTGCTGTCTCTATGTGTAATGATCGGTTGTCTCTGTAATTTGTACATAAACCTAAGTCGTCTGTCTCTACAGGTGCAGGTATGGGACACAGCAGGCCAGGAGCGCTTTCGTAAATCCATGGTGGAGCACTACTACCGTAATGTCCATGCTGTGGTCTTTGTATACGATGTTACCAAGATGGCTTCCTTCCGCAACCTACAGACTTGGATAGAGGTTAGCATTACATTGTAAAAGTCACTTGTCAGTGAACAACAGAGGAGGCTGACTTACAGCCACTATGTAATGATCCCCCTTTGGTAGCATAAGGACTGTGAGCATTTTTCAGTGTTACCTCCTTCCCCAAGACTGTTTATTAGTCATTTGACACTGTTGTTTGGTACTGTCAGAGTCTGGTGCTGTTTGGACTCTGGAGTTTGAGGACACCGTAGGCAGATGAATCCAAAAAAACCATACTTTTACCAGCCAGCCACCAAATCTAAAAAGGGAAGAAGGAAAAAACAAATGGGAAGGTCAAATCATGTGCAGTTAGATTTTCTACACAGCAGTTTTCTTTCTCTGATTCTGTACAAAGTCTCAACTATTAATAAAAATCAAGACTTGAACCAAGACACAAGTTGTAAAACTGAAATGCAACTACAGTCATCTGAAAGTAAACACAAGAATCAGTGATAACGTCACTAGAGATGGGCATCCAACCAATATCGCATTTTTAAGAACAATATTTGGTGATTTCAAAGGCCAGTATTCCAATATGTCGGCCAATATTTTTCCCTCTTGACAACAAGTTGCAGAGACCCCTCTAGTGGACAGAGTTTATACAATGTCAACACTCGTAACATGGTGGAAGGGTGTTTCTCCCTTCTCTTCTTTTTTCAGGTTTCCCTTAATTACCCATTATAAACAGTGCTTACTCAATGTGCACTACCACTGATCACTTGCTCCTTATATTGCACCTTACAGCTTATATATCTGTGTATCTTTTATCTTTATTATTAGTAATTTTAATGTAAAAATCTACATACTGCTAATGGGGAGATGCGAAACAGTAGTAACAGTGACAATAAAGATCCATCTATCTATCTGTACTTCCGAAGCTAATACTGTGACAAGTGTTACAACTGCTGTTGTTATACACACTGGCCAAAATCATTTCAATGTGTAACAGCAAACTAACACTGCTATAATAATGTTCATTATTTACACTACTGATAATGTGGCGCCTACTACCCCCGAACTACCCATGATTTTGACTAGTTGTAGCATTTGCAGCCCTTTAAAGATTAATGTGTCATTGGCGTGGCGGCACTGCAAGTGTAAAATTCACACAAGTACAGTAATTTTGTATGTTTGTATGTTGTAAAGACAGAGACATTTCTAAGTGTTAATACAAGCTGTATTTAGCTCTGTGTCTCACTGGCACAGCTCGCAGGTTCTCCTCTCAGTGAAGGTGAGTCATGTTTGATGTGCAGTCACCTGTTTTCCTGCCATAGCAATTTGTTGGAATGTCTAAAATGTAAATAATTTATAGCTAACACTGCCTTTTAAATTTAGTGTAGTTCTGTCAGCTTCTGCTAGAAGTCTACACGTTAGAACTTTAGATCTGTCGTAACGACTCATCAGCAGAGATGTTTTACAAGGTGGCAAATTGTCTTATTTTTTTATACACGATATTTATATCAGTGGTTTTGCGTGACAGATGCTTCCCAGCTTGTTGTTATCCATTCAGTACAGCTCTCTGTGGAGTCCTGATATTCTAAGTATTATCAGTAGATATACTGTGGGTAATTTTTAGCAGCAGTAAAATTATTTGTAAATTATATATAATGTCATATCTTATTCAATATATGTACATATAATATATTTAATGTAATATATAAGGGTTTTTTAATTACATGTGATTATTTATATATTATTCTATAGTGTCATTTATTTACACTGAATGGTGGGAATGGTGACTTCTCACACATCCTGGGACCAGTTTGATGTCATGGACGTATTTTACATGTGAAAAATTCCTTCTTTTGTTTTCACAGCCAAGAGACCAAACGTTTATGTTGTACTCTACATGGTTTTACAGACACACAGCCAAAGTTTATAAAACA
Organism: Oreochromis niloticus; assembly: GCF_001858045.2. Taxonomy (NCBI): domain Eukaryota; kingdom Metazoa; phylum Chordata; class Actinopteri; order Cichliformes; family Cichlidae; genus Oreochromis; species Oreochromis niloticus. The sequence continues at coordinate 33,317,228 of NC_031966.2, read as the reverse complement.
GTATGCTTTTCCACTTTGCAGGAGTGCAATGGTCATCGGGTGTCTGCATCAGTACCTCGAGTCTTGGTGGGGAACAAGTGTGACCTCGTGGACCAAATACAGGTTGGTGTGCAGCGCCGAGGATCGCAGCGTGACTTCAGGGTTTATTCATCATCCACTTAACAACCGATCACTCGTGCTTTCCCAGGTGCCCTCCAACATGGCGCTGAAGTTCGCCGACGCCCACAACATGCTGCTATTCGAGACGTCGGCAAAGGACCCGAGAGAAAGCCAGAACGTCAACTCGATCTTTATGTCCTTGGCCTGCCGTCTGAAGGCTCAGAAGTCCCTGCTCTACAGAGACGTGGAGAGAGAGGACGGGAGAGTGCGACTCACACAAGAGACTGAGACAAAGAGTAATTGTCCTTGTTGAGGAAAAAGAGGAGCGGGTGGCATAGCGGAAGGGAGGAGAGAAGAGTATCTCTACATTTGAAGAAGGAAGAGGAAAAGGGATGATGGGCGAAAGACGAGAGTCATTTAAATTTGTAGTTTAGGAGAAGGATGGAGGGGTGGGGGTGTTAAAGCTGATACTATGAGGTGGACGGTAGAGGGGCTTAAAGCTTGTGCAAAGGACTGAAAAATCACCAACATCCTGAGAGTGATGCGTTTGTTAACAATTCAGAAATAAGATGAAGCTGCCTTTTCAACTACAGTAAAGTTTAGAAATTCTTCCACTCATTTGCACATATATACACAATCTGAGTGAAATCTAGTTTCTTATGACGTCAGCGACACAGAGTCTCCACGCAAAGCTTACCCTGAAACCAGCCGTAGCTCGATGTTTTCCAAGGCCATTATTAACCGCAGCAGCTTATTTTACCGGCTGTTTTTTGCTGTCAGAGCTTAATATTTGTCGCATTTCACCCTTGTTGTGATTGCACCATTTCTACCACCTTAAAAGCTAAACAGCTGGCTCTAAATTAGTTTTAATGACCCGCTGAGGCAAAAACAGCAAAGATGTTTTAAGGATTTAAAAAAGCATTTAACAGATTCTTTTTTTTCTGAGAAATATTAGACTTTTATTGTCTCCCCCCCCCCCTCCTTCCATTTATGTTGCCTGATATCAGCCTATCACAAGCCCTCAAATGAAGGACTTAAAATCATTGTGAGATTTAAATGAATGGAGAAGATGACAGATTGCAGGATCTACAGAGGAAGACCTTGACGAGAAGGTTTCCTGCAAACGGGCCATTTATAGGTTGCCGGAGAGCATGTCAGCTATTGATTTAGAAGCTGTGAGATCCTTTTACCCTTATGCAGGTGAAAGGCACTCTCCTACAAAGGGGAGGCAAGGCTCTTGTTTCTCATCCACTCCTCATGTAAATGTATCTTCTCCATGTTGTCCCAGTGGCCTAAGCCAGCTTTGCCACTGGATGTAAATTCAAAAACATCAAGTCTTTAAAATAGCTGCCCGACTCTCTCCTGTTATGCAGCATCAATGTTCTAATAGGTAGTTTTCAAGCTAGAGGCCTTCTAGCTGCCTTAGATGAAGCTTCACTGCCTCCAGTCTCTGAAAATGCAGGAGAGAAAACTGTGAACCCTGTGTAGGTGACGGAGAGGCCTTTGTGCTGCTGAACCCTTAAGCCTGGATTATTCGAGTCACTGGTGAAACTGGCAGCATGAGACACTGTAGAAAGCCATATTTAATATTTCCTGCACACAGAGAGGCAGCTTGCTTTGCACTGAGGAAGCTCCCATGTAGGCTGTGGGTGAAGGAACACACTGTACATAAATCAGTGTTTAAGCAATGAAGCCTCTGTGTCACAAGAAACCATCCAACATCCCGACTGTGGTGTATGTCAGTTTGATATAGTAGCACACTTAGCATATTTTACCACTGTAGCCTACTCTTGTGTGATTCTATTAATGTATCTGGATGCCATATGTAGAAGAATCAGATCAGCGAGCATTTAAGAGCGGCGTTCCCTCCAAGCTGACAGTCTGATGTCCTGATTAAATTATTCACAGGCTGAATCTGAACACTGTGCAAATCCAGAGGGCTTCTGCCTGAGGTGTGCCATGGTTTGGCGATCTTTCATACAGGTTTACGAACGGTGCAAAAGTCTTCAGCCACAAATAGTTATGAAATAGTCCTAGTCATTTCATAGCAATAAAATGGTATTTTTCCGCCACAAGGTGATTCTTAAAGTGCTATTTCGGCATGGTGTGCAGTCTGCCCTTAAAAAAATATGAGGCAAATGGACGAATGGAGGCAGGTCTTAAAAGCTCTACTGCAGATATCTGAAAGTCATTTCCTTAAGAAATAGGCAAAATCAACCAAAGACCCGACACAGGATTTTCAGTTGATCCACCGACTGTTTGCCAAAGCCTCATCAGAAATGGTTTCAGTGGAAAGGCAGATGTCAAGAAGCTTCCTAAAGAAAGGAAACAGGGACTAAAATGTGCCAAATTACACAAAAGCTGTGATAAAAATCAGTAGAGACAGGTCTTATTGACCGATGAATCCAAATGTAACATTTTTGGTGTAACTCATTGTCAGCAGGCACAGCGGAGGCCAGGAGAAATGGGCCCACTGTGCAATACCATCTGGAAAGCTCTGCTTGGCAATTTCATTTTTGAGCATGACAATGATCCAAAACACACTATCAATGCCATAAAATTAGAAATTAGAATTGATTAGAAAAACACACATTCGTGGATTGGCCTCCCAAGAGCCCAGACTTCAACCTTCCTGAAGCAGTGTGGGATCATCTTAGTTAATGTATTTCTGTGTATGTGTGCACCTTTCAAATTGCTACACCCATTTTCCATTTTCCTACCAAAATATAAAGAAATGAGGGCCGGCTCGAGACTTTTGCACAGTTCTAACAGCAGGATCGAACAGAACAGTGAATCAAATGACATTACTGTAAAATATCAGGAAGAGCTCTGTTCATTCTCCTTATATGGGCTAATCTGTGACTTCTTTTGTTTGTTTGTTTATTTGTTTTTAATCTCCATAAATGGCATCCACAGGTGCGCCTCAACCACAGCTGGGGAAACCACTACGTTCAGGACTGATGGAGCGGTATCCCAGGACATAAAATGTAAAAGGAATTGTTCATCCTTTAAATTTTAATACATTAACATCAACAGCTTTGTCCATCAGTGGGTTATTGTAAGAATGCTAATTTAGTCAGTGTCATACAAGTGGGATGACTGAACAAGACTAATGAGCAGAAAAACACTGTGGAAAAAAGAAAAATGTGTCTGCATTTCTGTTAGCAGATTTGAATAAAGCGGCAACTAACATGGTTTCAAATGAATAGAAAAGAAAATGAAGCTATAGTTCAGTTGTTTTCACTGTCATCAACCAAACATATATATCACTGTTTATGAAATTATTCAGCAGTTTATGTCATTTACTAGAAAATGTAACATCGCTTAACAAAAGTTCAGTTTTAACCATTTAAAACTGCAAAATGTGCATTTTTCCAGGTCGAAGAGTTGCAAATATATGCTTGCCTTCTCTTTTCTCTATATCTCCAGTGTGTTTTCTAATATATTTGTACTTTTTTGCAGTTGATTTGTGTCATTTTTAATAACCCATGTTTGCTCTTAAAGGGTTGCCTTGGCATTTTGATATTTAGTCTGGTATTATTGTTTATCTGCAAAACGTCTGTATGTGGAAAATAATAAATATCAAATACACTTTGAAGCATATATCATTCTAAGAACACACAAACGTCGATGAGCAACTTGAACAAGCCAAAATTAAACAAGTTAGACATCACAGTTCATTATTTGATTTACTGTTTTAAGTGAATTAGGTTCTTTTTTTCTTTTTTTTTTAGAAAACATGTTTTTGGTATCTTTAAATCCTTAAGCACGTGTATTAGCTTTAGCATTACAGTCAATGTTCAGATGAATGTGGTCTTTCTTCGCTTAAGAATTAAAGTAAAGTTAGCTGCAGTCCTACAGAGTATCAGGATATTGGTTTTATACATTACCTACTTGCAGTGCTAACACAACTTAGCCCGTGGTAGCTTAAATCAAAGCGCTAGTTTATTTGCTAGCTTATTTGCTAGCTAGCCAGCTCATTATTAGCTAAACTCTCACTAATTTAAAGAACATTTTAACGATTTTTACTCTGTTAAAAATGATAACACCACAATATTTAGGATGTCTCTGGTTTTATACAATAATACAAATTGTTATTTCGCTTTATTATCTAAAACAGTGTTTGTCTTTGGTACTATCTACAGCAGCAGTCCCCAACCTTTTTTTGGGCCGCGGACGGTTGTTTGACAATATTTTCACGGACCGGTCTTTAAGGTGTCACAGATAAATACAACAAAATAAAACCAGTGCCGGTACCAAAAAAAAAGAAGCTTTATTCATAACACACGCAACAAGACCCAGGGAAACTGAGTTAACGATAATAAACGATAAAAACCCTGAAAACCATACATTTCACACCCGAGCCTCAACTCTCGCGGCCGGGTAACAAACAACTCCGCTCCGTGGCCCGGGGGATGGGAACTGCTGATTTACAGCATCTTTGAGTGACACAGGCTCGAATCAGACCTGAGGACTCAAATCCATGTTTCTTCCATCTGTTCTTCTGTCATTCCACACAGTGTGGTGGCTGTAGCCTATCCCATTTGCAATAGGGCAAGAGGAGAGGTACACCCTGGACAGGGCTAATTCAATTTCTTTACACCCACTGGAGCTCAGTGTAAGTTAACAGAAGTCAGCGTTCCTTGTTTGATGACTCTTCAGACTGATGGACGTTGCTGACAGGGATTTGAACGCACTGCGCCCCATTTAATCAATACTATAAAGACTAAAACCCAGAATACTGAATCGCTCTTTTTGAAAAAGCCTGAAGAGTCGTGTTGGCTGATTTTATGGTATTGTAATTTTGTTAGATCCTGTAAATCTGTGGTGACTTTTGTTTTTGCCTGTCAGTTTACTCTGCTTTTGGACTGTGTGTGATTCTCCTCTTCTGTACATATGTTTCATATGTAACACTGTTATTGTTACAATCTCACAAAGAAACTTACGATAAAACTGCTGAAGAAGCATCGCTTGACTCTGAACCTTTTTCGTATCACTGCCCTTGAATTGGTTGCTTTAAAAACAGTGATCAGATATGCAAACACTCGCAGTCAGCTGCAACCTTAGGTGCATCAAGACCATGATGAAAAGGCAATAAGATAGAGTCAGTCTCTTATCAGTCTATTTTCAGTAATAATTTGATGAACTCTCAGCGAGTCCAGTCAGACCTTCATTTTTGAGACCTAAGTTCAAAAATTCATCTGCAAAAAGTGACGTAGTTGCTGCAAGACAGATATTTAAATGCAAAATGACAGGAGTGCTTGGCAGCCATGCTTTTGCACACAAATATAACCAGAATACAACCATGTTAGCTGAGCTGCATCACAGGCAGTTTACAGTCATCAGTCCAAACTGACTCCGACTGATTGCAAAGTGCTGCCAGTCTGTTTCCTTTGCAAGGAAGTTGTCGTCCTATTACTTTGTAGAGTTTAGCTTATGTGCCTGTGCCAACAGCATGGTGTGTTCAGTATTCAGTGTTTCCCTCGCACGCAGAACTCAGAATTTCCCGTCTGTTTATCCGTTCTCTTGCTCTTTGTCCTGTATCTTATTTCACCCTTCATGTATGACCCTGTTTCTGCCGCACTCTCATTCTATTTCTGTCTTAATCTCACTATAGATTATCCCTGTAAGTCACTCTATGGTCCTCTCATATGTCACTGTCAGCACTTCTTCATTTACCTGTCTGTAGTCTGTCTGCATCTTTCCCTTCTTTTTCTCTCCCTCTCTTAACATGTGGCCTGTTGCAGTTCCTTGTTTTTGCCTACAAAGTATAATTCTCAAGAAGGTCATATGTCCATAAATAGATGTAGCAGATGAGTGCTGCTGAGTGTTGAGAGAATGAGAGGTTTATAGAGGAAAAACATGAGGTTTTAACTGATCCTTAACACTGAATCTGCAGGCCTCTGTATTAAAATCTGTACATTTATCCATGCCATGCCTTGCTGTTAAATGTAACAAACGTCTTTAAGCATAAAAAGGCATGTGCCCTGACTTTAAAACATAGTTATTATAGTTATGTTTTCGGTTTCCAGGCAAAACTATTTTGGAGTGGATGACGTGGTTTGGCATGTCAGCTTTCAAGAGACAGTCCTCAGAAACAACAGGCAGTAATGAGTAAGTCTGAGTCTAAATATATATTGTATATTACATTAGATTAGATTCATTAGATATTAGTGGAACATTTAATGAGAACACCTTGGTTGCTGTCCTAGGTTCTGAAATCTCTCATTTTAATGTGTTATTATATTAGATAGATATATAGATACTTTATTGATCCCATGGGGGAAATTATTGTTACAACCTTGTGATAAAGAATAAAAATAGTACCGTGTACAATAAACATCAAATAAACAACACATGAGGAGCCAAAGTTCTTTGCAACAGATTTCAGTAGTTAGTTAAAGATAAGTATTGTGTTTGTGAATGCACATTGTAAAAACAAGTGAGGAAAAAGAGCAAGGTGGAATAGTTGAAATGTGGCTTGATAAATATGGAGAGGGATAAATTTGCTGTTTTCCCGGAGGGACTGGTTGGCCGTGCTGTTGGGAAAATATATTTTTTCATTTGTTCTTAGAGCTCAAATATGGTACACCACAGGATAAACACAGTGGTCATTTTTATTTTGATATATTTCCTGCTATATCAAATGGCATTCCTATTTATTACCCGTGGAGAGCAGCAACAGGCTCGGATGAGAGTAAGCAGCCTCAGTTTTCAGTAGAGGAAGAAAGCGGAGACGTCACATGGAGAGATACAACAGCAGTAGCTGCTACACCACTAATCACACAACATTAACATAACTAGCTACTAAAAGCTAACCTGGCTAGCTAATTGCTTCGTCTTCTTCATGAAGTCGGATTTGCAAATTTGCAAGAAACAAATTTCATAGACGGTGCAAAGCGGAAAACAATATTACGGTCACACACAGCTACTGTGGCCTCTTCTTGCATCCAGTAGGCAGGGTATTTAGGCTAGCTAGCGACTCTGCCTTGGCTAGCGTCAGGCTAGCCAGCTAGCTAGCTAGCTACTAACATCGCTATCGGTAGTTAGCTAGCTAGCGAGCTGTAGTAACTTACGTCATGGAGGAACTAGTCGTGGAAGTAAGAGGGACAAGTGGGGCTTTTTATAAGGTAAGTTGTTGACTTTTGTCGAGTTTTGTGACCACCGTTCACACACTATGTACCAAGTAAGCCTAACTAACATGAATTTGTGTCACGGGGCTAGCTTAGTGTTATATGTGGGCCTCGGTGCTTCTGCTCAACGTCTACCGGGACCTGAAACGTGTAAACAAAGCTAACGCTGCGGTGGGGCTCTAACATCAGCGGTAGTGGATAAATTGGTGAACTATTGGTGATCATGACGCTTAACCAGGGTAGCTGTTTAAGCGGTATCGGTAACGCTGATGTGACTGCTATACGATGGTACCCCTAAAGTGATGTGCAAGGATTGGTTGCAGACTCACAAACATCAGAATCAATCATGGGTTGGCTGTTTTTTGTTTTTTGCTTTGGTCAAAGTAAGTTAATTCAGAGTAGCACACAGGGGTGATGGTTTGGCTAACCTTTATTGTGCCCGTAGCTGCCAGGTGTTTTCTTGTTTTGTCAAGACTGCAGAGATTTTGGGGTCAGTCAACAAGTAGATCATAAATCCGATCCCGTGACCTGCGTGTATCACTGGGGTGGGGTGGGGGAGATAACATAAGCAGTACAATGGGATAACACGCTAATTAGCAATAATTACTTACATTTGAATATTGGTCAATTCAAGGACACAAGAATAAAATGACTTATGGTGAAGGATCTAAATAAAATGATACATTTATTATTTATTTATTGTACAGCTGTCAGGTTTGTTGTGGGATAAATATAGGATGACATGTATCGCAAGTAAAGTTCTGACAGATGTCTTTTTAAAACTAATAGTTTTGTTGTGGCCACATTAATGCGAGGTACATGAATGCTGTGAGTATGCTGTATAATCAGGGTAATTAGTAATTGAAATTAATCTTGATTCAGGCCACAGACCCTCATTAAGCTCAGCGGTTGCCATGTAAATCATAGACTTCTCATGCTGTGTTCAATACTTGTATACTTTCCCAAATCAAGAGGCTTTTCCTTTGAATGTAGGAAAGTTGAAGTTGGCACTGTCAGTTGTACTTTGGCTTTTAGCTAGGTGTGGCACGAGACAGAAACCATTCTTTTAATAGTTGTAATCATATTGTTAGCAAGTACAGAACCATATAAATGGGTGGGTGTGTCCGAATATTTGAATGGTGCTGTAGCTTGAATGATAAGTTTTACTGTCAAACAGCAATGAGAAAAGTTAGGCTAATTATTGTTAGATGGTAGTCTGGTTTGAAAAAATCCAGTCCCACCAGGTAACTCTTAAGAGTACTTTTATTAGCCATACATCTATCATAACCTACATGTATACCACTGTTATATTTAATGTATTTTACTATGTAGATCGATCTAATAAGATGACGTAGGTGTGACTCCTTACAAGTATAAGCAGATACACGACAAGAGGGCGACTTTGGCAGAGGTCTTTCTGTTCATCAGAAAATGCCCAGTGTATTCACAGAGGCTTATTCAGAGTGTTTAAAACTTAGGCAGTTTGTTTTTCTCTTGGCCCAGTATGATGTCACTGAGAGCAAATATCCCTAATATTGTCATCTTAGGTACACAGTTCTGACTGAAACCCCACCCACCTGCTGTTCACACCTTCTGTTTGCCAGGGGCTGGCTGGCAGACAGTTGGCCTAATATGAGTGGAGCTAAAACAGTTTTAAGATGAATTGAGCTGCACCAGCAAGAGATAAATGTGGATTATTTTCAATTGTGAATCATGCAAAGCTAGTGTAGTAGACTGTAGTCGAGTAAAAGGAATAGTGTAATAGGTCCACTTTAAAGGAGACTTATTTACAGAGCAGTTACCTTTGCTAGATGGCAGCATACCTCCAACACAGGGAGTTGGATCTTACTGCAGATCACTTGCATGATTTCAATGTTAATAAGCATTCAAATTTTGGTTAATGAATCAAGAGTTTTGAACGTAATCATTTTAGTTAGTTGTTGTGATGATGTTGATTGACTAAATGTGTAGTTGGCAAATAATTTTTTATAGTGTTTTTAATAATAGTTGAACTGGAAAATGACACCCTTGTCTCTGGCATTATAGCAGAATTTAAAATATGCTCTTGGCTGAAATGAACATATTAAAAATAATGAGTGCATTCATCTGCCAAGTGAGAATAATACTATAGAAATAATTGTAGAAAATGGTTCTGCCATAAATCACTTGAGTGAGAAACTTAATTTTGCTGTTTTTAAATTGCACCTTATGCAGTATAGAAGTCATTGCTCTTTTTTATTGTAATCTCAACAGCAGTACAACAATTGCAGTTTACTGCCAGTAGACTAAACTACATTATCTCCTAATGCACCCTCTGCCTTACCCTCATATTTTGTGTTTTGGTATTTTTCCGGTTTTAACAAGATTAATGTTCTTGCTAAAGTCTGAACTTGGTTCCTGAACTAGACAGTCAGTCAGTCACAATCCTAAACACGCTCACAGGTCAGTGAGGTCCTGTCAGAATTGGTTTATTTGTTTTTTTAACCTTGGGAGTTTTGAGAAGCTCTCTTTCTTGCTTCCTTCTTGCTTCATTTCATCCACCACTGACTGCTAGCTTGCCAGGTTAATGCAACCCATTGGCAAGGCTCTCTAGCGCTCTCTTTTCCTTCTAGGCATCGCATGGCCTACTTGCAGTGTTTGACACACATGACACACACATCAGCTGTGTGTAGAACCAGCGAGAGAGAGAGAGACTGAGCCAAACCTGACTCGAGCCCAAAGCTCAAACTCCAGAAAAGGAAATTATTTAGGTTGTTTCATTCCTAGGAGCATTAGGATAAGGTCAGGCTTAAGCAGTAGAACTGGTTCCTGTTTACATGGTCGATGCCAGTTTGACTTGCGCACTGACTATTTCAAAGATATGTCAAAACTGAATTTACTTCTGTGACTCTTGCAGGCCTTTGTAAAGGATGTTCACGAAGGATCTGTCACGGTAGCATTTGAAAACAAGTGAGTAAAGTAAAATATAACATTGTGTAATATGTCATGTCTTTGGCAAACAATAAAATGAACTTTTTGTGTTTGTTCCTCTGTCCCAGCTGGCAGCCGGAGCGGCAGATCCCATTCCAGGATGTGCGCTTTCCTCCTCCAACAGGGTTCTGCAAGGAGATCAGTGAGAGCGATGAGGTCGAGGTGAGAAAGTGATTGTTGCCGTCAGACATGGTGGGTTTGGAAAGCAAAGTTGGTATAGCTGGGGAGCAGGGTAACTTTGGAATAGCATGGAGCGGAGTGAGTAGAGTTGAATTTTCAGCGTAAAATAAAATTTAAAAAAGAGTGATGCTCCTCACATAGTCTGAGATTATCTGTTCTATCGATGGTAAATTAGTCTGACTTATTATTTTTATCAATAATATTATTCACAATGATTTCCTGTATCAGTGTGTCAGTTGTTTCTGTGCCAGTTTACTCGTATCAGCTTTGTTTAAAGATGGGAATGATTTCTGAAATGAGCTGTGTGTGTGTATGTGTGTGTGTGTGTGTCTGTCAGGTGTATTCTAGGGCGAATGACAAAGAGCCATGTGGATGGTGGTTAGCCAAGGTTCGCATGGTCAAAGGGGAGGTAAGACATGCTCCAGTTCATCTGTAAGGCTCACCAAGCAGCACTGAAGCAACATGACTGTGTTAAATTTGCTTAAAACGCAGCCCAGACACTTGCTCCATTCTAAATGCTTTAATATCACAACATCCTTTATTAATACTAAATACAGCCATGTTTACTGAGCACATTCTACACTCATGAAATGTTATGTACTCATAAAAATCCTTTTTATCAAGCTCACCGCAGATATTTAACTTCAGTGTAACATAATTTCTCTGGTGACGGATGTCAGTGTGTGATTGAGTTTTACAATCCTAAACAACACATTAACTCAATGATTGATTGAATTCAGACTATATGCCCCAGATGTTCTTTATATCCTTGTATTTCCATTTTCCTCTGGATTTTTTGTGCATGTAAGCTCTTCCTCTGTTTGTCCTCCTGTTGTCTCACCACCATCAGATTTACTTTCTTCAAAAAAAATTTTTTAATAATAGTATGACTTATTTAAAATTTTGAAAAAAAAGTGATGTTTTTCTATTGGATCACTCATACTTGATCTGTCTTTGTTTCCAGTTTTATGTAATAGAGTACGCTGCATGTGAAGCCACATTAAATGAGATAGTGACGCTGGAGAGGTTACGGCCGGTCAACCCGAATAAACCAGCCACCAAAAACACCTTCATTAAGATCCGACTGGATGTACCCGAAGATCTACGGCAAATGTGAGTTTGACTTGCATGAATAAAGACTCATGTTATTACTACTCACTGATGCTAGTCAGGGTTTGTGGGTAACCTCAGCAAATACAGTTGTGGTAAAAGGTTTATATACATTCATCATGGTATTTTGGGGCTTTGATGGTTTCTTTGAAGTGTTCTCTGTCAGGAGTGGAATGTCTGTACAGGAAACATAATTAATGAGTTTTAAAAAAACAAAGGTCTGGTGCACAAGTTTGAAATTATTTGGATTTTCTCTAATCCACATGGGGCCAATAGCATGCATACACTACCCACTAACATGTGGTTAAATGTCCCTTAGCAAGGTGCGCCTCAACCAGAAGCTTTTGGTAGCCATCACCAAGCTCCTAGCATAATTATAGCTGGACTGCTCTTCTTGGCAGAATTGGTCAAGTTCATTTAAATTGGTTGATTTGTTGGTAAAGTTTAGGAAGTCCATTCCAGAGCCATTTCTAAATAACTACAAATTCCAGAAGCATCAATTTAATGTTACCACTTTGACGAGGTCTAGGAGAAGACCCCAACTGTCACCCCTCAGATGAGAGGAATTTGGTTACAATGTTCAGAAACAGCCAAGGCTCAGCTGTGCCCTGAGATTGAGACTGCTGGAACATCAGCAGAGAAACTAGTTTTACATCACCAAGAAAGAAGCACCTACTCTATAATTGACACCTTCAAGCATGATGGAAATTTGCACCTGTGCAGGTAGACAAGTCACATGCCTTCTTTAAACTTCTGTTTTAAAGTTTTATGGTCAGAAGAGACAAAGACTGAGCTATTTGGGCATAATGATAAGGTATATTTAGAGAGGTAGAGATCAGGCTTTCAGGGCTAAGACCTGTACCAGCTGTCACACATGGTGGTGGTGTCATCATGCTCGAGGGTGATTTTACAGAGCTGGACTATCTGAAATTCTTCAACTTCAAAAGACATAGTTCGGTGTTCCTACAGGACAATGATCCCAAACACATCAAAACTGGGTCTGGGATGGATAAGACAGACGAACATTTAGTTGCAACTTGAGTTGAGACAATTATCCGACTATTCGTCTGGGTGCATCTGTATATTTAATCCTATATACATATTTTTGACCCTGTGTGCATGAGAGAAAATCCAAAATAATTTCACATTTGTCATTAAAGTTGTATGCTGCACAATTTTTTCATCCTAGAAAATTAATCGTTCAAAGAAATAATTAAAAGCTTAAGATTACCGTGACATTCTTGACCACAACTGTACGGTCAAAACTTGACTTACTCCAGCTTGTATATGAGCCTGTACTCCCAGAAGATTTTGCATGTGTACATGTATCCATAAGCTGTTATCACTGAGGACAAATTCATTTATTAAGCAACTTGTTTGCTGGTTTCACTATGATAAAGTATACGTGTTCTTGTGTTTCCAGGTGCTCCAAGGAATCCGCGCACAAAGACTTCAAAAAGGCTGTGGGAGCGTTCAGTGTCACCTACGACTCAGAGAAAAAGCAGCTGGTCATTTTGGTTGGTCAAACTGTTGTTTTTCTTCTTAATGTGCTACATTTTCACACAGTCATGTCCTCTATTGACCCTTGCATAGCATCACTTTGAAGTGAAGTGCATCCGTAGGTGCACAGAACCTCACTCGTGTATGATATTAATGAGCGTAATGTTTGATTGTTACAGTCGGTGAATGAGGTCACAACAAAGCGGGCCAATATGATGAGCGACATGCACTTCAGGAGCCTCCGCACCAAGCTGTCTCTAATGCTGAGAAACGAAGAGGCCAGCCGACAGCTGGAGGTAGGTTACGCACAGCTCCAGCCTGTATGCCACTGTTTGGATCATTTTGCAGCCTCGGATGGAGAGTTTTTAAAGGATTTCTTTTCAGTAAACTTACACACCCTCTTTGCTCTTTTGTGGCATTTATTAAAGGTTAATTAATTTATTTTTTTGATGTGCATTTCTTCAGAGCTCCAGACAGCTGGCGTCTCGGTTTCATGAACAGTTTGCTGTTCGGGACGATTTAATGGGTCTTGCTATCGGGACTCACGGGGCCAACATTCAGCAAGCGCGTAAAGTTCCTGGAGTCACTAACATAGACCTGGACGAAGAGACCTGCACCTTCCACATATACGGAGAGGTAGGAGGGCTTTACTTGTACACAAATGAGCTGAGACATAGATATGTGTGTGGACCCAGCTTGCCCTCATTAATGTTAAGTAGGTACAAATTTAACAGACCAGCATGGGGTAAAAAAACACAAACAAAAGTAAGTATGCCTCTTTTGTATTTCATGGAAGGACCAGGATGCCGTCCGTGTGGCCAGAAGTTTCCTGGAGTTTTCTGAAGATATCATCAAAGTTCCCCGGAACTTAGTAGGTGAGAAAGTCGCTCAACCGAGACAAAGAGACAAAGAAATGAATCATCGGGTTCCTTTATTTTACTTGATTTAATCCAATTTCAAGTTCAGAGTGAGACTGATGTTTTTTCTCATGCAGGGAAGGTGATAGGCAAGAACGGCAAGCTGATTCAGGAGGTGGTTGACAAGTCCGGTGTGGTTCGGGTTCGTATTGAGCCTGAGAACGACAAAAAACCATCAGCAGCAGCGGCAGCAGCAGCTGATGAGGTCAGTAGTGAGAGAAAGTTGCATCATGTTGCTGCATTAAAAATCATCACAGTAAATACAGCAGTGTTAGAGCTCATTCACCAAGAGGATTCAAACTCTCGTGCTCTGAACCTCTGTCACAGGGAATGGTGCCATTTGTGTTTGTGGGAACCAAGGAAAGCATCTCCAATGCAACAGTACTACTAGACTATCACCTCAACTACCTTAAGGTTTGTGTCCTCAGTGATGTCATCTTCTACCAACCAAACATCAAAACGGAGCTAAAGGATGTGGTCATTGTTGACATTCTGTCACGTTTTTGTTCATGTCCACAGGAGGTGGATCAGTTGCGACTGGAGCGTCTGCAGATCGATGAGCAGCTGAGACAGATAGGCGGTGGAGGTGGAGGAGGGGGGACAGGGCCCCGAAACCCTAAAGACAAAACCTACGTGTTTGATAATGGAATGGGGCTCGGGATGGGCCGAGGAGGTGGAGGAGGGAAGCCCTATGGAGGAGGGGGAAGAGGTGGACGAGGGCGGAGAGGAGGAGGAGCTGCTTTTGCCTCAGGTTTGATAAAGTTACTGCATTCATATTACTGCGGGTAAAACTAAAGAGCTGATGTACTCTGCTCAAGTCAGTCAGCTGCAGATGTTTCATGTAAAATTTGTTACGTTGTTACTGTATTTAGTATCTGAACCTAAATGGAGGGAACAATAAAAGATAGTCTGGATTAAAAGGAGTAACGTTTTTTTAAGTGGCAGCTGATTTCAGATGCAACGTTTCAATCAGCTCAGCAAACATCGGCTAATGCATAAACTGTTTATATGCAGTAGGGCTGCCACAAACGATTATTTTGATAGTCGACTAGTCACCGATTATTTTTGCGATTAGTCGACTAATCAGATCATGCATCCATTGGACGTAAAATGTACACCTGAAAATATGTTAAACGTTTATTTTGTGACCCAGAAAGAATAATAATTGTAATATTAAAACTAACTAGCTGCCGCCATTGTTGACAACTGCGCTGGGCCGCGCTATGAATTCTGGAACACAGTTTCTTCTTCTTCGGGGTTTAACGGCAGCTGGCATCCTTGTACATGCAGTGCTGCCATCTTCTGTTTCAGTCCGTTATTACACTCTTAAATACTACTACTTATTCCTGCGTCTTTTGGGATCTTACAAAGCTTCAAACGACGCGTCGACTATTAAATTAGTCGTCGACGATTTTAATAGTCGACGTAATCGTGACTAGTCGACTAATCGTGGCAGCCCTAATATGCAGTTTGTCACACGGTGTGTTGCTAGCTACAGGTCCAGCTGCTGTATTTCACAGGTAGATAAAAGAATTACAGTTAACTTAACTCAGAGAAAGAGAAAGGTGAGAAAGACAGGAGAGGAAGAAGAACAGCGGTTATACTTGAAGGTGAGGACTTCTCAGTGCCATTTGATAGACAGGACATTTAAATCAAGCATCAGCTTATATCTTAATGAATTCAGTTGTTTAAATCAACTCTGAGCAGCACGTCAGCTGATCGCAGCCTGCACACAAAGAAAATGTACTGGAGCTCTGAACAAAGACTATTGTTACTTATTTCTAAGTGATTCTTCTCCCTACGCTGCACCACTACAACCAACCTTAGGTTTCCTCACCAGACAAATCCCACTTGAGCCGCTGACTACACTAATTCTTCTCTTTAGGTATGGAGGTAAAGTCACCCATCAGCTGGTAGCAGTATCCTCCAAAGAGCTACTTTTATAAAAGTGTCAGAGCTTCTACTTTTTTAAAATAAAAATTTTAATCAGTTTTTCACCTTTTACCAGATTTTTTTAACAGAAGTATGAATAGGAGAAAGTCTCCTGTGATTGTTTGGTTTAGATGTAAAAGGCACAATGACAAAGCAAACGAGCAGATTCTCTGCAATAGATTTTTGTTCTTGTGATTTCATTTCATATTGAAGTAAAGCGTTTGGACATCTGATATTTCAGTAAAAACGTTTCCCCAGGCGATGATCTGATTATGAAACGACAATTAATCAAAGGTTGAGTCTGTGTTGTCTTTCCGAGGCAGCCGAAATGAGGTTTGACTTTGTCCTTGGTCCCCCAGGCACCAACTCTGAGGCATCCAACGCTTCAGAGACAGAGTCAGACCACAGAGACGAGCTCAGCGATTGGTCGCTGGCCCCCACCGAGGAGCTAATGACAGGAGGTGGGACCCTGCCCAGACGGACAGATGGGAGGAAGAGAGGAGGCGGCGGCGGGCCGAGAGGACGAGGAGGGAGAGGAAGAGGAGGGGGAGGATATAAAGGTGATGGTTAATTATCATTGGCGGTCTTTGATCTTTTCACAGGACTCTTATCTCGTTCCACGATTTTTCTCAGCCTATTTGTGGAGCATTTACACTTTGTTTAGCATCAAAAATGATCAGTGCAAAAGCTTGCTAAATGTTCCTATTTATCAGATGATAATGAATGGAATTTGTTTTCATTCGAATCATAAAAAATGAAAACGATTAAAGAGAAAGAAGCTGGTGTGTAGTGACTCAAAATAAATAACATTTTGAGATGCTTTTCATCAAATTATGGCCTAAAGAATGGAAATAAATCACATCATGAGATCTCTGCAGACCTACCGTGCAAATAAATTCTCATTATGAGTTTTCTTTTCAAAACGATCCATATCTATATTGAAAGAAACTATTTCTCCCGACTTTAATCTAATTAGGATGTACACGAATTTCACCCTATTTTTACCTGGCAAAAAGAGGCCACCTAAGACTGAGTTTGCTGAGCCATGTGAAGATCGTTTACATGACTGTGGCTAACTTTGATTGCTAAATTGTTATTTTTAATGTTTGTTTAGGTGAAGACATGCAGTGGAACGAGCCGAGAACTCGTCACATCAGAGACTCAAAGACAAGAGGCCAAGAAGATACTCTGCAGGTAACAGTCACAAACAGCTGCTGCTAAATTATTTTCATGTCATTGTTTAAAGTCTAATATCTTTGAAACACTCCTCAAAATTCTGCAAACAAGCTTTTCAGTGAGCATGCCCTGATTGATCCTTCTTTCTGGCACTAAAAAATGGCCAAAATGCAGAAAAAGTTCAAGAATTCTAAATCCAGTATGACCTGAAATGAGTGACTAAATCCATTAAAGCATCAGGAAAGTGTTCAAGGATATTTTTCACAGTCATCTGTAGGACCAGGACTTTTTGTAGGCACATCTGTCAACCCTGGTGGTCATTAAAAGGAAAAAAACGACATCTGTCTTTATAGTTTTACACTTATAGTTTTTTACTCCGGTTCAAATCAGATGATGCGTTTGGTTTGTTTTCACACAGAAAAGAAAATCCAAGTGAAATAAAATGCGTCACTACAAACCATGTGACCACTCAGTCGGCTCATTGGTCAGATGTGTCTGGAGCGGGTGCATAAAAAAATGTAAATACAGGAAGAAGGTGCTGTGCTCTGGACTACTGGAGAACGCAGAGAGTTTACGTTTATTTCACAGCTAGCTGCTGAACAGACCTTTGCGCATCTATACTGCCTTCCCGAGATCACAAAGCGTACATAGTTATGGGATGTTTTGTAGCTCAAACTTGTAACGAACACCTGGCAGTTGGTTCATGTTGTGTTGACAAGTGCACAAACAAACCACACAAAATGTGGGAAAACGAACCAGAGTTAGATTTAAACTGACAACACACCGCAGGTGTGCTCACTGTTAGATCACCCTCAAGTGGCCATTACAGGAACTGCGGTTTTTGCCCACCAATTTTATTTTGCAGCTACAAAGTTTGGAAATTCCATTTTAAGCAAGACATGTAAAGGAGGTGATGATTGTTTACAGAGAGATGATGTAGATCACTTACGATGATAAGATAATACAGCTGAATAATATTTGAGGCTGACTGTGACTATTTACGTTTGTATTCTGAGCCATGCTTATTTAATGAATTACCAGTGCTTTGCAAAAACAGTCCAGCTACTTCAGCATACTGACAAATATTATGAGACTGCTACTAATTTTTGAATCATTTCTTCTGCAAATATTGCTTACCCTTACCCCACTGTCACAGTCAACAGTGCTATTTTCTGCATATCAAATTTTCCCTGTTTGACACTCCAAACCTCAGCTGTCAACAAGACACACTCTGTGTTGTCACACACTCAAAGTCCTGCCTGTTCTCGCTGAACATCACTGTAGGACACTTTCTAAGATGGGGCTATATTTAGTCCTAACTTAACTTTCTGCTTGATTCGTGATTGCAGCAGGTTTGACATATGTAACGGTGCACAGCCCGTGCAGCACGGTGGTGTGATGGTTAGCACCACTGTCTTACAGCAAGAAGCTCCTGGATTTGAGCCACCTGGGGCCTTTCTGTGTGGAGTTTGCATGTCTTGCTCATGTCTGTGTGAGTTCTCTCCGGGTACACCAGCTTCTTCCCAAAGTCCAAATACATGTGGGTTAACTTAACTGGGGATTTTAAGGTGGCCATTGGTGGTCCCTTTTGCCCCACAGGACCTCTGAGGTGATCTAAGGAACATTGGCAGTGGACACATTTGGTCCTTTCTGTGGAGGGAACTTGTTCTATAATGAATTGTGATATGAAACGCTTGAAGGCTGCGTTGTCTACATCAAGTGTTTTTGCACTGTGGTGGACATCACCACACTGTGCTGTTGGGACACCACAGCCCTTTCAGGTGCTACTGCTATATAAGGGTTTGCCCGTTCTGCAGCAGTTTTTAGGTGGGTGGTGCATGTTAAATAACAGCTGCATGAACACAAGGACCAAAGCTCTTTTAGCAGATTTGTGCATCATAACAAGGTGATCATTGTTTTTCACGTCAGGTGAAAGAGGTACTGAAATTGTGGCGTATAGCATTGTTCCTGCTAATTAAAGTCAGATTTTCAGTACAGCTGCGAATGGACTGTACCAAATGCTTCAGATAAGCACTGACATCTGTGTGAATGATCAGTGTATGCAGAGACAGGTGGAAGTCCGCCCTCTATCTATCACACAGTTTGTGTTGACAAGATATTAGACAGCTGGTCAGCTAGCATTGACTCATACACAGTAACAGACTGAACAGAGTTTAAACCACTGTTCGTTTCTCAGCTTCGTCTCAGACAGAGAAGAACTCGTTTTCTTTAGTCTGACCCTCCTAAACGCTCCTCCTCTGCTTCTAGTAGTGGATTTACATAGATGCTAAATATTTTACAGGACAGGCAAAATATCATTTCTATTACTTTTATTTTGTAATAACGTTTTCGTGAACGATGCATTTCTACAGTTTATTAACCAAATAAAGCAAAAAACATAATTACCATACAAAAACCTAAAATAACCAGGCTGAAACCAAACCGATAAATAACCTGGTGCAGGGAAGACTGAGACAGGTGCAGGTGCTGCCCCTCCCTGAGCCTGGTCCTGCTGAGGGGTTTTTCCTGTTAAAAGGGAGTTTTTCTTTCCCACTGTCTCTAGTGCTTGCTCATAGGATTGTTGGGGTTCTCTCTCATAATACTGTTACAATATAAAGCACCTTGAGGTGACTGCTGTTGTTATTTGGTGCTATATGAAAAACACCTAGCAGGCTGCACCCACGGCAGAGGGTAAAGGAAAAGTTAGCTGTGCAGTGTGGGTCCAGACTCTTACGGTTTTCTTTATATTTCCGCCCGCAGATTCGTGTGGACGGGAACAACGAGCGTAGCGTGCAGCACTCCTCAGGTGGCCGAGGCGGTCCGTCCTCGTCCCAGGGCAGTCTCAGTGGCAGCGGCGAGGGACAGCCCCGCCATCACCATCAGAGACCTACAAGAGACAGAGGGATGAAGAAGGAGAAACAGGACGCTCCCGCACTGGTGAACGGAGTGTCGTAGATACCCCACTGGAGGACCTTCTCACTTAGACACACACACACAGGCAACTCATCACAGAACATCGTAGAGTCTCAGTCTCTGCTTTTTCTTTTCTGTCTCTGTCTAACACAAGAATACACATATTTCCATCAGCATGGAAGCGTTTACAGTAGTGAAGTCTTAGGCTGGAGGTGATCTTGTATCTGCTGGTCTGGTCTGTTCTTGACTGGTGTTGTATCTCCTGCCCATTCTCTGGATGAAAGAAGAGGAGGAATTAGACTAAAGCTCATCTCACACACAACCATTAACCCCAAACATACTCCTGCCCCACTAAACCAACTACATAGAGTTTGTTTACCGATGCCCCATTTGGACTTGCTAATGTGAGAGAGAAAAATGAGGCAAAAGAAAAGAAATCATTGGCTGTCAGGAATCAAAGATTTGCAGCCACTGGAGAAAGCAGGATGGAATACGTGCCCCGTCTCCCTGTAAAGCACACTTTTAGGAGGTGGCTTCAGTTTTTTTCGGCAGGTCTAAATTTTATTTTTGGTTGTGTGAAATCTCCAACTCTAACACATCCTTTATAATGAAACTGTTTTGGCCAGAGAAGCGAGTCTCTGGGGGAAATCAGCTCCATTTTTCCACAGAGACTTTTGATGTTAACTATCAATTTAAACACATCTTTTCAATAAGGGGCAGAAACGTTTCGGTGTCACCCAAATGACATGCAATCCTATGGGGATTCAGACTGGAAGATGATGTTTGTAGAGGGCACTTTATGGACTTTCTTTCTTTCTTTCTTTCTTTCTCTCTTTCTTTCTAACGTAGTTATTGTTTCTTTTTCTTTTTTTGAACATTTAAAAGCATCCATGTTTCAGAATGAAATGCAAACGGGGATGCATGAGCTCTGAAGTCACCTGTGTTTTGTTTCCCGTTGCCTTGATATTCAGATTCAGTAAAACTTATCGAAACGTACAAATGGAGAGACATAAATCTGAGGCACACTGATGCACATAAACTGCTTAAACAGCAACTCCCATGAGTTTTTGTCAGGGTACATATTGTTATGAACTGTTCTCCTTTCCAAAAGAAGGTTACACTCGCGTACAATGAGCAGAAATGCATTATTCCTGCGTGTTTACAATTATTCTACCATAAACACTCCACATGTGTGCAGTGGTGTTAGGCCACCATGAGGGACTAAGCTCCCTGAACTCATTCATCTCATCTGTAAAGAGCTGTCAGCAGGAATCACCATCCTATACCAGAGTCTTCAACCTCTTCAGTGAAGGGTGCAGGCTGAAGCTAGGCGTATTTTGGTTAGGTCCATGTAAACCTGGCTTGATGCCCGTCAAAGTCATTTCTTTTGCTTTCAGACAAGCAGGATGCATTTAGAGCAGCTAACTCCTGTCGCACCACTTTGTTTTTCTTAATTTATGAAACTCTTTGTATTTAATTTTGCCATGACAAACTCATTTGAAGTGTAACTGTAGAGGACATGACAGACTGTTGAGTTTTTCCTTGACAAAATAAAAATTTGGCCTAAGTTTTATTCTTTTTGGTGATCTTATTCCTGACCCGTTCAGTTCACATATGTTTTCTTTTAGTTTTTTTTTTTCTTCTTGTTTTTGAACCGTAGAGCAGAAAATTTCTTAAACTAACTGTGTGTAATAGCAGTCCTGCTCCATCCATCGATTTTCTGATTCAGGGTCTTGGGGACTAGAGCTGATCCCAGCTGACTTTGAGAGGCAGAGGTCCATCACAGAGCCTTTTCCATCCACACCCACTGAAGTGTGTGAAAAGTCTTTATCTCTGTGCCTTTGATTTATGCTCCTCCATTTCTCTGAATTTGGCCTGAACAGATTAGAACTTTTCATCCTGCCTGTTCAAACCCAGCGCTACACCCCTCCTTTAAAACGTACTGCAGATGGATGTTTTGTAGAGTGGGTGGTTGTGTGACCCTGTTTACATTGGTTTCCATTCTTTCGAGGAGGCACAGCGGTGTAGCCTGCTGAGGTATTTTGTTCTAGGGTGAGACCAGTTTTCTGACCTTGCTCGATACTTTTCTGCCTCGAGTCAGAGCTCTTCGAGGCGCTGACGTAAACGACCGGAGTGGCAGACAGTTCGTCTTCAAACAGCTCAGTAACTTTGTGTTACCAGTGCAGGCTTTCAGACAACGAAGGTGCAAGACTAAGCAGGATATCGCTTCAAGCTCTTGAGGTGTTCCAACCTGCTGTTCGGTTGACACCCCAGTTGATCACTGACTTCGTAAATATGTTGACTAGAAGGATCCTTTGGTTCACCGTAAACATCTAAATAGCGAGAGTCAAATGTAGGCTGCAGCGAGGCTGTTGGTCATGGACATTGTCAAGTTGTCCTAAAGTCAAAGCGACTGCTGTGCTGTATACAGGCTAGTATAGAGAGTACCTGTGGACCTGTGGGTGATTATGATGAAAAGAATACTCATTAGTTAGAATAAAGTGACGGTCAGTGTAAAAGACAAGCAACAAAAAGCTGTTCTTAAGGTTTCTCTGTGCATTTGTAGGCACATTTCACAGGAACATCTCGCCACTGTAGTTTCTAGCACTGAATCTGGACTAGCAGGTTGGCTGTGGGTTATCCAGGTTACATTTATTCCACTGGTTGTTGCAGTAGCATAGGACTTTCCCAGGAATAATCCACTGGATATAAAGTTAGATCACACAGCGTTAAATGAAACTAAGTCGTCATGGGTGATGACGATACCCTAATCTTTTTGTTCCTTTAAAAAATTGTTCCACGAGTATTGGCAATCAGATTGTCCGAGGTCTGAGTAAAGTTTAGTAAGAAAATTGGTACAAATCTCTACTAAACAATGACGATTGAGCCATTGCGTATTTAGATTAGCAGGGGCTCTAAACAGTTAGCCAAAGCTAACCAAACTTGGTGACCAGCACCTCCAAATGCCGGTCGGAGGACCAGCGAACCAGTCGCATTCATTTAGGCTTTCTTTTTCTGATTTTGTTAAACTCATTTTTGCCTTTTTTCGATTTAAACTTTAGTATGAATTAAGGTGTACTGACCTAGATTTATTGGTGAGAAAAGCAGTAATGGTATTGCCCAACAGACTGCTTTTATTAAGAGCACCATCAATAAGCACTGCATAAAATAAATTTACAGTATGTTCAATTAAATTCCAGACTGTCAGAAACAAGAGCTTTCTCCTCTTGGTATTCACCAGCTCACTGGTAACCCGTCCTCGGTTATGTTTTGAATCCTGTTCCTAACCCTAGATTTGTCACCAGTGACCTGGGGGATGACCAGAGGTTAAAAGTCGTGGCGAGCAAATCCATTTGAATGTAGACTAGAATGCTGTGAATGCTCAGGGAAACCTTAACTATATTTTGTGTAACATGTGCCTTTAATTGTGGCTAGCATCACAACGTAGACTTGTAAATCAGGGATGATGAGACGTTACTAACGGACCAGATGAATAAAGACGGCAGCTCCTGTAGCGCAAATCCTCTTTGGTTGTCACTGACAATGCTGAGCATCTCGAGCTTCCTCTAAAAGTCAAAGGGCCGTTTATGAGACGGGTGATTTTTGGCGCTTCAGGAAACTGCCTTGTTTAACCACCTGGTCTGGAAACACTGAAGGTGTTGTAACCTTGTACAGTTGACAAACATAAGCCTGTAGCTCGGGCCCTGGTTCGACTTGTTTCTGAAATGGATTCGGTTACTTTTGTGGGAACATGCAGAGGTAGACTCTGAGCGGCTACTTTCATGCCAAAGAGAGGCCTGTTCTCTGTACTCACACCTTTTAAAGGGTTTTCAATAAAGACGACCCGGTGCGTTCCGGTGCAGCGTCACTGCCGCTCTCACCGGAACGAGAAAGGAGCTGAAGAGATTTCAGAGGTTGAGCCAGGTCTTCTCTTTAACAGACATCAGTGTACTTTTTGAGTCTTGCATGCACTTAATTTTTTTGGATCTTAAACACATTCAGTAGATTTGGACACATTCAAAAGATAAGTTTAAGTTCGTTTTCTTTTTTTTGGATCAGTGTTGCTTTGTCTCAGTTCTTCTAGACCTGAGTTCAGCTAGCAAAGCCAGCGATGAATAACATCATATGTCAGTGAAGAGACAGTGATACCACTTTCACCTTTTTTAGGAAATGTCACAGGAAGTAACCAATCGTGAAACAGGCTTTCTTTGAATTCCACTTTTTCCTTTTACAAAAAAGTATTATGGCTGTCGGCTTTACTTATCACTAATCTGTTAGGACCTTTGCTTTTACTGCAGCCATGTTGCATTTTTTTTCTCTGTAAGCGTTCTCTGCAGTGCATCGACAGATTGCTCGAGTGAAAGTAACCCATATATTGTCAGTAGAGCTTCAATAGTATGGAGTTGCTGTATTTAAAGAAAACGGTTAGAAAAAGAAGGGAGGATGGCATACTGTATATAATGATGTCATTATTTGTCTGAGAAAAGATGTTTCAAATGTGCACTTAACCTGATATATTCTTTTTTCCCCTTTTTTTTTCTGTTTAGTTTGCTAGAACTCTTGATAATAAACTTAACGTGTTGAAAAAATAGTGTCCTCCAAGCAGAATTGAGTCACATTCAGCTTTCATTAATAATGAGATGTCTATAATTCTGCACAACTTCACTGAAAGAGAGTCTTTTGGTTTGGTTTTGTTTTTGCCAGACGGGGAAAATCCACAATGAATGATTGAAATCACATACAGAAGGTTTGCTAAGACTGATTTTGACTAGCCTGTACAGTGTTAAGTTGATTCAGTGGCACTGTGTTACTTTTATAATGCGTCCACTGTTCTGGAACAGCAATTAAGTCCATCCAAATAATGCACCAAAGTTCATAGTGATACTCCACCCAAAATATATTATTTAGTATACCTGTCTGGTTGGGCATAATTTAATTTAAAAACTGTCCAGTGACATTTTTCAGCTCAGGTCAGGTAATGATTGGCCATGTTTACCACTTGCTACCACGGACGGTGCAAGGTTAGGGCTGAGTTTTGTCTTAGCCATACGTACTTTTTCAGCGTTAATCCATTGATTTCTTTCATTTGGGTGTTCCAAACAGCCACCAGTTTTTTTTTTAAAGGGCTGAGGTTAAACTAGCTAGAACCTGACCAATATCAACAGATAGTCCTCAAATATGATGAAACCATCAACATTAGGCTCATGTCTGTGTGCTAACAGATGCAGCTAAGAGGTGGTTAGCCTAGCTAAGCACAGGTTCTATCCAAAGTTTAAAGGCGCCTTTAGGGTTGCTGAAGATGCACTGAAATGTAAAAATGTGGTGATTTAAGCTTGTAATTGGTAATTAAAAAGCATTCATTTAACTATTAGGTACAACTGGTTATTGGGTGACCCTAAGTCTGCCTAGCTGTTTACTGCATAGCATAATGCCATGCTAAGCTAATCACCTCTGTTTATTTTTCTCCCATAAAGGATGCATTGGTCTACCTACAAGCATGTACCAGCTTTGGTAAAAGCTTGCCTCCTTCTGTAACTGAAGTAACTCATGTTTAATGTGGATTTTTCCCTTTAATTTAAAGCCAGTAAATGTGTCTTATACCCTTGACTTGTCATCTTTTTATGTACAGAGACCCAAATGACTAATGAGAGTTTTGTTAGGATTCCCGTAACCTCTTTTTCTTTTAAAATATTGTAATGTTTTCATAAATTTACAGGTAAGACTTTTCTTGCAAGAGCTGATTCTCTTTGAAATGACAAAAAAACCCTTGTATTGAGTCTACAAATGTCCTACTTTCACACCGTTGCACCAGTGACGATGAAATTCTTTGCATTTTTGTGTGAGCTACAACCTGCTTGTTGGTGTATTTTATTGTGCCTCCTAACACAAAGTTCAGAGTAGAAGTTTTTAATTTCCAGACCGAAGACTACATTTGGGAGAAGTTTGTTTTTTCATGCTTTGGTTGCCTTTTTAGGGGCATTACTAACAAACTATAGTTTTAAACCAAGGCTTATATACTGTGGAAAATGTACATTCAAAAAAAAAAAAAAAAAGCAGTAAAGGACTGTTGCATGCTGACCAGTTTGGGTCATTGGGAAAATGGTACTAAGTAAGCCTTTACGTTCACGTTTCCACAACTCACTGGTTCTGGCCTTGTTATTCAGTTCTGTGGTTTTTGAGTGACTTGCATTGGAAACAACTCACTGTGAGTATCCTGATACATGCTATCTCTATCTATGTGGTCACGAGGGATGAGGCATCAGAAATGTTTCCCTAGAAATAGATTTGCGTGATATTTGAAGTCCCTAAAGAACATTTAAGACTAGAAACGCTTCACTGTGTCCACCTCAGTGGCACTGATTCCTAGAGATTAATCTAAAGAACCGTAAAGGTTGTAAAGATGCACTGTACATTGTTTGACACCCCAGTTTAAATTTCAGTGGTGGCGTTTAAAATGCCTCCCTAAAAAGCTGTTAACCCACATGAAGTTTCAAAATGTGAGCTAGTGGGTTTGGGATGGAGGTTTGTCTGCTTGTGACATTTTCAACCTTTTTATTGTCATTGCAAATAGACTGTTAAAAACTGAGTGCAGAAATAACTTTCACTGGAGGTTTCTGCTTTACAGGACAACAAAGAAACAAAATGGCATGATTGAAAGTTTACTGTCAGTTGACATAAATACAACAATACAAGTATTGGACAGTTTTTCTTATGAAACGTTGCTGTGTTGAAGATGTTTTCTGGCAGATTGTCTGGTGGTACCTTGTTTTTCTTGATAGAGGGGGGATCTGGATGATTTGATGTCCATTTGGTGTGGATTCTTACTCTTACAGCAACAGTTTAACGTACAAAGGCAGTGACGTGACCAAAGTATGGACCCAAGCTTGTACACAAATCTTGATCTTTGACTGGACATGCCAAAAGAGAAGCTCTCTATACTGGCTTTCTGTATGTATCAAACATACAAGGATAAAATTCAGCTCCTCTTGGCTGTAATACAAGCCCATGTGACCTTTTGCGTCCCTCACTAAGCTGTTAGTCACGTCGGGGTTGCAGCATGGTTCACGGGGAACCATCTAAAGACATAAGACCTAAAATTGTCATTGTTGTTGGTTGCTATTCCACAGCACATGTCAGCAGACATTTATTTGCAGAATGTATATAACATAAGCAAATACTATCTAGGCACATTGTTGGCTGTTCAACTATATTATGCCAGGAAGTAAAGACACGCAGAGAATCTGTAGATACTTCAACCAGGGTAGAGAAAAAAAAAAAAAAAAAAACGCTGTAAAACCTTGTGTGCACTTTTTGGGCATTTTTCTTTTCTTTTGTACATACTACTACTAGCATTTAAGATGTTTGGGTTGACATGTCTGGTTATAGTGCAATATATTTTGTATGCAAGCAGTTTCAATAAATAAAGGTCGATCTTCCTCAATTAGTGCTGGCTGTTTTTTATTTTTTTTATTTTACCTTAGCATGCGGCCAATTTGATAACAGAACTATCCTCCAAGATCATTTGATTGTTGGTCCCTTGTTTTGCAGAGGAGTTTGTCTTTACTCTGTTATTGCAAGGTGTCCTCCAAAACAAGCCCAAATCATCATCCTTCCACCACCGTGCAAACCTAAGCCTTACTACCATTTCTCTAGTGTAGGGGGTAGGTGGGAAAAAATTGTGGATGCAATGTAAAAGAGAGTCTCTGAGGACACACAATCCCATTCAACTGTAGCATTTAATTTTTTTTTTTTTAAAAAGCAGCAACAGCAGTCAGAAATACCCTCCTGTTTTCACCGCTCCATACACACATTAATTTCAAAACAGCACAGAAGTTGGGATATGAACCTGTGTGTGTGCACCGGTTGAATGTGGAGATCCAACGTGAAACTATAGCACAGTAGATTCAATTTATTCTGAATCCCATAACGATGATAATTTAGATTTTTTTTAATGGGAAAATTAAATTTTTAACAGAACTTCCTGAACTGGAGAGCCATTGCTG
The DNA here is from genome assembly GCF_001858045.2 of Oreochromis niloticus. Taxonomy (NCBI): domain Eukaryota; kingdom Metazoa; phylum Chordata; class Actinopteri; order Cichliformes; family Cichlidae; genus Oreochromis; species Oreochromis niloticus. The sequence goes on along the minus strand of NC_031966.2, from coordinate 33,289,295 downwards.
CTCACCTTGACCATCGGCAGTCTCCTGACAAGCACAGGTCTTTGGACAGATTTGCTGGGACATTCACTCCTGGAAGACTGTGGTGTTAAAACATACCTGAGTGCTTCAAAGCATTCGCTGTCCCCTACGCAGCCTAGATCTCCAACAGGCTTCTTCCTGTTAGAAGTGCCTTCTTCCTTCCCACTGTTGTCAAGTGCTGCCCATAGGGATCATCTGATTATTGGGGTTTTCTCTCTAATAGTGTGGGGTCTTTACCTTACAGCGTAATGCACCTTTAGCTGTTGGTGACTATTGTTGTGAATTGGTACTATATTAAAAATAAATTGCATTAGGTTGAGTATAGACATCATCAGCATTTTGAGGCCTTCAGTGAAATGACCACTTAAATGCAGCCTGAATGAAAAGAGGTTGTTACGAAAGTGAAGCTATTGAGCTGAGGGACAATCAAGAGTCAAGGCCAAACCGCTCTACTCTGCTGCTGCCTCTAAAATTGGACAAGGAAAAACTCTCGAAAATCATTTAGACACAATTCAAGTGGAAATTAGAATAAGTGTCCTAAACGACTAAATACTTACAATCAGCACTCACCATAGTCCTCTGAAGTTTTTTCATGAAAATCCACTGAAAGCAAATAGAAGAAAATCAGATTAAGAATTTATAACTGCTTATTAACAAGTGATTATGTTTTACTTATCCCGAGAGTGTTGACTGTGTGATACCTACTGCTTGTTTCTTCTCAGGATTTAGAACTTTTCTAATTTTCCTGTTTATAAAAGAACTGAACTGCACTGAAGAGCAGCCAAATGTTAAAAAAAGACTCCTTATTGGAAGTGTCCTTAAATTTGAAAAGATTATAAAAAGATTATATTTACATGTAAATTAGTGATGAGATTGCTTTTAGTTTCAGTGAATGTTAACTTCACTCGCACTGTAAAAGTAATAGTCACAGCAGTATTTATTAAAAAGCATCTGGACACAATGTTACCTTTTGTTCTGAAACTTTGAATCGAGTCTCTGTGTTTGTTCACTTTGTTGAATCAGTTCATGGAGCTTCGTGTAAATACCGACATACTGAACTACTAGACCTCCAAAAGTTGATTCTGTTCATCTGGACGTAGCGTTTTGTGGGAGAAACATTTCGTCATCATCCAGGTGACTTCTTCAGTCTCAGCTGACTGCAGGTTTCCAATCTTATAAACAGGACATTTGCTTAATGACTGAAACCAGCCCACTGAAGGAACAATGGGCTGGGAGGTCAGTTCCTTAATCTTAATTATGCAAATTCTCATGACCATTGATCAGCAACAACTGATCAATGGCCATGAGTACCATTCACAGAGAGTTGGGGAATGGCTGCAATCACAGCATTGTAAGATGGTGAAAGATGTACCCTTGCCCTTTATAAGATTGGGGAAACCTGCAGTCAGCTGAGACTGAAGAAGTCACCTGGATGATGACGAAACGTTTCTCCCACAAAACGCTACGTCCAGATGAACAGAATCAACTTTTGGAGATTTACTTACCTGGATGATTGAGCATGCATCAAGACGATGGCAGCTGGATAGTGTAGTGGTAAGACAACACACCTTCGGAGCGGGAGTCACAAGTTCGATTCCCACCCAGTATCCAGTAAGGGTCCTGGCTAGACCCCTCATGCTAAAAACAAAGCCCTGGAATGGCGCGGCTACGTCTGCAGCTCAGACACAAGAGTTTCACTACATGTTGTACTCTGTATAATTGTGTATGTGTAGCCGCTAAACTGGTGACCTAAATCTTCACCACCACGTCTATATACATACAAGCATAAGGGGAGAGAGTGAATCAGCGCTCGGAGTACGGACACTGGGCCGGCTTTAAACACACCATTTATTTTTTAGAAAAACAGCCAGAATCACAAGTAGAAGTTAAAATCCCCACTATACAATAAAAAATAAATGTTCCCAACCCGCTAAAAAGCCCTGCCGGCAGAGATTAAAATACAATTAAAAAATCAAAGCTAAATAAATGTCCTTTTTATACGATAAAACGTCCCCCCCAGAGTCCTCTATTCCCAGTGTCCAACCACACACACTCGGCCAAATGTTCCTTAGCTGAAAGAGACAGAAGGGGAGCTCCTCTTCCGGGATGGGAAAATCTCGCCAGCAGAAGGCCAGGGAGGAGGCTCCTATCCCCACCTGGCGGCGCGTGACCGTGCAGTCCAGCCACTCTCCGCACCCGCACACGGCTTCCCTCGTAGCCCGGCCGGATGCAGGCAGAGGCGTCCCCTCTGCCCTACTGTGGATTTCACGCGTCGCCTCCCACTGTTGCTATTCTGTCCGTCAGAACTGAATCGCCGGAAGTCTCGTGACGCTGCACAGGCAGGCCGGTCCTTCTATACATGCGCTCGTCTGCACACGTTCGGTTTCCTGCTCTTCGCTTTCCGTGTGTCTCTTCTCCTGTCTTTGCGCTCACTATCTCCCTTAAGTCAGTTTGGCGGCCAATAGGCCACCTCGGGGGCACGCCTCCACCTCACAGGTGCACGCGATTATCTGTCCAATCCACAGTGGAATAAAAAAAGAATACTATACAGCGACACGAAACAGTATAAATATGGGGATAAAATCATGCAATAAAAATATCAATAAACAATCATGCAAGAGCACTATAGCAATAAAACATGCAAATAAAATCACTATGTAGCAATACACAGTCTGATTCAAAACAAAATATGAAAACACAATTTTCCACTGTGTGACATATGTGACAAATAAAGGTTGTTTGTTTGAACTACTAGACCTTAAAAGGAATTTGCGTTATTATTTCATTAACTTTGCCAAATTGAATCATAAATATTTAAATACATACATATTTGTTTGTTTTTTGTAAATTAAGATAAACGTATTTATTATTTAATAAAATAAACAATGAAACGGATCCATACATGTATTACAGCCACAAAAATAAAAGATTAAAATAATTGTACTCAAAATAATCTAAAGTAGATTAAAATGGTTTTCAGTGGGGCAAACAACAAAAGCACACACAGAATGAATATATACAATAAATACTATTGTCTTAAAAGTAGGTCACTGGTGCCTGAGGCTGCAAAACAAGCCTGAATTATGACCCATCCACCACCATGCTTTGGTTTGTTGACATGAGGTGTTTGGGTGTGGTTTGGTGCTGTCCATTGTGGCCAAACATTTCCACTTTGGAAATTCCAGCAGTCCTGTGGTTTGTTGCGATGCAGCTTTCCAAGTCTAAGTTTCACTGCTGTCTTCTTTTCAGAGAGAAAGTGTTTTTTGCACTTTCTCAGATTATTGCACAGCCTGACATTGGGCTGAATTTCCTGGAACATCCACTCCTGTCAAGATTGGTGGTTGTGAATTTTTTCCACTTCTGAATAATCTTTCTCACAAATGATTGTTGGACTTCAGACTGTTTGAAAACGACCTTATAACCTTTCCCAGATTGTTGGGCAGTGAGAATTGTTTCTTTAAGATCACTGCTGATGGTTTTCCTCCTCCGCTGTTCTGAAGATGTACTTACCTCATTTAAATGGGCCAGATGATTTGTTTTATTATGTCCTGACACCTTAAAAGGTGCACTTTCTTGTACAAATCAATCATCTCAGCAACCTGCAGGTTACTTGTCAGCTGCTCAAACCTCCAGTTGTTTTCTCATCTAATTTGTCCACCTGTGCACAGCAGGCCAGATCCAGCTGGTCCCTTGATTGAGAAAAGCTACCTCTTGATTATAATATTGATTTGGATCGTCTCTAAAAATCTGTTTGTTTTTTTCAAAGTGAGCCGCCATTCTAAATCTTTTAAAGCCTGTGTGTGAGCTGTGAGAGAATGAACAGTGTTTTATCAGCTTCCTCCTTCTGCAATTCGTACTTTGAGCCACATGGGGGAGCTGTGGCACTGTGTTGCCTCCCTGCTACCAGACAGCAAGAGAGAGAGGCGCATGGGAAAAGGATAAAAAAAAAAAAAGAAGAGCCTGGGCTCATATTGAAAATTCATGACATGCACTTCTCAACTTCTGCAAGATACACAGCAAGTATAATGAGCTCAAAGCACAGAACTTGGTCCTTCCTGACTATTTTATCAGTTTGTATTTCTTTTCCAGCTCAGTGTGTGTGTGTGTGTGTGTGTGTGTGAAAGACTAACTCCCGTGCCATCATTTAAATATAAATTACTGGCACTGACTGTGGCTTCAAACAATATCACAAACGACGCGAACAAAAACAATTAAAAATCTCTAAACAAACAAACAGACACTCCTCTGTGAAGGCTGCGTAGCGTGGCATGAGCAGGAAAGGAAAGACCGATTTGGCCTTAATTACATTTTCCCTTGCCGTTATTCATCTCTCTTTATCATCTAATTCTCCATTAGCTCACCCCACAATTGCTTCTTTTTTTCTTAAACTGTCCTCTGTCTTTTTTATCCTTCTCCTCTCCGTCGCCCCTGTCGTTCCCTGTCGTTCCCTGTCGTTCCCTGTCTCTCTGTCTGACCTAGTTTTGGACGGCGTTTCTCTCACACGCACAAACCGGTGGTCCTTCAGGTGCTTTAAATCCTTGAGAAATGTTTGAATTTTGATGTGATGTTTTTGAGGTCCGGAGACGTCCAGAGTTTTTTTGAGGTTGAAATGTCTGGATTTGATCAAGGTCATGAAACAGTGTTTTCATTTGCACTGTTGCTAGAGGACAGCAATCTCATCTTCCCATCATCCTCCATGGTTTCCATCTTTTCTCCTCTCTGCTATTGTTTTTCCAGTGTGATGCAGACTAGTGTTGGCATGTTGCCCCAGACCACACCGAAATATTCACACACATACACAAAGTGACACGCCAACGCACAGCCCGCAGAATCTCTTCAAATCTTATTCCCGATCCATTTGGACTTCCCCCTCTTCAAGCTTCTTTTTATTTATTTATTTCTTTTAAAGGAGAGGACAGTGACGTCACAATGGAGCCACAGTTACAGCTACGGCACATGCTGAGTGAGAAGTTTCAACCATCTGGTCAATCGTTATTCATAGCGAGGTGTAAACAGTAAAACGTGCCGCCGGGCATGTGTTGCAGAAAAAGAGCGGGAGGACGCTAAGCTGCTAGCTCGGCTCATCCGAAACAAAGGTGTAGCAGTTAAAAGAAGGCACACGACTGCTTTGTGAGGGGTTCAAAGACCACCTGAACTTCATGGACAGAGGATTTCTTTCTTCTATGACATCCAATCCTCCGTTCAGGTAAAGTACAGAAACAGAATAACCACAGCTGCCTGAGCAGCCAGTGTGCTGATCACGATCAAGCAAATGGCGATTTCCATCCACCCGGCGGTAAACCTGTTTGCACCGCCAGTGAAAGTTTTGCCTTTTGAAGTTCAGGTTTTCCACGTCTTTATCGTTCGTCACAAAGTAACAAGGTTTCAGCGAGAAAGCCTCCAAATCAGACACTTTAATGATGCAGCACACAAAAATCCAAAAAAACACTTAAAACGTCTCTTTTAAATAATCCAAATTTGCTCAAATATCAAAGAGGTTTTTATAGAAATCACAAAGTCAGTAGCTTAGCATAACAAGACTCCACAGGATTCAGCAGATTCTGCTGGCTACAAATATGCATTCAGGTGAAGGCGTCCCAAAAAGTTTCATTCCCTGCTCCCTTATCCACAAATGGGTCATCACAGCATGTAGCTTCACACGTTTGTTTTTAGCATATTTGGGTCTCCAGATCATTGGTACAAATCATTTAGCACAAAGACTTTCATGTTACCCGTTAAATGCCAACCAGCAACGCCAGTGCTGTCTGTCAGCTGTAGGCTGCTGTAGAGATACACTGGATTTCTTCAGCATCGGCTGATTTACATTATATTTATTTCCATACTTTGAAATCTGTGGTTTTGGCTTCACCGTGTGCACAGCTGTGATACTGCTCTGCTACATGCGCTGCAGACACTGCTGGGAGCTGAAGCAGATCTGCCATTATCAGCTGATATATTGTTCTCATGCTTACCAATAAAGAGTGTTTGCTTCTTTGTAAGTTTATTTGCCAATATATATATATATATATATATATATATATATTTTTTTTTTTTCCCCCCAAAACTCCAATCTGGATCAAGCTGTTCTGAGATGCATAATTCAATATGTAAACACATTTAACCCTGAGGTCATCCTAACCTCAAATCTATGTTGTCAAAAAACTGGGAATCAGAAGTCCGAGAACAGAGAAACTGCTTGTTTTATCCAAAACGTAGAGGTTAGGGTTGTTTTGTATCACGGACGAACACTTTTGCTACAACCCTTCTTGAGTCTTTGGAAAAGAGGTCTTGGGCAGGGTCGTAGTTGGTAAGAATTTGTTGTTTTTTCACAAAGAGGTCATGGGGTCTTTAGGTTAAGCCCTCTGTATATTTGGGGGATTTGGGAATCAGCTTACAGGGATTTTTCACTCATCATAAAAGCACAAATCATGCTAGGTCTGTTGTGAAAGCCTAGTTTGAATTAACCTCAAGTTATACTGGCCTATTAGACATTAGGGTTCTGAGATCTACACAAAATGGAATTGAATTAAAGTTAAATGCATGAACAGGTTCAGATCTTAGCTAACAACCTCTGTGTCTCTGAAAATCCTGGTTGCAGCACTTTATGGTGCACAGTGTATTTATGCATTGCCGTGTGCACAAAGGCTCCAAACAGAAGGAAAAAAGTCTAATGTAATTTTCCATTTCAAGGAGTGTGAAAACACACAAAAAGAAATCTTTTGTGTTGTGTACACGGGGTGACTGTCAAGTTTAGAGGTATCAGGGCACCTTGTGATCAGATCAGAGGTGTGGTGTCATATGTGTGGCTTCCTGCCTGATGAAGATTAAAAACCTCACATGTCAACACCTTGCACAATTACACGGCACTTTTTTTTAAGGGCGGCATTTAAACCATTTTCCAGCTGCTGTCAAGTGACTGATTCACACATTTATTTTGGTCAAATGTGCAATATAAATAGCTCTGCTTGTTATGAAGAACATTTTTGCAGTGACTTGTCTCCCACAGCATGAGTGTGTGTGTCTGTGTGTGTGAGAGAGAGCGCTCCCTCCCTCCACCTCTGCCTGGCTGTCAGCTTGCCTCGACCACGTAGCAGCTTCCTGGCAGCGGCAGCAGCTTGTGTCTACTCTCCCTCTCTCTCTCTCTCTCTGATACACATACACACACACACACACACACTCAGTGTCAGTAGCCTATGTAGAACCACGTAGCACCACCTTTGGATTTTAACCACCAACAGCACCAGCCCAAGCGGCAATGGATCTCTTTGAATTCGACTTTTTCAGAGACTGGGAGCTTGAACAACCATGGTAAGTCCTGTGCGCGCAGCTTTATATTCTTATGTGTGTGTGTGTGTTTATAAAATGCATGCATGTGTGTGTTTATTGTGGAGGAATGGCCGGACATGCTTTCTGGGGTATAAATAAAGATTCTTGTATTTTTGTCTGGAGATGCAGCCAAACTGAGTCCCGGAGAAATCGCGCACACCGTCTTTCTTTGTCACCGTAAAGCTGCCGTTGTTGCTGGAGATGAACCGGGAGGCATGCACACGCAGTTTGCACACACACACACACACACACACACACACTATAGGCAGCCAGTGCGACGCCGGCTTTTTACTGTTTCGTTGTGAAATTAAAAATAATAATAAATAAAAATAAAACGTTCGGCGTAAACGTGAGACCGGACACCGGGGAGTGTGGCGGAGCGCTGAGCAGGGAGGGATCGGATAAACGTGAATGAACTGCGTCCCCATAAGTTTGGGCAGTTTAGTGTTTGCTCCATTTCAGTCCCTAAAGAATCACGTGTCCTGGTGACATTTCAGTTCAGCTCACCTGGTGCAGCGCAGGTGTAAAGGCGCAGCGTCACATCCATGGAGGCATAGCGATGGAGTGATGACGCTCAGTCAGTGTTTGTCCGTGTGTTGACTGAGCATCACTGCACAGTGGTTGTTACTGTAAACGCTTAAAGTAGATCATCCCCATCTTTAAATCCAGTACTGTTGACAGCATTGACAGGTCTGCATCAGCCTCGTGTTGTTTGGCACACTTGGTCCTTTTTTTGTTGTTGTTGTTGATTCAGAGCTGAAGTCATTAGTTCACAGTCAGGACGAACACTTGACTGTAATTTTGAAAGCAGTAAACATTCTTCTGGATCCATCCACTCACTGAAAATCAGCACATAAGTCGGCTGGTATCTGCTCGCTGTTTATATATCAGGACCTGATATCTATGGCAAGACATTGAATGGACTGGTTCTTATGTAGCACTCAAAGCACTTTGTTCTACATCTAAGTGCTTTCTTTCACACACACACACACACACACTGATGAATGCATCGAGAGAAAGTATCTTGCCTGAGGAGAATTTGGCACATAGACCGGAGCAGCCAAGGATCGAACCGCCAACCTTCATGAATAATAGATGACCTGCTCTACCTCCTGCCATCCTGTTAAAGTGCAGCACATGAGTGGCACAGTGGTGAAGCGGTTAATACTGCTGTCTCACAGCAGGAAGGTTCTGGGTTTGTCCCTTCCTGGGACCGTTCCTGTTTGGAGTTTGCATGTACCGTCTGTGTAGGAGCTTCCTCCTAAAGGCTTAAATGTTAGGTCGAGACTACAAACGCGTATTGAGGTGATATTTTCTAACTTGAATAGATTAAGTGCTGCATAAAGCAGGTTCATTTCAGGACATGTTTGGAAAATGTTATAGTTCACCAATAAAGAAAAACATTTAAGATGATGTTATTAACTATATCTCTGCTGGTCATAGGGCGAGAAAAGGCAGAAATCATGGACGGGTCACCCACCCATCACAGGGTTAACACAGGCGAAACTACAATTTACAATCTCCACCAGAACCTTCCTGCAATGAATCCCACACATTTATATTTTGAGGCTTATTTTTACTTTTTCATCCGTCTAAGACCGTTGACTTACTTCTGGATAGTTGGCTTGTTTATTTTGAAAATCCAGTTGCTGCTCCAGGCTTTACAGTACAGTGTTTCCACATAGGCGGGCTGGTCTGGTTGTTGTCGTGACAATCCTCGAATGTGTCCGATTTCTCCCGGTGTCTGGAGATGTGCTGTGACTTGGAAGGCCACATAAAGCAGATCTTGCTGGGTTCCCAAAGACCACAAGGACTACTGTCACCAGCTGTAGTCCAAGACACTGGAACTGAAGTCTCCTGTTGCTCTATTGGATACTGTCACAAAGTATATATGGCATTATTTATGCATTAAAAGGAATGGGTGTGGAGTGCAGTATGGGAGACACTGTCTTTGTGTGAGGCGCCGATCACTGCACCGCCACGCTGCCCCTTTATAAAACTCTAAAATCTGTATTTGCCTTTTATAGGCAAACTATTAATCAGTATCAGTGGTTCTATCATCTATAATGAAAGTCATTCTTCTGGATTCTGCTCCTCCTGCATGCCTCTGTGAAGTCATTTTCTATGCAGTAGAGGACATAAGAACAAAGAGCCACATGGGGAGAAGTGCTTTTTAAGGCTTTTAACACTATGGAGGCCTAAAAAGATGCTGGGGTTTTCAAAAAGATGATAGTGAGGCTGGAATCTGCAAGAAGTTAAACATAATTCAGTCTCTCAGCGTGATTTGGAATTTATTCTCGCACTCATTTGTGCAGAAACTGGGCGTGTGGAAAGTAATGGAGGGGCAATTTGAACATTTCAGAACACTTTGTCAGGCTCTGGTTGTACTGGTGGGCAGCTTCCTGTTGAGGTCACAGCCTCAACTGCATTTATATTAGTTTTTAAAAAAAATTCAAAGTAGTTAATTTTGCCTTTCAATCAGCCATTTATCATCAACCCTGGAATTTTTTTAAATAATTGCTGCACTTACCAATTCAGCAATCTGATGCAGAGTCATGTGCACGATCAGAAACAACGCAGGCAGAATGCTTCATACATGCCGTCATGTATGCATATCATACATCTATAAATATATATATGATTTTATTCTTCTGTGAGGCCTTCTGGATTAACAGCATTTTTAAAATACCAGCTTTTATTAAAAGATTATCAAGTGTCTCACTTCATGCTGCATATTTCTTGTCACTTGGTGGAAACATTCAGGAGGACTGTAGGAAGTAAGGTCTATATAACAGTCAGCCTTTCCAGTCTGTGTATTACAGAGGGAGCACAATAACTTGGCAACCACGCTGCTGTTTTGAATGCGTATTCCAGCAGGGAGAGTCTGAGCGGGGAAAGTGACACACACTGCTGTCCCTCAGCAGCCACCGTGGAAGGGCCCTGGAGCAAGGTACTTAACCCCCCGCTGCTGGAGTGGAGCTGCTCAGGGCTCAACAACAAGCTCGGGGTGTCTACACATGTAACCCTCCCCCTGCCACCACTCCATCACGCCAGAGCTGTCAGGTGGTCCTGATGGGAAATTGGGCTCACGCTGAAACGGCTTTTAGGCCAGAAAGAATATGAAGAAAATACAAGAAAATGTTTTTGGGAAACTGCAGAATAATGAAGGCAGCTTATGTAAAAGTGTGTCGATCAGCCTCTCCCTCATTTACAATTAAACAGTCACAATCTGGAAACATCACGCCAGGTCTGTTTATGTAGCTGTAGCTGTCTGTGGGTGTATTACAGCCAGCAGGTGCCACCCCAGGGGTCTGGACTCATCCAAGTGCCCTTGAGGGAGTCACAAGAAGCTGGAAGAAAAATGCTTTCTTCTATAGCAAATCATATTAACGTGTCAGATGCGATCCTAATCTTTTATGTTTGTAGAAGAAGAAAAATGGAGCACTGGGGTCCACAGTGTAAGCAATGATTTTATGTATGAGAAGCACTACGTAGGGTTGAAGCACCAGGATTTGCCAGTTATATATTTCATTCGCAGTGCTGCTCATGTTGTTAAAGTGTGGGACTTTGGCGGGGCGTGTTAATTTCCTGCTTCTCACAGAAGTCAGTAGAGTTGGCTTATTTAAAACTGCAGATTGTCAGCATATTGAAGAATTTGAATCAAGTCTTTATTTTGAACAATTTTTAGTGAACATAAAAACTGAATGAACTTAAATAGAAAGGCGTCATATTCACATTTCCAATTCAGAAAGCAGCAGAAGGAAACAAACGTTGAGTAATTCTCAGAGATTCTACATTAACAAACCGGTGGGAGGAGCACGCGTTATGCTAGCCCAGCATATTTAGCACGGGCCGGCATGTTAGCTCAAGAGTTTATCGGACAGGAAAACAGAGTCTTGCACACTTACGTTTTTTTTCTGCAGTACTCGACATCAACTGCACAGCAGGTCTCTGCCTCACTACGTTCACTAGCTGTACTGATAAGAATCTCAGACACATCAGTGTAGAAGTCTCAGCTCTAGCTCAACACAACAGGAAGGAGACACTCCCCATGGAGCCGTTCAACCCTTTACAAGTACCGACTGTGATTCTCAAACGGGGAGGCCCCTAAATGATTAAAATGGTCCTATATGTTTGTTCAATCACACCAGTCATCATAGTCAACATATTGCAACAGAAAATATTCAGGCTAATTATTTTTCATCATAAGCAAAACAGGCAATGTTTTCCAATCAGTAGAAGTGCACAATCCATCCTGGTGTCTTGAAAAAGCCAAATCCCTTCATGTGTCATTGAAACACTCTTTTGTGACATGTGACCCAACCCTGAACCTAAATGTATCTCTTTAAAAATAAGAGTGCATATGAAATGTACCTGACATTTCAATGTCGTCAGTTTGGAAAGCACAAGATAGATGAAAAACAAGTTTAAAGGACTTAATCAATGTCAGATTGTCTAACAGCCTTTGAGCTCTAGATCTCTTTAACAACACCCCACCCACGTGCTCTTAGTTTGTTAACTCTGGTGGAAAACCATAGAAGACCTTAACCTGGTGAGGTCTAAGTCATCTCAGGTGGTAACCATTATCCTTTATTTTGGAGATTTGGGGGAAAAAATGTGACTGGCTTTCGATGAGAATGATTCTTTCCCCGATTTACAAGCCTTGGAAGAACAATTTAATACAAAAATATTCAGCTTGCCCTGGGTTAGAATTAGGGCTCATCACCAATGACGACTTAGACCTCAGAGGTTAAGGAAAGACCATCCAAAAGCACTGTTAACAGAGTTTTTGCAGTCTTTTGTGTTGAGGCTACATGAGCGTGCCAAAGATCCAATTATTCCACAATCTGGCTCAAGGAAGATTGTGGAATAAATACGGTGTAATCAGAGGAGGGGATCACAGCAGCACCATTTCATTGGCCAACTGATCATTTGCCTTACACATGTTTTCCTCACTTTAAACATGCCAAACCGCCTTAAATCAGTAAAAACAACAAAATGAATTCAGCTGAAATTCAATTGAAGCATATTTCAGTTGAGAATGGAGGCCTGACTTTTTTATGCTTTTCCTGTCCGATATCTTCCCTTAACCATCATCTTGTACCAACATCTCTAAAGGCGACTTTTGATGTTGCTGGCGACTCTGTGGTAATAAATGTTCAAATGGGCTCAGCTGTCCAAGATGATAACAAAGACAACGCCACCACTGGAAGATGAGAACCAGAATGCAGAGAGTTATTTTCAAATGGATCTTCCTCCTGAAATTTTACAATGGATTTTACAGGCATAAAAGACGACACGCACCTTCAATAGAAACCACGAAAATCACTCAGATTGGAGTTAAAAGTCTGTCACTCGCCATTGATGTGTGGCTGGTGTTTGACAGTAGATTTTCCCTTTAAGAAAAAAAAAGACGAGAAAGAGAAAACAATCTTGAAGCTCCCCACGCCTTTGTTAAATCTGAACGAACACTGTAGGTCTCCTCCTCCTCCTCCTGAAGAAATACCCTTTCATCTCTTCTCCTCTTTGTTGCTCTTTCTCCCTCCTCCTCCCATCTTGCCTCTTGTTTCGTTCTCTCGCTTGGAGATCTGAAGGCTTTTGTATGATTGTAATATGGCTTGCATTGAGCGTTGCGTGCTCCTCACTGTAATTGCCCATCATGTAGCCGGCTAATCATGGCAGTGGAATCTGGGGGAGATCGCTTTGAATGTTAATTGACGCTGATGGTGATTGGTTGAACCATTTAAGTAGTTAATTAGAGAATTGATTACACATATCCTCAGCATGGAATGATAAGTTTCCAGCTGCGTGTTTTGGAGCCTAAAAGTTCACATCTGCGGGAAGAAACACCGATTATTATTCTTTTTTTATTATTGTTGTTTAAATGCTGGAAGACAAAGAAAAGATTGTTGTGCAAAGGTGTAATCAAAGTTCTCTTTTCAGGACAATCAGGGGAAATTCACCATGGCTGTCCCAAATATCATGTTTCTCTTTTTTTGTAATAACGACCAAATTATTGAGTCTTCAGCTGGGCGGGGGAGGGGGACGACTCTGTAAAGTAATTTGTCTTTTGCATTTAATAATTAAAGATCTTTTTACAGCTACAGCTAATTTTATTTAAAATCACGATACATGTAAAGTTAAATTAAACAGGTTTGCTGATAGTCAAGTGAAAACCTGCGGGGCTGTAAAATGAAGCCAGCAGAGACGTGTAATTCCTTGAATGGCAAAACCAAAAGCAAGTCAGTCCACATAGGCTCGCATGCTTAAATCCCCTCTTTATATCAGAATTAAACATGTTTATAATGTGATATAAGTCGCATACTTCCCTGTTCCCTGGTTATGATAATTGTGTATGCGCGTGTGTTGGGGGTGGGGGTGTTGTTTACATCTCTATTTTTAGTTACATGAAGGTTTACACCTGTTTGTTATCATCTATCTGTGCTGACTGACAAATGGTCATTGGTATAGACGAGTGGCCTGTGGTGACTTTTACAAGGGAATTGAACATTTTAATGCCTTAATATTATATAACTGCAGGTTAAACTCACCGGGCAAGCACTGCTTTTCTTGCTTGCCCTGTGAGATCCAGATTGAATTCGATAACACTGATGACAGAAATTATATTTTTATTCTTTTTTTTTTTTTTTTTTTTACCAATAATTAGCAGGTTGTCTGTACCTATATGACGCACCAACTGTATGGATGCACAATTCAGTTCACCAGCCTAATTAACATGAGCTGATTACTTCCCCACTCCACCGTCTCGTCCAAAATATCATCGCTTATTATTCCAAAACCTTCTAAAACTTGAAAAGTGGCACAAATGCTCAACTCAAGGCTTTAAACCAGTTGTTTACAAACTAAAGGGTGATGTCATAGTTGCCATGTCCATCTTCAATGTACAGTCTATGTTGTTATTTCAGCTATTTTATCACAAAGTGATTATTGGTATTTGGTCATTTTTAGCACTTTTCTAGTCTTACTGACTATTGAGGGATTACAAAGATTATAAGTAGCATTCCTACAATCACACACACACACATTCACGTGGCAGTTTATTCTATGAACTTAAAACGCTTTATCTCTCACACATACATGCACAGAGAGACACACAGAGGAGTGAATGAGAGACAATTTGGGGGTTTAATAACTTGGCCAAGGAGGCTGTGAGTAATTCCTTGTGCATGTGTGTCGTAGTGGAGTAGTGGCAACTGTTTGTCCACAAAGGTGCTAGATTTGTGAATTCCAAAAACCTGAATCCCACTGTAGATGATTCAATACCCACCAAGCCATCAAATATTCACAAAGTTGAATACTCAGGTCCAGCTCTTGAAAACCTACAAGAAGCAGTGATGGAATCTTTGGGGAAAGGAGGTGACAGAGTCAATGCATTCGATGTTCATTCTCACAGTCTGGTATTCAATCTGCCCATCAATCCTCCCCAGCTCTCAGTCAGCTCACTCACACGTGCAAGCTCAATAAGCGCAAAATCATTCATCACACACTGAAATTTCCATCCTTGCTGTGTGATCGGCCTAGGCTTGCCAAACCAGCTCCACTTGATGATACTTCACACCCACATCATCAGCAACTCAGAGGCTGCGAAAGGAAGCTGTGTCTCATCCCAAACTGCCAAGAATTCACAAACAAATACTTCAAACCTGACAGCAGATAACACTGAAGGAAATCTTCTAACTGGGAAAAAAAAATCCATTTTATCCCATACTGGCAATACAGTTATCCCACAGGGCTGTGAAGCGCCAGCTCTGTCAGCAGGTGTGAAGAAGCCGGAAAAGTAGCCAGATCACCTGGACTCCATCTGGGAGGAAACAGTCACTGTCCGTGGTGCTGAAAAAACAAACAAACAGAAAAAAAAAACACTCAAAGCATCAAGTTTTGTTTTAGCTTTATTATTTTTTTGTTACACAAAAAACCAAATACCCTCATGTAAGTGAAGATAAAATCTAAGGTTCACAACAAATCTCTGATAATAAAAGCAGAGATGAAGAAAAAGGAAGCAACTCAAGGTTATAAAAGGAAACTTTGCTTTTTCAAAAGTGTTTTATAAATTTTACTCAAACCATAAAAAAGGCAGCATTGATTTCATTAACAATCTACCAATCAAATAATCTTATTTGGGATCATGTCAATGTCACTTTTATTTCTACAGCATGTTTAAAAGCAACAAAGTGCATCACAGTTAGTGAACGAGAGAAAACAATAGAAAGGTAAGAAACTGTCACTAGTACTTAATGTTAACATTATTAATATTACTCAGAATTAGATATTGGCAATAAACAAGCACTCCCTCCTGGCTGAAGACTTGTCAAATATTATTACTTCTGTAGTTATTTATCAAAATATTTACTGGCAAATTGTCCCTAAAATATTATAAAACATATTCTGCAAAAATGTTCCCCATCTGTGTTACATGGATCAATATTACTCCTGCAGATGTTAAAGGCTGAGCTAATCTTAAATACATTTTATTCTGTTGTAATTCTCCAGCATAGCAGCAAAAAGAAATTTTAGAGGCTGGTATACAAATAAAGATTTTTCTCTTTAGAGCTAATTTCTCTGTCATTAAATAGTGTGTGTGCGTGTGTGTGTGTGTGTGTGTGTGTGTGTGTGTGTGTACTGGGGGTGGGGGGCATGTTTTATCAAGGCTTATCAGAGATAGTTGCTTAGACTGACAGGGGGAATCGATAGAAATTCAAAAACCTGCAGAAAAATATTCAACAATACACGTGAAATATTCCCAAAGCTTGCAACAATGTAGAACTATCTGCCTTTCTTTTAGCTATCTTTTGGTCTCCACCTACTAAACGCTGCAAATGAAGCATGTGATTGACCAGAGGCTGAACCAAAAAGTAAAAACAACCCAAGAATGAGCTTAAAAACCCTCAAATGTTCTTCAAAGTTCTGCAGAAGTCATACTTCTTTGTGGGTCTCATGGAAACAATTGACATTTTTCACTATACGCCATTAAAAAGCACTGCTGATCAAATATGTTTGATTAGAGCTGTTATAAGACATTGCTTCCAGATTTGAAAGAACTTGTCTGATTCATGAGAATTTGATGTATGCCAGAAATCTTACTACATTTCTGAGCCAAAGAGTAAATTGTGAGGAGTTGGTCCATTGGAGACTTTGATGTAAAATTATACAGATGTGTCTTTGTGGCTGTGTTTACATTTTAACAAGGAAGCAATAATCAGAATCTCCAAATTAACTCGAAATATTGCCTCAGCTTAGCTTTTAGGATTCAGTGCTCCATACTGCAAGCTGTAAACAGGTAATACAACATATGTGATGTATTAGGATCCAAAATGATAACATAAAGCTACATTAACTGACGAGTTCAAGTGTTTTTACTTATGTTTCAGATATTATTATCACTTACTACTCACAGTTTATGTTCTATTTTAGTCTTTAAAGATCTCACAGCCTTGAGAAACGACGCTGATGTTTTTCATTGAAGTACTGAAAGCGAAAACTTAATTGCATGATTCTTAGGAAACATAATTAAGTTGATGAATCCTTTGAATTAACAGTTTGACACACAATCCAATTATGTTACCACATTACAGAACTCGTACAAAGACAGAGGTCAGCTGTTGAAACTTTACTAGCAGGTAAACTGAGGCTCAGTTGAGGGTTGGAGTAAAGACGTTTTAGGATTTGCACACGCTCCATATAAAGAGCTCAACCATCTGTTCATTTTCTTTAGTGCCTTATAAGAAAATTAAGAGTAACCATCTGGATGGGATATAAAAACCTCAGCAGAACATTTATCTTTATCAGTGTAAGCATACTATTGGCCTCCCTCTACTACTGCGCACTCTATTTTGTACGATGCCACAGAAAATTAGCCCAAAGGACGCCATACTCAGTACAGTGCACAAACTTTTTTTTAATTGCATCAAATCTTTGAATAAATCCAATAAGTGTTCAGTTGTGGATTGAAAAATTGCATTGAGACCCCTCCAAACCTTTTTAATCAGTTATCATAAATAAAGAGAGTTCACACAACAAATTACCACGACAAGCCTCAGATGGAAACACCCAAAAGGCTCTGAGTGGCTCAGTGAGGTGCGGTAAAGTCACTCATGAGTGCAGCCGAAGTACTTAGACGGAGATATCTCTCTCTGAGCGGCAATATCGTTATTAAAAAAAGCAAACAGTGTTAACACGTAGGTGAAGAGGCTTATGAAATAAACAGGTAGTTTCACATCGTTCTGTTAATGCTGCACCAAAATCACAATTGCCAATACTAAAAGCCCCGTAACTGTTAATTAGACTATAAAGCTGAGCATAACTGTACAGAACTGAAACAGATCTCTCCCCTGGGATCAGATCTGTTGTGCTGTAGCTGCTCTTCTGTTATCGGCATAGTCATTGTCTTAGAGTGTTTCCCACCTCTTAATGCTCGTATTTACCTACGTTTCTATTGCCACGAGTCGTTTTTATGTCTTTTTAAAGATGAGTTTTGTGGTAGTTTCTTTATCAGACAACGCACAGAGGAGAGATAAAGGAAGCATGAGCTACACGTCTAAGCAGGGGAGCATAACTCATCAGGAAATAACCTGAGTGTTGCATATATCTGAAAACTGTGGCATAGCACTTTCTGCTTCTATAAAGTGTATGTGTTTGTTTAGTAATGACTTTATTTAATTAGCTCACTATTTGCTTAAGATAATATTCATTTATTTGGTGGAATGGGTCAGATTAGTTAATGGACAGCTTGCTTGAAATTACATCCCCCAGTTTGTTGTTAAAGCTAATTAAGAATTTGTTTAATTAGTTGATCAAGTATTTGCTTGGAGTAACGTTCGCTAATTTGTTGGGAAATTCTCATTAGTAATTATTGAAATTAGTAAGTAGTGTTTGCTCCGTAACACTAATCCAGACAGGAGACTGATGTGTCGTGATAGCAGGAAATTATTGTTATTACGTTACATTATCAGGAATATGTGATGACATTGACTTATTAGTTATAATTTGGAGTACATGCTTAACCTGAGCTTAACATTTTATGTAGAGAGCAACGGATTCAGTGCTACAACAACAGTTACTGCTACTAATTAAATTCATTTGTGCATTTTTTCCCTTCTGAACTGTTTTGGCAGGAGTTCCTTGTTTTGAAGGAATTCTGTAGATGTGTCTGGTTCTCAAAGTACCAATAATTCATTCATTCATTTATTCATGTTGTGAGCAGTTTTGTGTATGTTCATCAGAGTACTCGTCTCTATGATGATGCAGAAGGAAGCAGGATGTAAGCGTTAGCTCTGTCCACAGTCGCTACCTCATGCTTACTACATATTTAATTCAGTTTATTTATATAGCGCCAAATCACAACAACCTCAAAGCTCTTTATATTGTTATGTAAAGATCCGACAATAATACAGAGAAAACAGAGAAAACCCCGACAATCCAATGACTCAGTATGTTAAAGCACTTGGTGACCGTGGGAAGGAAAAACTCCCTTTTAACAGGAAGAAACCTCCAGCATAGTGGACTAAATAATGAGTTTGCCATTTTTTAGCACTGCCAAATGGATTTAATATACCCTGTTCAGACCATCCTACATCACCTCTCACTGCTCAAGAACAGAAGACCAGTTTCAAAAAAGAGAAAATATGCTCAGTACAATATGTATTTGTTACAGAAATATTAAAAATAAATGTTTGTAGTGGTGGATGCTATGCTCAAACATTTGTATCACGTCATGTGACTGTATTATTATTTACTATTTATTATTTCTGTATTTATAAAATTTCCCTGTAATTGGTCTTTTATTTACAAATAACACATTTTAATATTAGGGTTTTATAAAGAAAAGAATAAGATAAAACCAAAACAAACCCAAATAATTTTCTTAAGTAAGCTCCGTTAATGTTTGACGATAGCTTTGAAACTATCTTCATGTGTTTGATTCATGTGGTCAGAATATGTAAAAAAAAGTGAAACTTGCAATCTGCACATATGGCTCCTTACCTGAATAGCATCAGCAAGGATATTTTGTTTGTTTGAGCTCACAAAATAATCTTCTACACATAAATCCCTCTACAGGTTTATCAGTCAGTGAGGGATTTCTGACACAATCACGGATTCTCCCTCTCAGTCGAGTTAGCTGTTAGCTAGCTGCACACTTCCAGTGGTTAGACAAAAAGCATTGCAGACCAGGGAAAATCTGCAAATTAGGTTTGTTGGTGAATTGTCCCTTTAATAATGCATAAAGGGGAAATTGTACTATCTCTATCTACAGTGTCTTTTACACAGTTTTCCATGGCTGGACCTTCTTAAAACCAAAATTCAACCACATATGCAATAAAAGTCGTGACTGGGCAAGGCATTTCAGTAGAAGTGTGTGTGTGTGTCTGTGTGAGAGAGAGAGTGTGTTTGTAGGGTTTATAAAAAGAGAGAGCACAAGAGGACGAGAGACTTGGCAGTCAACACCAGGTAGCTTCTGCCCTTGTGCCCCCAAGATACCAAGACAATACACACACACACACACACGCCAGGTCCCGGGGTTGGCACAGCCATCTGCCAAGAGGAGCATGGTGCTGAGGAATGATAACACACACACACACACACACACACACACACACACACTCTCTCTCTTTCTTTGCAGGCACACACACATGTCTGGTTTGCTATCCTGGTGGGGACATCCCATTGACATAATGGTTTCCCTAGCCCCTTACCCTAACCCTAACCATTAAAAATGAATGCCTAACCCTAACCCTTACCCTAAACCTAACCATAACCTAATTGTAACCCTGACACTAAAACCCCATTTTCAGTGTGAAAATTGCTTTCAACCCCGAGGGGACCTGGATTTTGGTCCCCACGGTGCAGAAAGTCCCCACCAGTATAGTAAATGTCAGATTTTGGTCCCCACCAGGATAGTACGAACCCGTACACTCAGTCTGCCTTGAACCCAGTGCTCTAGTAGTTCTCTGCTCTCTGCTGTAGTTGGCACTTGTGATACTGCTGATACCCATTTTGTGTCTGTCCAAAAGTCCGTGTGAGTATTTTCTGGTGGCAGAAAGCCGACTTACATCCAGGTATGTGCAGATGTACTGGAATCCTGTCTGGGTGTGTGTTAGTGGTGGATTTTCACCCTCTGAACTTAAATGTTTCAGCAGGTTCATTTTGTTCAACATCATTAAGGTGAAAATGCCAAAATGTTGCGATGTTTCTGGCAGAAGTTTATTTCTGTAAACCCATACCTGCTCTGCACCTGTAATGAGTAGGCCTATTATTTATTTAGGCAGAAAGTAGAGGGGGAAAAAATCCCCTCCGTGTTTTATCAATGTTTAGCTGAGGATTGTGTGGGTGGGTGGTCAGGTTTTTAATTGGCTGATTCTAGTTAGTGCTAGTTCTCCTACTACTTTTCATCTAACCAAATAAAAAATAGATAAAAATCCATCCACCATGTTTACAGGCTGTTTATGGCCTTGGAGAGAAGGCTTGGAAACTGAGAAAAAATCCAGAAATCCAAAAAACATTTTAAAGATATTTTGATTTGGTTTTGCATTTTCAAAGGGCGAGGAATGCAAGTATCGGGAAGGCTACAGTTTTTTATTTGGTTAAATCCTTTAGAGTGGCCCTGATGTCTACGATCATTAAATAAGTCTTATGAATCTGTCAACAATCAGCAAAGCCTGATATTTAATTAATTTTTCTCTGTAAATAAAAGTTCTGAAATTCTTTATGATTCTTATACAGTAAAAACACAAAAAATGAGGAAACATCCAGATAGAAAGATAGTAACTCATCCAAGCTGCTGTCTGTCTGCAGGCAACAGTTAAGTCTAGTTTTTGGGATTGTGGCTAGCTAGATATTAGCTAGCCATATTATCATTTATGTGTGCTCTTTTTCCAGATATGCAACTGAATACTTTAACATATGTTTAATGTAGTTCAGCCAATATAATATTTGATTCATTTTACAGAAAGCCCGCACAACTCTTACACAAAATATCTTATTACGTGTCAATTTGACAATACACAATACAAGCAAAGTTGTAACTGTACAGTACAGACCAAAGCCTTTCTTGTAGTTTGCTTCTAGTGCAAGAGTGAATTTATAATACATTTAATGTATATTAAACAAACGAGAGAGTTAATATGACTTTAAAATGACCCACTGGCAGGGCTTTATGATTTGGTTTTATGTGTGTGACTGTGGGATATAGCGGAGAAAGAAAGACAGACAGAGAGAGCTAGTTAGCCTCACAGGACAGTAGATTAAACACTGACTTTTAAATTAAACAGAAGTAATAAAAGTGAATTTGAAAGCAGGGAGATATAGAGGAAGTGAGAGCGAGACAGAGACGGAGAGGGCTAATGACGTAGCTTTGCTAGCCGGGGCCAATTTACTGTGAGGTTTCAAAAGGTCATCTCCTACATGGAGGCCTGTCTGTGACAAATTACATTATTTACACCGGGTAGAAAGAGGCAGCGGAGCCCAGAGAAACACAGAATTTAAAGAAAAAATAAAAAGCAGACAGAGAAACACAGGAAGACAGTCCTTGCATGTTTGATTTGATTGTAATTGGTCTGCAGTGTTAACACAAGAACCCTGAAGACATTCGCGAATGCCCCTAATGATGCTTTTATCAACACGCAGTGTCCGTATTTCTGACACAGAACTGCTACGCCCGATGTTGCATGATCAGATCTATCACTGTGCTATTTTAATGCTTTCATTTTGGATGCAGGTCGGACTATATATTTAGAGCAGCCATGCACTGCTGTTGCGTTAAACTGATAATTTTCTGAAACTGCCTGAAGCATACACAACTACCTCTTTCACTTTTCTTTTTTCAGATTCACAGCTTTATGCTGGCTGCCACTTTATTAAACCTGTTTTATTTACTGCTTTAAACACGAGGTCATGCAGACCAGCCTTCATTCGGGGAAAGCCCCCGAGGAGCTGAGGAAGCGGTATGTTTGATGCCTCCTATTATTTTAGCCTGAAGAGAAAAAAAGCGGGTAATAATTAGCATCAGCTGCATGGATGGACAAAACTCACACTAAGAGAACACCTGAAGAAAAAGATGCCACTTGCACTTTTTGATTGACAAGCAATGTCTGGAAAATGCTGTACAGAAACTGTTTGATTGGCAGGTGATGCCTGGCAAATGCCAAAGATGAGGAAGAAAAAGACAAACCCACAACGAACCCCGCAATTCCTCAGATGCTTCCAGAATCTGTTGTTGTATCATTATGCAGTCAGGACGATAAGGCGATGTATTAACTTGTACTACATAATGATAATTCTTTTTGTGTCATTATTTTTATTACGTTAAATAGAATAAGAAATTTTTCTTATTTCCCCTGAAGCGGAGGACTCAGCTCCCCAAAGACCAGCTCACTGTGTGTGTGTGTCAGGGTGTCCCTTGGGCTATCCAGAGAGGGAACCGCCAACGGGATTAGTAGTTAATGGTTTGGGATTTGGGTAAGAACAGAAATATTAATATTTAGATTTAAGTTTTTTTGTGTAAATATCTTGAATTAGTACAGCATAATATTTAACGGCTCCTTAACTGCTTCTCAGAAGTGCCCACAAAAATGCACTTTGTATTTAATTTGTTTATGCATGGAAAGTTCCTTGAAATGATCGAAATTGAACTGTGGATTGTTGTAGATTATTGTATTAGTATTGTTGATTATCACGTCCATCCTTTTATAACCACAGTGCATTTTCTGATGGCGTCTTCCAGTAAGATAATGTGCCACATCACAGAGCTTAAATCATCTTTAACTGGTTTCTTGAACATGCCGTTATTTTCACTGCTTCCACAGTCATCAGATCTAAGTCCAATAGCCCCCTTTGGGATGTGTTGGAATGGGAGATTCACATAATGAATGTGCAGCAGCAGTGTTATGCTGTAATGTCAATACGGCTAAAAATATATGAGGAATGTTTAAAGCACCTTCTTGAATCAATGCCACCACTTAGGCATTTTCTAAATATGGGTCACATGTCAGTGTGTAAAGTGCCGCTAGATGTCAGTAGACTGCAGATTGCAATCAACGAAATTCTGTCTTCACATCTGTCCCAATTCAAGTGCATAATGCTAGGTACAGTCGCTGCTTATATCAGCTGTCTACATCTATTTAGTCTGGAGGAGGCTATAAAACTTGATGAAAGGAGTCAAATACATGTCAGCGATTCAGAGAAGCTCACTCCTGTCTCATGACAGCAACTCTGAGGCGAGTTTTTGAGGATATCCTGAACTTTTCTCTCAATAAACACTGCTTTTTTGTCCACTGTTAGCTGCTGTTAGCCTCTGTTAGTTGCTGTTAGCCTCTGTTAACTGCTGTTAGCCTCTGTTAGCTGCTGTTAGCCTCTGTTAGTTGCTGTTAGCCTCTGTTAGCTACTGTTAGCCTCTGTTAACTACTGTTAGCCCAAGTTAGAATATAATCAAACTGTTTATTAGAGAGGGAGTGTTTTTAGCTGGGATAATGTTAGCATATAATCAGTTGTTTAGTCTACCTGTTTTCAGCTATCTAGACAGATGTCACATGTCTAATCAGTTAACAGTAAGCAATTGTGGCAATACCGGGTATAAATTAGTATGTTTATGCACGTTTTGATTCTAGAGGCCTGACTTCAGTTCAGGCTTGAGATGAGGAGGAAGAGGATGAGGGGAAATAAGGGAGGAAAGCGCAGTGGTGGAGAAAAACATGATGAGAAATAGATGATGAAAAAATGCATGTACAAATGTTAAATGGTCAGAAATAATTTGAAATTATGTATGTGGCCAGTCTCTCGCCACATCAATAAAATTAAGTGGAACACCAGTGTCCATCTATTCAATATGGCTGCTTCCACAAACCGCCATCTCCTCTTGTGTATTTTTAATAGATTATGTTTATGAAAATGCATCAATTTGTTGGAAGATATAATTACACAATAATCTGTGTTTATTTACGAGTGCAACTACCTTTTTCTTCTATTAAATAACCTCAAAAATTACTTATTATACCTTAAAGTGTGCGATCTTTAAACAAACCTCAATAATAAGAGAACTTGTGGATATTTGCATGAAGCATGTATCAGATTGCAGACAGTCAGAGGGTGACCCTGGTGACACAGCCTCTTTTAGAAACCAGGAAAAGCCGTTCATATTACTGCAATGAAAAAGAAAATGTTTGTTTCTTTATTGCACTGACATTTGATTGACAGCTTATACACACACACACACATTGCCTGCTACACGTACAGGACTCACTTTTTCTTAAAACTCATTTATAACATTTATCTTTATCTAGATGTAAATTGTCTCACGATACGTTGCATGGTGAGCTTATATGTGCAGGGCTCTGGACTCTCACAGTGCATAAAATTAGTTCCTCTATACTGCCATTGTAGGCAATATAAAGCCTGTAGAGTGCATATCAGTAATACATTTGCCAGTGTGTTCAGTGAGATAAGATTTGATGGTTAAGAATGAGAGGTCTGGGAACGATGTCTCTGTGTGAAGCATAAATTCTATTCTTCTTCTTCTTCCCATGAGCTAGATTCTTTTTTGCTTTGTCATGTTCTCAGTAATAAAAGCACACCACAGAAAAACTTGACTTTCATGAAGGACACGAACCATACGGCTGAGAAATGTCACAGGCACTCCATTTAGTTCTTTTTGAACTGAATGGATGACCAAGCAAATCTGGTTTAATATCAAAATATTTGCAAGGAAATAATATTTAAATGAGTGAAATAGGTAGAAAAATGCTCCCGTAAGGCTCCGCTGTGCTGTGGCCGTTGAGTTGTGGCGCTAGGTGCTTCTGTTTTAGCGAGGAATGCCATCATGGCGTTCCAAAGGGCACCCCTCTGCTTATTTCCCAGCAGGAAGTGTTATCCATCAAACTTAATAAATAAGCGAGGTAATAACTTTTCATTCAGCGCTCAAAGTTTATTATCAAACGGATCCCAGTCTTCATTTTCTCCTTCATTGCGCTTCTGTGTCCTCTGTCACTCCTGCTCCCCTTCAGGACATTTATTACCTCTTTATCAACTAATTCATAATTATCCCGCGTCTCTCTGTGCCTTTCTCTTTGGTGTCTCCCCTCTCTTTCCTCTTTCTGTTAACCTTTTCCTATCTCTCTCACCCCGCTTCCTCTCCCTGCCTCTCCATATGCCTTCCTTCAGAGGCCCGCTAATACATTTGTTATCAACCTAGTCCCTAATTAACATGCCCCCTCTCTGTCTGAGTCGCTCCTATCTCTATTACTCCGTCCAGATGTCTTCTTTTGCGCTCTCCTATTTCATTCTGACTTTTTCTTCGTCACGCATCTTCTTCAGTCTTGCTCTCTCTTTTTTTAATATATGAATTTCAGGATGGCTCCTCATCCTCACTTCTGAGGCTCCATTATCTGCAGACAGACAATTTGTCTGTCTGAAAGCCAGCAGTACTCAGAGATCCATTTTCTGTGTGAAGGTGTGAGCTTGTGTATCTCATTCGCTCTGAGCTTCCTTTGCTTCGGCGTCGTGTCTCGGTATGCCTGCGCTGTGTGTGTGTGTAACCCTAGTGGTTTTCAAGCTGCGGTTTAGGAGTCCTTGGCAGGCTCCCATGCTGGGTTCACAGGGTGTCTGTGTGATAGCCATTAGCATTTGCTTTCTGTGTTGCCCTGTAACATCTCCTCCTCAGCGGAGCTGCTCTGAAGGTGCTGCATCTATGCTTGAAAAGAAAGAAACAGCTCATTTGTTTTGTACATTTGACACGGGGCACATCTTACAGCAGACTGCATGTAACATTTGCTGCGCCTGATTTTTTCTTCCTTTTTCAGCACTTCCAAATATGCCCACACACCCCCTCAATAGAAATTTCCCCTGCTTTTCAAGCACAGCGAACAGTGGTATAAAAAGTAATCTCATCTGTACGGCAGACTTGTTTGCATTTGTCATCTGTGAAGATTTCACCCCGAGCTAAATCTGAATGTTTCTGCCAAGACAATAAGTTTGAATGAAGCCGTGCGGCCTCACATTTGTTTTGTCTGTGGTCGTGAACTGGACTGCCGCTGCGTTGCGTAACGCTTTTTGTGCCAGCAAAAGTCAGGTTGGCCGCTCTAATTAACTCAGCTAAATGAAGTGAAAACGTGATATGTCAGGAAAGGGTACAGGAAAACATTCAGACGGAGATTAGAGTTTTTAAAGACATTTAACAGCACAAAATGGGTCCAGGAAAAAAAACCAAAAACCCAGAAATATCCATTTCTGTTCCACACACATATTTCTTTATTATACCTTTTTGTCGCTGTTTCTTATAATTTATAATGTACATAATATTTATTAATGCACTCACAGGATAGGGCTCTTACCTGTGCCAATATGATTTTAACAACATGGTTTATTTTTTGTAGGCTGTACTATTTTTATTCTTTATCCTGCTGCTGTAACACAGTGATTTCCCTTGTGGGATCAATACAGTATTCATCTATGTATCTGTTATCTAATTCAATTTCATCTCATCTCATATCGTCAAAGCAGACTTCCTCAACCATATGTCTTCTCACCAGTACCATTACGCCCATCCCATGGATTTTTTAACATGCTGCTGTTTCGGTCGATACACTTGCTCAGCATAAAATCAAAGCGATCGCGTTCAAAGTCACAATTTTAACACCAATAACAGCTATTACAGCTATAGAAAGTTTATGTCACATGGTTCAATCTAGATCAAGAGATAGGACTATGAACTGTATATAAATGATGGACACAGATGATTAAAACAAATGTGTCTGCACTTTGTTCCTAATAGCCAGCAGGGACAACTTAATGTAAGGAAAACTGTTCTTCAGCTCTATTAGCTTTCCTAATGAGTTTATGGTGTCAGTAGCTGGTCAAGTCTTATCAATAATGATGTCCAATGTGTAAGTTATCGTCTCTGCTACTTATTCTTATGCATTAAATGTAGACGTCGTAACTGCAACCCTATGCCGCAATTTATGCCGTAACATGATGTCCGCTCTCCTTCAGTAATACTGGATCAACTCGAAGTGAGAAGCTCCAACTAGCGTGATCTACTGAAAATGCATAATGCAATGCAGGCACACCCTGCACAAGTAGAGGTTTTGAAATATGCACAGAAGTATCAATCACACATTACAGTAAAAACAGAAGATAAAGCAGAGTATGCTTTATTCTCACAGGCAGTAAGAGAGATCGATGTAGCTTCCCAGTTGGAAAAATGAGCCGATGTGGAAGTGCTTTAAGCCTGCATTCTGTCTAAAAGCACCAGATGGCGATAACTGTAGATGCAGGAAGGTCCTATAGAAGTCTGTGGGACTGTTGCTTTCTGTGTTAACCTCTGTAAACAGTTTCCTGCTGAGTTCATGGTCTTTATTCACTCAGTTTATTTCATGCTGATTAAAAACTGTCTGATCAGATTTCAAAAAGGAGAATTATTCACTTTCTGCTCGCTCACAGCAAAGTTCCAGCAGACTTCAAAGAAGCAGAATAGAAATGATTGCTAACCAGTGGGTGACGTCGTGGTTGTTTCCATCCTTTATATACAGTCTATAGAGAGGATGGTGCATATTTAAATCTTGGTTTCATCTGTTTGATCAGCAGTAATGTCTGATGAATCTTGTAGCAGGCAAAGACTTTTCTTGCATAATGTCACTACGAAGGAAACCGAGTTTCCTATAGTGGGAACACATGCAGCAGTAAATTCTAATGAGAAACACGTAGATTGTTTATGTATTTTTGCAAATTAATCTTTTAGAGCGCTCACTCAGTGTCTGCAAGTCGTGCAACAGGAATATCTCAGTACATCCAATATGTATACTGCGTCTTAATCAAGTTTTTATTTTATTTTGCAGTTTAACGGTGTATCCACAAATAAACATTAGTTACATGTAGTTCTACCATCTCTGGGATATTCTTTATAACTGTGTGTAATTCTGACGCTGCTGCTAAGCACAGTAAAGATGAGAGAAAAAAATAACCTTGGTTGAGCCTCATTAACCTGTAGATAGATGACAGTGGTTTAGTGTGAACAGACTGCAAGCTGTAACCCTTCAGTTTGCCCATACAGCCAGTGGAGAAAATGGCTAACAGGGAGCTCAATCAATAGGCTAAGTATGTGTGTGTGTGTGTGTGTGTGTGTGTGTGTCTGACTTCTACTAGAGCGCGTGTGTGCATTTGCATTATGGGTGTCCGTGCGTGCACATCTCTAACCACGCACAGGCTGTCTAAATGCGTATCGATCCTGAGGTGTTGTTTTGTGTAATTGATGGTCTGCCTTGTTTTAGTTTCATTAAGTGCGACACACACACACAAATGATGACTGATGAAGTCAGCTGAAGCTTGATTTATCAGCACGATTTTTAAAAGTAGCCTCAGGACATCTTTCAGCTGCCGGGAATTAGACCCTGATGTATTTTGGAGAGTGCGTGAGCAGTTCCTTATTCCCGGTCCTTGTCCTCTCCGAGCCTCGCGACCTCACTCGCACGACGAGGCAGAGAGAGAGAGACAGACGGAGCGTCACAATGCACATACATTGGATGCTTGTATCCAGCAGAGATTCACTTGCTTTATCCTTGAGCACATATACAAATATACACTCGGTTGGTCCTACTGTTTGTGTTTACTGTTGTCCATAATCCCGCATCTCTTCACTGCTGTTTCGACGTTTGCCTTTCAGATCATCCCTTTGTTGTGCTCTCATCATTACTTTCCTCTCATGTAGCTTTTATTTTGCTATTCAAAAGATGATTGGACTAGAGGGAGGAAGTTTTTTAATGTTTGCTGTTTCGATGTTTTCATTTTCCCCTTGTTGGAAAACCATTTATAGATCTTTAAACTCTTCCGAGATAAGCTTGATATTTGGTGGTTACGCTTTTCTATTGAGAAAAAGATTACAGAACAAAATCAATCAAAATCATTTAAATCGCTGAATAAATTAGACAGGTTGGAATTCTTAGAGTATAACTGTTGTGCACGGCCTGCACCTGTTTTGTTTTATCTTGTATGAGGGTATAAAGAGGGACATAGATACCCACTGACTGAAATCCCCTTTTCAAACCTTGAGATGAGCTATGGTGGCTGCAAAACAACGGATGTGACAAGAAAGTGCACGTGAAGTCGGACACTCACTGGTTGACGATTCGTGATTGAAACCTCATTAGCCAATGAATGCATAGTTTTTTACTACAGACACTCAAGATTTACAAAGCTCACTTTTCCATTCAGTATGATACAAAACAAGTGACTGAGCCCATTAACTCATCAGGAAAGTGTTTGCAGCAGTCAAGTCAGAAAGCTGTTTTCCCATAAAAGTCTGAAGGTACAGAAGTCTTTTTGCGACCACAACTATCGCCATCTGGTGGCCTTCCACTAAAATTTCATTTTTCTGAGCTGGAAGCTACGTTTGTGTTTTACACTGTCTATGGATACCAGTTAGTTATCACTAACGTCTGTGTCTAAAAAATAAGGTCAACACAGAAGTGCCAAAAAACTGCAGTTCTTCTAATGCCCACTTGAGGCTGGCTTTAAAAGTGAGTCAGTCCCATAGACTTCCATGTAAAAAAGACTAACTTTACAGAAGCTAGTTTTCACATATTTGGATAGGTTCTGTTTTTGTAAATACAGTTCTGATTTTAGGTCAGGTTGTGTTCAGGAACCAGGAAACTGTGCAGCTAGTTTGCATCTCCACCAGCCTGCAACAGCAACACTGTAGTGGAGCAAGACAAACATCTGCATATTATTTACCTACAATCTAAGTAGCATCTTACTGCAAATCTGTCCATCAGAGTTCAAGAGCCATGTAGACCATGGTTTTGTTTGCAGAATATTAAATTGTTTTATACAGCAATTGTATTGTCACGAGGTGCGCGTAAGGTCCTTCTGCGTGTGCAAGTATCCCCTCCAAAGCCTGTAAAAAGGGTCTCGGGTCTTTTTCGTTTCATTTTAAGTTGCCACAAGCAAAGCAAGTTTGGAAAACAATGGCGTGGGGTAACGTTCAGTCGATTTGTGGTCTTAGGATTTAGTCTTCTAGTTTTATTACTATTGTGTGTGGATGAGGGTTGAATCCCATGTTAATAAAGAAAGAGAAACGTCATCATCTCTTAGCAGACTAAAACAAAGACTGTAGATTTCTGAAATACTGCCACAAATTAAAATCAATAGTCCAGCTATAGTTTTACTACAGTCCATCAACAGTTCCTGTGTCTGTTTGGTAACAGCTTGGTAATCTTTGGCAATTCATTTTGAGACATTAGCACTAAATGAAATACAGTAAATTAGTATGTAAGGAGTTAACAACAACGGCTGTTTATGGTGCTGGATATTATTTTTAGCGCCACCATTAGGCAAACAGAAGCACTGTTGTTATGAAGCATTTGCACATCATTAGATATGTTGTTATACACAAGTTTACAGGTTCTCAGGGGGAGGCTGTGAAACAGCAGATGGAGAATAATAAAAATAATAAACCTGAGCAAAAAAAAACAATAGTCGCAGACCCCGCGGGGCTGGAACCGCAAAAGATAGAAAGAAGTAAACCAGGTCAAATTGTTAATGCTACTGTAAATAAAAGATAAACACAAAGCTGAATGCCCAGACCACCTCCCACTAGGTCTCGCACATCAACACATAATTCCCACTGTCCCCCCGTACGCTGCTAATTCAATCCTCCTTCCTTTGCTCTTTATCTTCGTTGACTCTTTTTTTCATTCCTCTGTCTTAATATGTTTCTCTCAGGTTTTCTTCCTCTATCGCTCTCGTTCTCTGAGTATAATCACTATGTTATCTGAGTAAATCCTTCAGACTGAAGTCTTTTGGCTTCACGGGGATTTGTAATATTTTCCTAATTTATTTCACAATATCATGCTTTAGTTATTTTAGTCAGAGATAATGTTCGACTTTCCTATTTCTAGAGACTAAAGGGGATTTCTATAATGTTACAAAGCGCTCTGGTGAGACTGCAGCTGGATTTGCTTTCTGATTTTTTTTGTCTTTTTCATCTTTGCAGATTTTCAGAAGTTGTTAGTAGATCCCTAAAAAAACTCCTAGAGTGCTCTTTATATTAATATGAAGTTTCATTTGGTGTAATTGGTGCTAAATCCACAATAAATAAAAACACATGTTGTCAGTGTAGCTGCAGTGTTGCCATCAGTCTTGTTTTGTCTTCCTCCATCGCTGCTTCAGAAGCCTCGACTCATAGCCGGCTCCTTGAAAAGGCCAGGGCTGTTCTTTAGCAGCTGCCTCATTCACTGCAGCTTCGTAGCCCCTCGGTAACCCCTGAGATATGCGGAATACTTGCTTCTTGCCAGCTCACTTGTTGACTGGCCTGTCTGACTGACATTTATTTGGGGCGGCTGTGCCCTGCGGCTCAGGTGATAGAGCAGGTCGAGCAATAATCGCAGGGTTGGCGGCCTGATCCCCTGCTCCTCCTGTCCGCATGTCAGAGTGTCCTTGCGAGACCTCATGGGTTACCCGCTGCCTGGCCCAAGAGATGTTGAAAATACAATCAGGCTATGTGTTCATTTACACCGCTACAACACTCATTAATGTCCTATTAGAAAGACATTGTTCCAGATTGCAACTAATTTCTCTCTTTCTTAAGTCAAGATCAGAATGTTGATGCCAATGTTACATTTTTACATTAAATCTAAAGCTAGAGTGAAGCTAGATTAATCAGCTGCTTTGACTCTTGTCAAAAATGAAAACCCGATGGCAGATCATTCTTAGAAAAAGTGAACTTCCCGGATTTATTCTTGTGTTTTATTTAACTTTTTTCTCTTTTTTTACCTTTAGACATGAAAAGGCTGTTTCACCTAAATTCCAAAGGTTCCAAACATGTAACGCACTCACTTCAGTATCAACTTGTAATCACTTCTGATCACAAGGAGATAGCACAGCTATTTTTGGCAGGAAACCCGTCTCCAAACAGTGGCGCAGACAGATCGGTGAAGGTCTACAAATAGTTGCAGCTTAATTTATAATGCAGGCAGATTGATAACATTAAAATCAAACTGCGTCAGTCTCAGGGGACTTGACTCAGGTGGTTCCATTCTGGTTATATAATCCTGTATAAAAGCAATGTTGTCAAAGCCCTGTGTCATGCTGCAGTAACACGAGTCTCCTACAGCAACTATGAGATTCTTACTGGACTGAATGAATTTCTGTTTAATGTGAATTTGTGTGTATATAGATGGCAAAAGAGTTTGCCAATTTATCACAGTTAACCGGTGTTGTTACCAACAGACTGCATGTCGTTGCCAGCTTGAATGCATTCAGTTGTAAACTACTCAATGATTTTTCATAGTCCCACTGTTTTCCCCAGTGTGTGAAAGTGAAACTTAAATACCATACCATAGCAATCGTATCGATCTTTGTCTTTTTTTGAAAGAAAAAAAACTGAGGTATTTTTCATATGGTTTAGTTATTCCTTAAAGTTCAAGAGCTTCCCTTGTAACGATGTCTGAATGGATTGTCAAGTAGGTTATTCCTTGACAATGCCCTCCTTGTAGCAGTATCCCAGCGTCTGCCCACTGTATTGACAAAGTGATCCCTCAGTCTGACTCTAGACTAGTGGATTTTTTTTATATATATATCCCAGACCTCAGTGTGTCAGTGTGTAACGCCACATCACCACGAGCCAGCCTGTGCCTGTGAAGGGATAACAACGGAAAACAGATTCCAGGTCCCGTCTGATGTTTTCACACTGACAGAACACAAAGTCCTTGTCTGTCTGAATCTGTTGAAGAACAAAGCTTCTTAAGACATCATATCCCCAGTGTAGCGACCAGGTACGTGGGTGGCCTTGATGGTCTGCCATGCAGGAAGAGCTGACCTAGAAAACAACGGCTGTCCTGTCAGGCCCTTTTCCCGGGGCCCACAGGTACGGCAGACAGGCGAAGAAAACAAAACAAAGGCAGATAAAAAATGGATGCTTACCCCCTGAGATTTATCATTTAAATGTTTTTGATGGGATGAGTCACATATCTAAGTTGACATGCCCTCAGCGCAGCTCATAGTCACATATCAAATCTTTTTTTATTGTTAGGGTTTTTTTTAATGACGCTATTGCTTAATGCCTTTTTCTTCAGGTCAATAAAACACATTTTGAGCTTCATACTGAGGCACTTTCTTCCAAACCTGCCTCGCGTGGGAAGACTGAAATAAATTACAGTACACTACAACAGGCTTATATAATTGAAGCTATTTAATGCTATTGGCATGGCTACTGTATTTGTACTGCTTATATTTTTGGCCATAGTAGTTAACTAATTAAAGAGACTGTAGTAAGTCTATTGTAGCAGTAGATCTCTCCAACAGAAAACTCTACAGACTTAATAGTTCTACTCATGGAGGCAGCAGTAAAGTCTGCAGATAAGATGGTGACAGACTGATGCAGAGACAAAGGTGTTTAAACAGTAGCTTTATTGTACGTAGATGTGACTACGCTGCATCAACTTGATAATGGCCAGCTCAGTCTTGTGGCAGACCTGAAACAGTCACGTCAGGCAAGGTTTTTTTTGTGTACATGGAAACAAATGGTCTTGTTTTCATTACAGGCACGACTACAAAAAAGTGAGTTTTAAACTTGGGGCAACCATATTTTAATCCAAACCATGCCTGCTTTTAACTGAATCCGGTCTTTAAGTGATGACGTATGAACACTGCTTTTGGATCCAAACTACTCTGCATTTATTAAGGCTGTTGTGTTTTTAACATGTTTTAATGTTTTGTATCTTGTTCTGTTCAACCTGAACAAGCCCCTAAAAACAGTCAGTGATCACTGTGTTTATGTTATGCTAACATAGCTGTGTCGCTAGCGATCACGTAGCACATCATTATATACCAGCTAGCCCAACTTCAGTAACCCTACAAACGTCACTGCTGTTTAGTTTTCTGTCTTCATTTATGTTGGAAGTGATAGCAGAGCTGTACGTGTGAATGTTTCAGAAATCTCTCAGTCAGAACATGCTATATCATGTTTAGGTGGAAGCTAGCGAGCTAACTTCCTGCTAACTTCTAACTCCGTTAATTTAGTAAATTCTGTTTTCATGGATGCCTGGATGTTAAACTTAATTGTTACACCTGGTAAAGCAGCAACGCTGATCATTTTATTACAGATGAAAGAATTTAGACAGTTTTTAACTCTCAGTGATGTCACAGTGTTCGTTTGACTTTGGGACCCGAAGCAGAGTTTGGATCTGGAAACGGATAATGACATCAGACTTAAAGACCGGATAGTTTCATTTTTTAACTGAATCTTAAATGCAACCTTTTTTTTCTTTGCCTAAACCTAAACAAATAAGATAGAGATAAGATATAATTTTTCTTAAGTTGGGAAATCCCTTTGTAGGTAACAATGAACTTAAACACAGCAAACATGTTGTAGGCTATTAATAAATACTTATAGTTCTTGAGTTTTCCTTACACACCTCAGGAAAAGCAGCAGGACAACCTTTGATGGGTCAAGGTGTCCAGCATATAGTGTCTGTTGACAGAGGTTGTGAGGTTGTGAGGGACTGTGCCAGGCCCTGTTGCAGCATTAGTTCTAAAAATCATGCCCCGCTGGCTCTAGTTTAAACCTAACGTGAAGCATGTGGTCTGAGTCTGCAGGTATTGTTCAGACTTTCCGAAGAGCCATTTCATGTAAATCATTGTGAAGCTGGGCAGATCTTGGATGATGGTTTTTCCACTAACAGCCCTGTTTGGGGCTCAGACACAGATCCAAACCAGGCTATGATCTCAAACCTCAACATTAACTCAGTAAAACATCTGTAAAAGGCCTGTGGCAGAGACTTTTGCAATAACAGACATCTTCATTTTCTCAAGAAGAGTCTCTTTTGGCATTTTAAGAGCATCTGTTCATCATTGTTCTTAAAAGTAGAGCCCGTAGACAGTTACACAGCTCAAGTACTCATACATATCTCTGCTGAATCATCTTGCTTTCCACTGTCAAATTCAATGGGAGTGTAAGGTTACGCAGGAACTCAATAACCGTGCCTTTTGTTTTAGACACTTTGAGATTGAGGTGATTACTTTTCCACCAGGAAGCCAAAGCACCACTGGCACTCAGGAGCCTCTTAAATGCGTTCAGGATTACGCTGTCATCACAGTCTTTCAGACGACATATCGGGGTCTGTGCTCCTGCAGTCATCTGTATGCAAAGTAAACAGTGGCGGTGATAGTACAGAACCCTGAGGGTTTTTCTGTAGTGACAGATGTGATAGCGATACAGTGTGTAAAGTGCCCATTGAATCTGACCCGCTGTTAGAAAAGACTGAATCCACTGGATCAGCAGAGGGTTTACATTCAGCCTAAGAGCTGTAGGCACAATAGACTTCCACCACTTGAGAAGTCAACAAACGGCAGCCCGGCCCGGCTTTTATTTGAGTGAATGAGTGGGGGTGATACCTGTGTCACCTGCGCCTGTCTTAGCCGTAAGCACACTGAAGTGGGTTCATGAAGCCACCAGCTTTGTACTGTAGCCTCTTAGAGAAGTTCATACCCGCTGAAGGTAGAGCCATCGGGGATAAGATAAATGACAAAAAATTTCCATACACCTGCAGTGACAGATTAAAGTGCTCACAGAAGATCCCTGACAGCTGTCTGTATTAGACTCCCAGCAGCTGCCTGGTCAGCCTCGCTGGTCTGTGCGCTTCACCATGGTTTTTGTGTTTGAAATGTCTCTGCAATTTCTCTATAAATTACACTCTGTGGTGTAGGGGATAAAATAAATAAATAAAAGTTCCCAGAAAAGGTCATTTCTTTTACTTTGTGCCATTGAAATGACTCTAGTACTGCCGCTCTACTTGTTTCCTCATTGCAGTGATGCATGGACTGCTTATATTGCTACATACTTTACCTATTAGAGAGCACGAGGATGCACTAATTCAATTTGGCCTGCTGTGGTATTAACAGCTCTGTGTATGTCAACTGCAAACTATATTAATCTTACATTGCGTTCAATTTATTTGCATATGATAAGTGTGAATGTTGCACATCAGGTCTGTTTGGCAGATTCAGCTGCAGCACGCATCAGGTGGGAAATCAAAATTGCTGATGAGGCCACGTAAACACTGCTCAGCTGTCACCACTAACACTGATATCAAACTGATTGTTTAAATACTTTTTAATAATTAGTTTTAATACTTGACTATGTAAACATACATCATAACATTGAGTTATTGATTTGTGTGCATGGTGATCTGAGGGAAATTGGGAGGTCGGCAATGGCAGGGTACAGATAAATAGTACTTAATCTGGAATTGCCTTTAAACAGTACATTAACATAATATAAGCAGAAAATACATTTCAACATTGTTTTATATACAGTGCAAACGTCTCAGACCACTTCTCAGTGTTTTGTACTTTGGTTCAAGGAGCCCGACTTTCTTGTATGTTTAAAAGTGTTAATGAGCAATTGTTCTAAAGATTTTTCCTTGTCTGCTTTTGCATTAAACTCTTTGAGTGCTTTTTCTACCTGACCATTTTCAAAGGAACAGTTTGGGTTTGTTGGGGAGCTAAGTCACTTAGCACTGATCTATGAATCGCTCAAGTTTAAAAGAGGCAACTAGGTCAAGGGATGAACCACTGTTGTGTCTCCAATAGCAGCCTGTCGAAAAAAACACATATTTTGTTCCCAATTCTTTAATTGAATCAATGAAAGAGTCCAAAGATAAAACCTTTTTACAGGCATAAAATTATGTTTTTGCAACACCAAGGTGATGATGATGGTTGCATCAAGTCTTTTGCACAGTACTGTATACACTGAACATGCAGCGCATATGAGAGTAAAACGTGAGATGGAACCACAGTGAACATGATGCTGCTCTGCAGTACCTCTAAGCTGTATGGAGCTAATGCTACAGCTAACGCTGCATGGGCTTCGTTCAGCTTCATTTGTTTTGTGTTGATGGTCTACGCTTTTATAATTTTCCTTCAGCTTTAACTGCTTTAATCCATCGTGAAACAGCAGAAAGAGTTCGCATCTAGCCAGCTCAAAGACTGCATTTGTTGTTATGGTGACCACAGTGGAGCTTAAAGGTGAGAGAATATTAAAATTACAATTTTCAGGTGTCAAGAACATGTAACTCCAAATCAATGCTTATGTGTGTGTAATTATACACTTATACACAGCCTGTAGTATCACTAAGATCATATCATGTGAGTGTTGTCAGAGCTTGAAAAAAAAGGTTCACTCTGTTATGAATGCATGACAGAAAACTAAACTGTAGTACTTGCTCAAAAAATTAATAAAAGGCAATGCTATTTAAACATAGGGCAAACTTACTTTTAAATGTTTACAGTATAACTGTGTTTAAGGTGTACATTATTATAACTGTACATAGACGATGCATTTTAACTTAACAGAATGTCTCTTACTTAAGTTAATCACGTCTGGTTTCCTTTGTGATGTGTAATACGATACAGCAGACTCCCTCCTGCTCAGCTTTGAATCCAAATTAAAACTGATGCATGAATCCTAGGGTAAAACACTGGCTGCTTGTAATGAGCAGGTAAATGTCTATTAAATGTCTATGTCTGTTAAGCCCATTGCATTTCAAATTAAAACAATTCAGTAAGATCTTTGTAAAATGTTTTGCTCCAGAATTGATCAGGATAATATAATCGAGATAGTAAACACTAGGGTTGGGCGATTGGACAAATATATCGACAAGGGTGATTTATTTATTTATTTGCCCATGAGTGAGTTTGCTAATAATGATGGAACTAATAGAAGCAGTCGACAGAAAAGAAAATAATAATAGCGCTGTTTTAACAGCACCCTCCTTCGTCTGCGAGCATACGCCCCCTCCTCAGAGTGCGCCCAGATGCTTGTTGATGGAGCTGCAGAAGCTGCTGATAGCCTAGCATACTCAGCCGGATGGTGGACACGTGCATGCTCATGCAAGTTAGTCGTGTTTGAGTCCTTTGCTCGCATTTTACATCTGCATGAGTGACACACCGCTTTGGTTACATCCTTAGGCTTACCTCTTTCATCTGGTTTAAAATCCCAGAAAACCCAAATTGGCGACTTTGATATTTTTTTAGTGCTGTCAGCGTTAACACGCCGTCATCACGACTAACGCGATTAACAAATAACCCGTCTGGAGTGCAGACTGAGTCAAAATCCCTGACATGTCTCTGTCAACACATTTCGGGCAGTTTGTCCAAAGTTCGTTCATTCTGCGCTCCAGATGGGTTGAGCGCGTTCTTCTGTGTCGTAAACGTGCAAATCAGTCCGTGCATGATTACATTGCTCCGCCCATCAAAAAGTCTGCGCATGCGCGAATATATCGCCCATCGTCGATTATTAGGCTGACGATTGTCGCTTGGAAAATTTTTACATATCGCCCAACCCTAAACACACTGTGTTTTTATCAGTTCTGACGTACCATAATTATAAAGTGCTTCTTTTGTTATTAGCACAGGATTCATCAAGAGATTTACCAGCTTACGAAAAACATCCTACAAATAATCTATGTAACGTTACACACATACATTAATTTAAAGTCACTAAAAGTCCAGGACCACAGACGTCTATATTAGCCACAGCATGTTGTTTAGCCAGTGTATGTCGCAGCAGCTGATATGTTAGAGAGTGTGTTAATGGGTGTGTGTTTGTGGGGGTTATTAAAATTTCCCACAATGAGAGAATGCTGTTTCTCATAGTTGGCATACGTGTAACGCAACAGAATAGTGTGCAGCGATTACAGCCAAGACCAAATGGCTCGAGGTAAAATCTCTGTGGTACAGACACCGAGCAGCTGTTAACCCTTCATGTGCCGGGGACGGATAATTGGCTGGAAAAGCCTTTGTCTGAAAAAGAGGAGAGAGAGAAGAAGAAGGTGGTGTGGAGGCATGTTTGCAGTGTGTGCGTGTGTGTGTGTGTGTGTGTGTCCTTGGGGGTCTCTCTATCCATCTTTCTCGCTCTCACTCTCTGGTCCGGAGCTTGTTACCATAGCAACATAGAAGAAGAGGTAATGCTGCCGGAGTCCCAAAAATTGTATTATCTTTTTCAGACACACACTTGCGTGCACACACACACAACGACACACACACACAACGACACACACACACAACAACACACACACACAAACACATGCTGCTCCTTCGTCTATCTTGTGCATATACAAACTGGCAGGCAGTCGTGTGTATGTGTGTGTGTGTTTATCTGTGTGTGTGTGTGTTTATCTGTGTGTGTGTGTGTGTGTGTGTGTGTGTGTGTGTGTGTGTGTGTTTATCTGTGTGTGTCCGGTACAGCTTGTTCATGCTGGCAGGCAAAAGCATACAGACACACACACGCACAGAGAAAGAGAGAGATCGGCTGAAGGAAAAGCAGGACAGGCGGAGTGTTGCAGCAGAGTAGACGAGGTCATGTAAGAACAGCATGATAGTTTATTTATGCCACTGTGGGGAGATAATTGGCTTTTACTCATTCATTATTTCTTGTGTTTTCTCAAGTTGTCAGCCTATTGTACAACAGGTAGATCTGACTCTGCAAGGCGCCATAAAGCAAGGTTAGCTGGCACTACAATAAAACAAGA
Source organism: Oreochromis niloticus (assembly GCF_001858045.2). NCBI lineage: Eukaryota > Metazoa > Chordata > Actinopteri > Cichliformes > Cichlidae > Oreochromis > Oreochromis niloticus. The sequence continues at coordinate 33,249,423 of NC_031966.2, read as the reverse complement.
AAAAGCACTCTGTGGCTTTGTGATGTGGCTCATTAGTACATATTGATACTATATAGGAGACAATAATAGCCAACAGTAGCTGTGACCAAATATTTACACTCAAGCTGTTAGCTGATGATATTTAATACAACGTATTAAGTATCTAGCTTTATTTTTTTATTCCCTTGCAAAGAAATTTAGGTTTGATCAGCATTCAAATGAAACCAAACAGGAAAAAGTGATGATGACAGTTTGGGGAATTACAGAGTCTTGGTTTCAGATTGACAAATTTAGCATGTGGCTAGTTGACACAGTGAAGCATTTAGCAGTTAAACAAGCTATTTTCCTCCACAAGATGGTGAAGACCGAATCTGAGCCAAAAACTGGCTGCATATTGGATGTTTGCCACCCATTGAGAGACATGAAGGGTGAATACAGGCAGCTGCTTCCCAACATGCTCACCATATCTGCAATAATGACACCAAAGAGTTAACTTGTCGTTATTGTTACGGTGCATATAGGCGGAAACAGATTTTTATCTGATGTTTATCTATGACATGCCTAAACACGATGCGGTGACTGAGATATCACGATTGCGAAATGCAGTTGTTGGTATCAATAACAGTAGAATTACACAGTTCTCAATCCCCAATGAAACTGTATGTTTTTACATATAATCAAACATAAATTTCTTTATTAAAAAGTCAGCTGTTTATTTAGAATACTATTGTACATTGTTCACAAGGCACAGAATTAAATGTCAGTTTTCTTAGCGTAGCCTGCTAACAGTATGAGTGACTGCATAACGTTAGCTAACTTATGTTAGCTTAAGTGTTTATATAGCATTAGCCATTGCCAACATTTTCATCTTTGACGCGTTGCTGATTTCACAATAATAATGCCAGCTATTTTAAAAATATGTAATATTTAATTTCAGGATAACAGTGCAAAGTATTTTGCTGCCTTTCACCATCTTCCAGATGTTATTTTTTCTTGAATGTTTCCTTCTTGTTCTTCTTCAGCCTGTAAGGATCGATAAAACACTTGTAATCATGTTCTGCCCCCATTAATTCTGGAAAAATTGGTACGTACCATGCCTACAGTTAAAAAAATAATTAATAAATATATATATACTACTGCACAATCCACTTTGTATTGTCTCTGTCCTGTCTTTGTTTATCGCAGTTAGTATTGTATAGTATTGTAAAGTTAGTAATTAGCACCTTTTCATCCCTTAATTTTACCGAAATTTAGCATGTTATGTATTTGTAATTCCTAGTTTTATATCTCTCGGAGATATATCTTTTATATACTTATAAATGCACCATGGGGGGCCTGGGGTGAAACAGCGGTACACTGTATACTGTGTATACTACTGTATTGAGAATAAAGCTCTTGAATCTTGAATATACTCAGAATATTCAGAATTTTGGTATTGACAGGTATTGTATAAATACTGGTTTTGGTGACATTCCTAATGACATAAAATCACAGAAGAGTCACAGGTCCACTGATGACAGTGACAACTAGTGTCTGTGTAAGTTAGTTACCAATATCGGTCACACTGGTTACTGGTTACATACTACACAAAATCATACTTCGACTTCCTTTTTTGTAGTTTTAATTAACATATTACTCATATCATGAAATGGAAGAAAACAGATGTTATAACAGGGAGCTAGTGTGTTGCTAATATAGCCTTTGAACTGAACGAAGACCATTGGTGGACCCCACATAACATTTCAGGTACATTTGCAACCTATTTGTAAAACTGCCACAACAGTTGACCTATTATGTTGTTCTTGTTGGTTTTTCTGGACACGTATTACCTAAAAAACTACTCAGTCAGGTTTACAGCAGACAATAAAAGTTACTTAGTTACGTTTAGAAAGCTGCTCACTTGCTAGCTGCTAAAAAGCTAACTAGATAACATGACTAAACTGAAAAGCAGAATGTATAGAACTGAGAACTGACACCTTGGGTTCTTGGTCAAATTCATCGTTTGCTCGTGAAATCTGGGTTTCAAAAAACAAACAACAACAGCACAAAACTGGTCTACAAAATACTGACTGGCCACTGGGGATTACATCCATCTATTATACACAGTATGTGTCTAAGAATATATGCATTTCCATGTTTTATGCAGAGGAAATCTACCAAAAACCAGGTATGGTCTGCTGTCTCAGCTGTGGGGAATGCAGCTGTTTAGAGTGACTGCTCTCCCTGTGGTAAAACACTGAAATGAAGAATTTGTTTCCATCAAAAGATGCTATTGTGGAGATTCAGAAATTCTTTTATTGCTGCCATATAACCTGCATTATTATAATTGCATTAATAACATATTTTACAGCATTATTCTATTAGTAATATTTTTTACAGGGTTCATATTGTATTGAAGATGTTTGTCATCACATTGACCTTTTCTATTTACAGGTTTAGTTATGATCAGTCTATACACATTGCATATTTGTGCTTATTTGGAGTTGATGTTCCATCCAAAAGGGTCTTAAGCTTCACTGGTGCGACTGTCCAGGTGATACATGCTGAGGGAAGATGAGAACATAGAAGGTTGACTGCATGCATGCTTACAATACACATAAATCTAGTAATAGGCCTGAGCGAAGGCCCAAATGTCTTCTGCTTCTTTGGTAACCTGTTGCATTTTAGTCTACTTGGTGACTAATGACGAGGGTCAATAATTAGCCCTTAGAGACCCTGAAGCTTGAAATTTATTGCCTTGTATGGAACGTGTTATAGAAAAGAGAAGTTTTATGCTTTCATGTAACCAAAAAAACTTAAAATATGTTTTTTTTACTGTTGAAAATCTGAAACACACTTCACTGATGACCCAGCAGGTTGCGCCTGCCTGTAATCACGGCGGGTGTGTTTCCCCGTACCTTTTTAAATTAAAGAGAGACCTGTTAGTCATCACTCTGAGTGACAGAAGTGAAACTGTGCTCTGTCACTGCAAAGGAAAATGCCTCTGAAATTAACATCTAATATGATTACAGCACAGAGTTTACGATTTTAATATTAATAAGTTTTATACCAACAGATGTGCTATAGTGCCATTTAAGAATGATATCAAAGCATGCATATGTTCAGTAAAAGGTCAATCTATGTCCTCATACACAAAAATACTGACAGTATTTCTATCAATGTGCACATATGAGCTAAAAACGTAGGACATATTCACAGGCCTGGCACACTCATGTTTGCACATGTAAATGTGAAAGATGAAAGCGTGAGGATTACACGGCTGTCTTTTCAATTAAATTTCATGAATCGCATAATACCTTGACTCGGGAAGCTTGGGAAATGTCAGCGGCGTGCAAACGATCGATGTGCTGTCGAAGTGCCTGAGACACCGTCAGAGGGTCCCGACGCCGCTGACAAGCATGTGACATCACATAATGTCTGAGACAGAGATCATAACCGTGATAATGGCCGTGATTACATTAGTAAAGCTATTATGTTTTAGATGACAGATCTCATTAACATATAAACAGCGCTGTGGAAATTAACAGGCCCACACACACACACACCGGGGTGTATGTGTGCAGGCATGTAAGGGATTATAGGATACAGATATTAACAAACATAATGCCATTGGATACGGAGACACACACACAGATATATATATATGTAGTATATGTGTGTATTCTTGACAATTACACACACATCACTGAAGTTCATGTTAGCCTGATTAAATGTAATTTCCCCAAAATGCACCTGTTTCCCTCTGAGTCATTTTCTTGAAATCGTGACACACCCCCACCTACACACACACAGACACACACACAGTGTTTATGTTCATGTGAATACGGGAATGGTCTGTAATCTTTCTCTGTCTCTTCCTGCCCTCATGATAAACTGCCTGTCTAACATTGTTTTCTTATCGCTCTGTGTGTGTGTCTGGTGTGTGTGTGTGTGTGTGTGTGCATGTGTTCTTATAACACGAGTGTGTATGCCTCTTTTTTTTGGTTTGAGTGCATGAACACCTCCTAATGAATGTTTTTGAGAAAGACGGCCAGGGATCCTGCATGCATGCGCGTGTGTGCGTGTTTGTTTTAGCCACGCTGAGTCTCCAGAGCCGAGCTCTCGGAGCATTTGGAGGCAAACATTAACGTCACCAGATGCCTCTGTCTGACTCTCTCTCTCTCTGTCTTTTCCTCTCTGTCTCAGTCTGCTCGCCCCATCTTTTGTCCTTCTCTCTAACCGGTTATCTGATCACTCGCTGTTTCTCTCACTCTGATTTTACAGAAGGCAGGATGTAGTTAACTGTGTTCAGTCATTATCTAATTAACTAATTTAGCAAACATTAATTCTTTCTCATCAGCTAAAAGTGTGCAGATTAACTATGGATGTATGTGTGTGTGCATGTGTGTGAAGGGAGTGGTGGGTTTTTTTCTTCGTTAAGTGAGTATTAAATTATTAACCCCTCATTATCAGGTGAAAATCAGGAGATAAAGGAAGCTCTAATCGTTGATCTGGCTAATCAGGGAACAATCAGTTTTCCTTTCAAGAGGCAACAGAGCAATCAGCATTTTCTTCACACTGTCATGTGTGATTTTCGTGTCTTTGAAAAATTGCACCGGCACGTTTGAATGTTTGGAGCTACGGTGTCATTGTTGCCGCTGCACACTCGTTTTTTCTTCCCCCTTTCTGTTGATTTATGCCGTGCTTTTTCTCGTTTTGAAGAAGTCGGTTCGATTTGGAAGTCACTGGGTCTGCTCCCACATGGAAACATCCTTCAGGCAGACCTGGGAGTTGCACATCAAAGCCAGAGCACAGAAAGAAATCTTGAAATCTTATGATGGGAAGTAGCCCTCTCTGTCATGTCAAAACATTAGCGGATCTGGGTGTAATCAGAGTTCATTGTGAGCCTGCAGAAGACACAATGAAGGAGCCACTAATGACAATTGTGACACGATAAACGACCCACGCACACAGCGGTGTAGGTTGAGTGCTTGCTGGGGGGATGATCAGATGATGGAGGTCAGCTGTGTGAGTCAGCTGACCCTGACACCACACTCTAAACCCTGTGCTTCACCCCTCCCCTGCAGCTGAGCCACAAACCGGCCACATACCCCCATCGCCCAACTTGGGCCTGGGAGCCATCCGGCCTAGCATAGAGAACCCTCTTCACCTGCATGAACGCTGCCTGGCACTGCTCCATCCACTGGACCAGATCTGGGGCACCCTTTCAGATCAGATCAAGGGGCTGATTAGCTCCTCAAAGCTGGGCACAAAACAGTGGTAGTAACCAGCCAACCCCAAGAACCGCCTCACCTCTTTTTTGGTCTTGGGACGTGGAAAGGATGCGATGGCTGCCATCTGCCAGTGTCGTGAAAAAGCAAACAGTCCCAAACTGGTCCAGGAGCTCGTCGACCCGGGGCATGCCATAAGCATGAGACTGTGACACACAATCCTATGGACCCATCTTTCTTCACCACAAAATTATGGAGCCACACACACACATGCACTGCATGACTCTTCTATTATTCCCAGCTTTAGCATTTCAGCCAGTTCCCACTGGTCCATCTCTTATGCTCAGGTGACCGATAGGGTCGTGAATGCACCGTCACACAAGGGCACATTTCAAAATGCTGCTCTATGAGACTGGTACGGCTGGGGGAGAACATATCTACAAAAACGCTCTTGCAATGCAGCAACATCTGCTCTCTGTGCCTGTGTGAGATGGTCATCACAATGGAGGAAGGCAGGAACGGTGGAATATGGCACCTCCGACTGATCTTTCTCCTACACCAAGCTCACTAGACGAGCAGTTTCAGCCTCTCTCCATGCTTTGAGGTTGAGGTGATATAGCTGTGGCCCCCCCGTCCGTCCACTTCATATTCTACGCCACCCACTCGCTGTGTGACCACAAAGTGTCCTTGCCACTTAGGGAGTATCTTTGAGCTGCAAGAAGGGAATTTTACAAGCACTTTGTCTCCCGGTGAAAATTGCCTGAGTCTAGCCCCACTGTTGTGTAGGCACTACTGGCCGATTCCTGGGCCTGGAGCAAATTTTCTTGTGATAATCTCCCCAAAATGTGCAGCTTTGCCCTCAGATCCAGGACGTACTGAATTTCATTCTTAGCTGGGCTTGGACTTTCCTCCCAGTTTTCTTTAACTAGGTCCAACAGCTGAACAGTAATTCAAAGAGAGAAAATCCAGTAGAGGCCTGGGACACCACCCACACTGCAAACAACAGAGTGTCTAACCAGCGATCCCAATCATGTTCATCCATGTGAATTAACTTGTGAATCATGGACTTTAAAGTCTTATTCAGCTGCTCCACCAACCCGTCAGCCTGAGGGTCGTAGACGCTGGTCCAAATAGATTTAATTCCCAGTAATCACATAGTTATTTTACTGTGTGAGACGTGAACAATGCGTCCTGATCAGTCAGTATCTCTTTCAGGATGCAGACTCAGGAGGTGACTTGAAACAGCACCTGCGCCAAACTCTTTGCAGCAGCAGCAAGGCTTCGGAGTAACACATTGCATGATCCACCAGAACAAAAACAAAGCGATATCCCCGTGAAATGACCCAATGAGGTCCATGCCAATGCATTCCAAGGGGACCTCCATTCATGGTAACGGGCGCAAAGGCGCTTTTGGAATGGATTTCTTCAATGGCCACTCCAGGCAAGACATGCACCATCGGCACACAAACCCACCTGAATGCTTGGCCAATAGAATCGGGCCATTATTCGCCTCAGAGTTTTATCATATGTCATATGCTTTGCCTTGTGGTTATAACCTTAGGTACCAACAACTAGGTGTGCTCCTCTTCTGAGAGAGTCATGACTTACTCTATAAAGCCTATCTTTAATCAACACAGAATGTGGGTAGGCCAGCTCTGCTTCATGCACCATGTGACCATCCAGTTCTTATGACAAAGACTGAGCGTAGGGTGTCATCACAAGACTGCTCTAGTGGGAAATCTCCCATAGAGTGAATTACTGGAGCTGGTTGGGCCTCAGAAGAAGGCCCTTGTATTTGATTTCCAGCTGCACTATAGGGTATTTGTGCATGCATGCATGCATCTAACTTCCAATCAATCAGCCTTCAGCAATGCCCTGGGCCGAACCAGGGTCTGGTGGATCAGGGTCTGCATAGTCCACCATAGCCTGGCGTATACCCCCTTGGCTTGTTAAAAGTATGCTGCACTTCCCTCTCAAACTGAGGGAGGTCGTTGGAGGGCCGACAACACGGAAATGTCCCAACTCCATGAGGGAGCAATCCTGGCAGACGTGCCCCGTTCACCCACACCTCCAACACACCTGCCCTGACACTCATGCGACTCCCGGTGAGTGAGGTGCAGTGTCTGTAGCCACCAGGACCTGAAGAGAGACAGCAGAGGAAATCGGGTCAGTGGCCACTGCTCCGTGGCAGCAGGCCATGATGGTGAAGTGCCCTCGAGTCTCTTCACATCTGGAACAGGCCGGCTGCCTGCTCATGGTTGGGACTGCCCCGCCGCCTCCCTTGGCCGCGCAGAGAGGAAATCCTTGGCCAGGGTCACCTTAAATGACGTGGCCACCAGGTACGCCACACCGTGGCTTGGGTTTTGATGCCACTGTGACACAGTAAGGGACCCACACACACAGTGTTGTAGGTTGAGTTTTTATTTTCAGACTGTCTTTGCGGCAGCTTACCTGCTGCCCTCCTACTGCTTCACGTCACGTACAGTTCTGTCTTCTGGTGCCAGCAACATACTCAAATGGGGAGATATGATTAGATAACAGAGATCAGCTGTGTAAGGCAGCCTCCCCCGATGCCACACCCTGAATCCACTGCTCCACCCGTCCCATGCAGCTGAGCCACAAACCACACCCCACCACTGGTAATTCATCTAAATAAGAATGCAACTTGTGACTTTCTTCTGAATTTGACTACAAGGTGCTCATGTCCTGTTGGTGCAAAACAAAAGCCAAAATCACCACCCTGCTACCACCCTGCTTTACAGCTGGTATGAGTCCTCCTCTACGGTGCCTTAATTACACATGTGGGCAGCCTGCTTCACAGATGTTTAACACGAATGACTACTTGACTGTCATTGCTGTCCATTTCCGTAACCGTGTATAATCCAGGCTTTATCCTTCAGCTACTTACGCTTCAGTTTCTATGGAAGCAGTAAGGGTGTACTTAGTTTTTCAGAGTGAAACAGTAGCTGGCAAGCTCTGCGCTTATTTTTCCTTGTCAAGCAGTCCTTTAACAGTCAGTCACTAAGTAAAATTCAACTCATTTTCAGTCAGCCAATCAATTACTCAGTTTTTGTCCACTGTTAGATTTTTTTAACAGAATAATTATGATTACTTTGTTAAAACTTTGTTAATTATTTGAAACTTTGTTGCTCACTTCTGGTGTAATCAGAAGGATCAGGATATGAATGCAAACATGTTTGCTGTGAAGCCAAACAACCTCACTTAAGGTTTCAAGGAGAAAAGCATGGCGGCACAAGCATATTCAGCTTAGACATGTGATCTACTGTATGTAACTGCAAAAGCACGGCTGTGAAAGGGTGATAAAAGCGTCCTTTCATTGAGCTGTAATAGAAAATAAATAAACCCTGCTTTCAGTTAAAGTTATGTTAGCTAATTTGCTAACTTTGCCAATCATCTTCATACACAGTTGACACAACTGGCCGGTTGTATAAATCAGCATCACAATAATCCACAGGTAAAGTCTGGTTAATCAGTCCTGTTTAAAGACACCTCTCTCCAGTGCACCGAGCTGCATTTTTACAAAACCTGTGAAAATCCTTTCCAGCCTTTTATCTGGCCATTATTCAGCAGCACCCGATTAATAAGGAGTACATGTTCCATTATTAATGCAAACAGTAAGAATCTTCACAGCCGAGCTGTGAATTATCACACATCTTTGACAATGCTCCTCTTGTATTCTGAAAGAAGAATAGGTCATCATCACTGATGTGCACTTGGAAAAGGATGAAAAGACTCCGGAGAGAATCGAACCTTTTCAAAATCATCGCTTTCCGTGTTTTTAACACCGGAAAACTGTGAAAATATCTCTCGCGCAAATAAAGCCAGATAATTCAAATTGTTTTACATTGTAAAAGGCCGCGTTATCATGAATCTGATTATTGTACCGGGAGCAGCGAGAGGCCCCTTTCGGACATTTACAATGAATCCTGGGATGTGTCGGTCGGAGAGAGGTGAAATGAGATGGCGTGAGAATGGCCTGTAGAGTCACTAGAGTCTGTGTTTGCTCTGACAATGATTCTACTCAAAAGTGTTTGCACTCGGAAATGTGCCTGAGTGGCCTGTTTTCATTGTATCACACGCACTTCAACAGCTCGCTCTCGGCCTCTCTCCCTTCCTCTCTCTCTCTTTAATCTTTTGTTTCACTGGGCTCCAGAAAGCCATTATGTTAGAGTACCTACAGTGATGGAGACACCATTTAATACCCGAGCACGCACCTTTTTAGGTTCAGGTATTTTCCACATTGGGGAAATGCTCATTTATTTTAAACAAATTCACTGCTGGTTAGAAAACACACAGATCCCAAATACACAGGTCCTGCAATGACGGGGCACTATTAGTTGTGTTTAAGTGACAGCTCTGAGAACTAAATAGGAAACATCCTAACTAAAAACCAGTTCCCAGTGATTTCCCAATAGGAATTTTAATTTCTGTGCCCAACAGCTCAGCTGCTGTTTGCTTGTAGAGAAGAATTTAAGAACATAAGACTATGTAAAATCACAATGACAGATCATAAAATAAGCAAATAATGAAGTAATCAGTCCCACATGCAGATGATTTTTTTTTTCTGTTTCCACAGCTAAAAAGAAGGTAAAACACAACTTTTTTTTAGTAATGCCAGTTTTTCCATCAAATCGACTGCAGGTGGTCGGCAGGGGTGACACCACCCCCAGTGCGCACGATGAGAAGCTGTTAATGCACTTAAAGTAGACTAACGAGTTGTCATCAGCTCTCGTCGCTATCTTCTCCCCATTTTGCCTCCACACACACACACACACACACCTCGCCGCACACATACACAACACACAAAGCTTGACCATAAATGACTGGGAAATGCAGTAGAGACTTTTAGTTTTTGCTATAAAATCCACAAAATGCTGCTTTGAAAAGAGGGCACTAATGAAGAAACACACGTACACGTTAAAAATTATTGTGAACATGCCCTCACTGTCCTCTCATTACAAACTGACAGTAAAATAGCCAATACCTTAGTAAAACAAGAAAAACATCATATTTGTAATTTAATATTTTCTGACCATGTTAACAGCAAGCAGGGACAGCCACGCCACACAACCATTTTAGCTAGCTTGTTTGCATAGCCAATTTTGATTCACCAATTAATCTAACATGGACGTCTTTGTAACACGTGGGAGGAAGTTTAAGTTCCCAGAGAAAACCCACACATGTACAGGTTAAACATTCAAGCGCCACACACAAAAGCGGCCCAGGCAGCTTTCAAACCAGGAAACTTGTTGCTGTGCACCAACAGTGCTAGCTACCACAGTAGCTAGTAGCCGCTAGTTTTTATTACCTTAACTTTTTTTTCTCATTCATTTTGTCCTTACAAAGGCACATTTTGGTAGCAACAGAGCTAGACTTCTAAAATGGTTAGCTGCGACGCAAAGTCTGTGGGAACTGTAACTGATATTAACACAGTTTTACTTTTAGCCTCAGATGGCTTTTTGCTATTTCCGAAACATGATTAGAACGTGCGAGTTGACGACACTTTTTTTTCTACGCACAACAAAAGAAAAGGAAGAAACGCTGTGAAAATGTGTACATATGTGAATAGGAGAACCCTTTGAGTTAATGTGTGATTTCTATACATTTGTGTGCCTGTGTGCACGAAAGAACAAAGCAGCAGGGTCCTCTGATGTTCCTGCTCTGTCCTTGCTCTTAGTCTATTATCTATCCATCAGTGTCACGTACACGGGTTTGTGTGATGTGCATGGAAACAAACCCAGAAGGTAACAATGCATTTTAAGGCTGTGTCTCATTAGAAGACCTGCTCTCATATCAAACACACACAGAAACATTAAATAAAAACTGATTTCTGATATCGTCCTTTTTCCTGTCTGTCCACATACAGAAACCTGAAAGCTGTACATTTTTGCATTGATGGCATCCTGGATGTGCTTCTTCTCCTCTATTTATCCAGGAATGCCTGCTGATATTCCTCTGATGTCTAATGCCGTCTGAGCACCCAAACCTGAAAACACACACACACACACACACATGCACAAAAAAAATGCGTCGTTGAACTGACACTTCAAACAAAGCTTTTGTCTGCTGCCTGACAGCTATTCCTCTCTCCTTCCCCCTCTCCTCCTCTTCCTCCTCCTCTCATTATCCCCCTCACTTCTCCCTGTCATTCCAAAACACTCGTTCTACCCCCTCATTCCCTCGCTGTCTCCCACACACACGCCACAAACGCATTGAAGGGTTTATTCCTAATTGAGCTGCCTGGTTAAATGCAGGTTAAATAAAATACAAACAATAAAAATATGACGGGCATTTTACACCACCACCCGAGCTAGAGGTGTAATTATCGGCGGCATTTAATTTCTAGGAGCGATAGATTAATACGATGATTTATTTTAAAGCAAATTGTCGTAATGACTTCATTACTCGCAGAGGTGTCAATGGTAAAAGCGTGGGTTAAAACTTTGAAGTAAAATGAAAACAGAATCTCTCACCGGTTTTGCCGTCGTGTTCGACACTTTTGTGAACACAAACAAAGCTCCATTGTGTACGGTGACAGGGGGATTTTACACTCACTGGAACAAAAAACATCCAGCGCTCACTTCTGTTATAGAGTTCAGCTGAAGCTGAAGATGTCTTAGAGCTTGCACTGTTTGGTTTAACCAATCTGGGTGAAGCAATGAGAGGCGCTGGTTGTCGAGGAATCTGCCATTTACAGTGAATAGTTTTTGCAGGTTGATTGGAATAAACTATCAAGTTGTTGTGATGCTGCTGAGGGAGAAACTTCAAAGTTATTTCTCTGACGTCTATGTGACTGGGATTGATGTCCCCGACCTTAGCCCTGGAACCGTAGCCCTGACCCTATGTTTAGGAGACAAACAAAAATGTACTTTTGTGAACAAATGTTTACATCACTTCAAATGACTATTTCTTTGTTCCCTGATTCCCACGAAGATTTTTAAGAGAGCGACTGAATGGGGTTAGAGTTAGGGTCATCATTGATAAGTTAGACCAGCGATCCCCCCCGCCGGTTTAATGTCAGACAATATTTTCACAGACCGGCCTTTAAGGTGTGGCGGATAAATACAACAAAATAAAATGATGCGACCAAGACAAAAACTGTGGTGTTTTGTAAATATAATAATAAACATGAATTCACTGTGTAATTGTGTAACTTTATTAGCAGCGTCCTCCTGAAATGTGCCAACAACGTGTAAATATTTCTTTCAAAATAAGACACACAACTACAACACAGGAAAAGACCCAGGGAAACCGAGTTAACGATAAAAACCCTGAAAACCATCAATTTCACACCCGAGCCTCAACTCTTGCGGCCGGATACCAAACGACTCACGGACCGGCCCGGGGGTTGGAGGCCGCTGAGTTAGACTTCAGAGGGTTAAATCAACAATGTTAAAAGTACCATGTGGAGCAGGTTTAACAAAGCTGCATCAGCTTGAACAAATCATTGTAACTATAATAGGTCAATTGTAGAAACAGCTTATAGACCAGCGCTGACCCTCTGATGTTTCAATGCAATCTAGTTATGTAATATTGTTTTTTATTTATTTATTTTTTTATTTTTGTCTCCTTATCCCCAAGACTTGAGAGAACATTTTTCAAAGAACAACAATTATATATATTGATAGCATGGGGTTAGCGTTAGGGTCATCAGTGATGATAAAGTTGGACCTCAGAGAGTTAAATCAGCAGTACCATAAATAGCATGTGGAGAAGGTTTAAGCAGTCTGTGTGAGCTTGAACAAATCAATGGAGAAATAATGTGTGTCAAGTGTAAAAGCCTATAGACAAGATCGAAGTCATCATCTGTACCAACCCTAACTGAGTACTATCCAGTACTGTGGCCGTTCTGCCCTTTGAGCTACACGACACACTATTTAATGTAAAAAAAAAAACACAATTAAAGGAAGGAAGGAGATGATGTAAACTATAAAATGCCACAGCAACTGCACAGAACTGACTGGAGAAAAGGCTGATTGCACATGACCGAAATGTACAGAGAGCTTTGCTCAAAATGTCTTGATGGCTTCGAATGAGTTAGAATATATTTCCAAACGGCTGCCTTGAACTGCTCTGACAGATATTCCCATAAGACGCAAATGCAGCATGAGTCCGCGAAGTCGGGCTCCAGTTGATTTTCAATGAAGCAGCCCCAGAAAGTCTCTTGATGACATTCGCAGACTGGAGCTTTTCTTGCTGCTGATGACAGAACACAGAAACCTCAACCCCTGTTGAACTCAAACCACCGACCAGCTTCAGCTGCTGTGCCGTGTGTTGGAAATAGTGTTCAGTTTTTATTGGCATTTAAAGTACGCGTTCCACATTAAGTAATAGAAGATGATAAATAAAGCCAAACATCTTTGTGCACATTTTCACATTCAAACGTTCAGTGAAATTCGGTGTTACAGCAAATCTGTCAGCTTCATTCTTCATCTAATAAATTCTATTAGTGCTTACAGCTGCATAGCCCCTTATGTCTATGATAAACCCTGTGATTAACCTCCGTTTATCAAGGAGAGAAAGCACATTTCCACTGTGCAGCTGCCTGCGCCTACAGCCTGCTGAGTTGCAGGTTCAGTTCCTTGCTAAAGGGCACTGTGGCAAATTGCTGAAGAAGGGAGAGAGCGATACTGAAATTCTGTGCAGTAAAAGTAAATGAGAGGGTGATGAGCCTCAGTTAGAGACATTTGTCTGTGTATGGTGTGTGTGCATGTTCAGTTATCAGGGGAGAACAGCATAGCTCTGCTGAGATTAAATTCCCAGAGCTTACTCTGACTATCAGCATTACTTCAGGACACATGCACACACACACACACAGACACACACACACTCATGCAAGGGAATCGGGAGTGTTTGGAAAGAAAGCTGGCGTCACTACATTTTCATTCACAGAAAATATCAACATCGACAGTATGCCCACTGCTGATATCTCCACTGCTATTAATCCCCACCAATCCAATCAATCTCTACGTCCATCATCCATCTTTCTTTCTTCCAGTCTTCCTTTTATTTTTTGAAAAGTCTCTAGTTGACTGTTATTCATCTAAAGTGCAGACAACAGCAACAACAGAGCACTGGCAACAGTCTTCTGATACGGTCAAAAAGCGAGCACGAAGATGCACAAAAACATCTATTTGAATTTTCAACAGCTTAAATTAGAGTAAATATAAATGTGTGGATAAAAGCATTTTGGGCGTATTTATGAAAACATCATCACAGCCAGTTTTCAAGAATAAATGTTCTTATGTGCAAGTTGGATTTATTTTATTTGGACGATTATTAGCTAGCACAAAATGCATTTCCACATGGAAAGTGAAATTATGAAGTGAGATTATGAAAATGGGCACTTATAGATTTTGAATTAGTTGTAGAGGAGGTTGAGGTAGGTGAATGGGTCAGCCATAAGGCCTTGACACTGGAACCTGAAGAGCACATTCCATGTGAAACTGCTGTGATGAATCCACTTTGATCCATCATATTTTGAAGTTTGTTGGTAGTTGTCACTATAGATTCTTCTGGCAGTTTTTCAGTTCTTTTTCATCTTACTTATCCATGTCTTGCTCAAGGCCAATACACACTGAGTGTTTTGTGAAAAAGCAAATGAAAATTTAAAATTTTGTCCGATCTGAACTTCCTGTGTAACATATATACACACTGAAACTCGTTTTTGTGGATATTTCAGCCTCAATGTATTGTGAAAAAAGTGAAGTCAACATCAGGTGATGTCAGAGACAAGTTTATTTTATTAAGACATTTCACTTCTCATCTCAGAGGCTTCTTCAGTTCTAACATGACCCGAGTTGTAAAAGAAACTTGGCTGGATGATTACCACCATAGTGAAACCACCAAGGCCATGCCCCACCCTGTCATGTGACCTATACCATCACCTAAGGGAAGGTGTGAATGGAGGGTTGAGGAGCCTGGGATGGGATCTCAACTGCATTGTACAGTTTGTGTCTGTTCAATGACGGTTGTTCACAGTGGACATAGAAGGCCCTAAAAATCAATGAATTCAATTCAGTTTTATTTATACAGCGCCAAATCACAACAACAGTCGCCTCAAGGCGCTTTATATTGTACTGTAGATTCTACAATAATAGATACAGAGAAAAACCCAACAGTCATATGACCCCCTATGAGCAAGCACTTTGGCGACAGTGGGAAGGAAAAACTCCCTTTTAACAGGAAGAAACCTCTGGCAGAACCAGGCTCAGGGAGGGGCGGGGCCATCTGTTGGGGAGAGAAGGAAGACAGGATAAAGTCATGCTGTGTATAAATCCTCTGTCGTCTCAGTGACTTTTATCCTTTAGATGAGGATGTGCAGCTGAGTCTTGTCCTGTCGCGGTGACTCTTCCACGTTGTGCCATGACTTTATGGAGTGACTGTTTGGTTTCTGTAGTGTAGAGGTCTGAGCACTGCATGGCACTGCATGCGCTATGTTGTTTAGCTTGTGTTTGGTAGATTTGTCCTTGGGGGCATGGCCTGGTCTGAAGTGAATGGCTGCTTTATGAATAGGTGAGTCTAAAAAATATTTGGAATTAAATATTTGGACAGATTTTGTCCGATGTTTTAAAGCCTTTAGAGTGCAGAGTGATGCCTCTCAGCTTGCTAGCTTTAACATTAACTTACTAAATAACTAAATACTTGAATGCACAGACTTACTCAAGGAATAAACGAAGGTCTCCCCCGTTGATGTGAATATTGTCTAGCACAGTTTACCTAAGAACATTTTCTATTTAGCAAACAGTGATTCATAGCTTTTACATCTAATTCCCTAAAACATCCACAGGTGCCTTGGCAACAAGCCTGCTTTAGAGGTGACACATGCTAGCTACAAATGACTCACGAAAAACAAATTTGTTAGAAAAATGACAGTCGAACATGTATCACCTTGATCAGAACTGCTCAATATGACAGAAAACATATTTGGGAAAAATGTATTTGAGCTGTACTTTAAGGAAAGATGGGGGATTGTGACCTCTCGTGCAACCGGCCTGTAAGAAGGAAGGAAGGCGTGAGCCATAAAAGCCTCGGCTAACCCGTATGTGACAGGTAGCTCTGTAGCCCTGCCACATGCTGGGAAATAAATCCTGGATGTGTTAATTACCTCGTCTGACCCGATTCCCTTCGTGTGAATGTCTGGTGTGTGACAGACGGAGACAGCGATCTGTCACGTGGGAGCTGTGTGCTTTTGTGTGCGTGCTCCATACGTGTGTGTTTGTGGTCGTGACAGCTCTGTCAGTTATCTCTCTGCGCTGACAGACAACGTGCATGTCAACCAGCAGTGCTAGCTCACACAATGATCACGTCTACGTACATTTCTGTCGCTGCATCCCCCAGTTCACTCACACACACACCCCTACCTAACCTGTCAATCATTTCATCTGAAATTCCCACTGCTCTAGCTTCCCTTTTTGCTCCTCCCTTCTTCCTATATTACCTTCCTCTCCCCATCCCTCCGCTCTATCTTTCATCATTCTCTTATTTTTCTTTCCTTTTAAAGAAACTGTCTGTTGCCCTGAAACTGGGTCTTTTTCTCTCCCCTGGGTCTCTGATTTTTTTTCTCCCTCTCTCTTTCCTCTCATTGCCTCTCTGCTCTTTCTCCCTCCCACTCACATCTTGCTGATAGATGAAATGTTGAAGGCAAGGCCTGGTGGTGGAAAAAAAAAGAGGAAAGTCTCTTTTAATTGTGTTGATCGCTAATTAGCCAGCCCGTCTCATCTCTCTGCAGTGGATGTGGTAAAACAGGATGCCCTTTCCTGGGTCAGCAGGCCACGGGCTTATGCATAACATGTATTCACACACACTCTCACACATTACTTTGTGCCTCTGGGATTCCAGTTTGGCTGCCAGCTTGTAGAACTCTCAGTGGGGGCTGGTGACTGAAGAAAGTTCAGGAGGGCAGAGTGAATTGGGAACTGTGCAGTAAAAGATTTTTTTCTAAAAATACATGGTTACGCAACGAAAATGTCCCAAAAACCTGAGGTTCACCACCGCCCCCTTTGCTCCCCACAGACCAACACCCTTTGATTCTAATCATTTCTGTCACTGTTTACAGTCAGCTGTCTCCTTTTTAAATGTTTTCATACTTTAAATCACCCGAATCCAACAATCGTACAGAAAGTCGTCATGAACTACAAGCGGTGTTCTGTGGGAACGTTTGAAGATTAAAAGCTGATTTGATTGGGAGCCATCCAAAGGTGCCGTAGCGGGAAATAAATGTATCCGTCCTTTCAAGTGCTTCAGTGGGTATAGCGTGTGGTAAACACTGCCTGGATTAGGAGCACAATCCCCAGCGGGCCCACCTGTGTTAAAAATGAACGCACTCATGAATGAAACTAGCCAGCTAAAAGCATATGTTACGTCACGGCATTAAACTCACTAGAAATAGAAATCTGAAAAAAAAGGTTGGGTTTTTTTCTGGTTGATACTGAGGAGGAAGCAGACTATTTATTTCTCATGCCTTCATTATTTGTGAGTGTCTGTGTGTGTCTTACGCCTTATGCCTGTATATAATGATCGTCACTCAGAATTTCATTTAATTGTATTATTTATTGTTGTTGACTCAGTCGTCCCTAAAGCTTTTCACAAAGATGACACAGGCTGTACAAAGGAGGAGTTAAATGTTTTTGGAAATACTGTTTGATTTCTTTGAAAGTATTAAGCTGGAGGCGGCCGGAGATAATTGGATTAGCATAGCATCAGCTGGACAGTCGGGGGAACATTTAGCTCTGTCCAAAGTTGCATCTTCCAGCACCTAATTATGTCTTTTTTTATCTATTAAAAAAAACAACACGTAGTTTTAGGATGACATAATTTCTTAGTGAGCATTCATGTAGAGTAACATGTCCAGCAGGGGTTTGGCTAAGGGTGGCTGAATCGGTTTTTAATTGGAAAAACAGGCCTGTCCTCGTCAAAGCATCATCGTAATTATCCCTGACATGCAGTATGAAGATTGCAGAACATATAAGCAAAGCAACAAGCTGCGCGCATCATCTTCCCTCACTGCTTTACTTTGGAAACTTAGAAGAAAACATGATAATCATTTGCTTCAAGTTGTCACAAAGCAGCCATGTATCCTAATGCAGGAAACCAAATCGTTATTATTTTAAGAATTTTAAACCACTTTTTACAAAATATGATTTATTTTTCTAATAGATTTGTCTGATTTTCCCTGATTGCCCCTCCGGTGCCATCCAGTTAACATTACATGAGTCTAATAACTTTCCTATATTGTCACACTTGTTTAGAATATATGTAATGTCGGTGTAGGCAAGCAGGTTGTAGGAGTCCCTCCTAGCCCCATCCCACACTACTGGATTTTGTAGTGTAGTTCATTCAGATTTCAAAGCTGTAAATATGTAGATATATAAATATGTATTTAAAAGAAGAGAAAGAATTGCTGTGCTAGACCTGCCACACAACAGTCCTGGCATATATAACCTTGGCTGATCAGATGTTTTCCTTTTGCACCAAACGGTGCAGGTGAGTCAGGTTTGTTAGATTTTAGAGTTTTGTAAAGCAAACAGTTTTTGCAAAGCAGGCCAAAGACTCCTGGAATTCATTCAGAAGTTAAGTAAAAACAACAATTTAAACCCAGTGAGCTGCTCGAAGAGGCAGCGAACACACTCCTCATTTTAAAAACTGCCAGTACAAACATTTCATCCACAACAGCTACGTGTTCATAGTTAGGTAAATCATAAACTGCATCAATTTCAACGCTCCCGGTTTGACGTTTCACATGTCGACTTGGAAAACTGAGTTTTGAAAACTTTTTTCTTACAATTCTTAATGTTACATTTTTACTCTCACCTCAAGACTCTTGTCAGGGTTTAGGTTTTTTAATTTCCTCCTTGTTTATTTGGAACTTGAGTCATTTTCACATGATATAATCACATGACTTAGCCTGCTATTTTCCTTTACCAGCTTCCCCGCTAGTCTGTTCAAAACAAAGAATTTCAGCCAATGCTCTTTGCAGCTCCAAATACTACTTGTAAGCAATACTCATTAAAAACCACTGTGGCAGGCCATGTGTCGCCTCAGAGGGGGGACGCTAACTAGCTTTTCTCTTTGTGCCTTTCCAGTCATCTGGAGTCAGAGCGCAGCGCTCTGAAGAGGAGAGAGTGGGAGAGGAGGAACCAGGAGGTCCAACAGGATGAGGACTTGTTCTCTACTGGATTCAACCTGTTTGGAGAACCCTATAAAGTAAGGTTAACTGATGGTTAACAAGTAGATAATTACTCATTTGTGCTTTTTGGGATGTTATTTTAACCATGTAAGAATCACACACAAAAGTTCAACGGCTTGCTTCACTGTTGAATTTTCCTCTGTGTTGTTGGGTGACAGGGTGTTGGGAAGTCTGGTCACAGAGAAACACAGAAAACAGTTTCTGTATTTAAGGTCATTTCTGTCATTAAACACAATTTTTTATGTTAAATGACAGAAATTTCAGGTATTTTTATGCAAGTAACGGTTTTCCATAGGAAGTGTATTTTAATATAAGGTAACCTTTATTAGTCCCACACGTGTGAAATTTGTTTTGTCACAGCAGAAAGTGGACAGTGCAACGTTACAGTAGCAAAAATTAAGAAAAAACATTGGAATAGAAGAAGATAATAAGAATAAGGTACTGTAAACAATAGAATAGAATAAAAATACTATATACAACAGAATAAAATACAGTGTTGTCAGAAAACGAGAATTGCACTTAGTGTTATTGCACATCTGTGTGTTTGGTCAGCTGCAAAGTCTTTGTTGTGAAGTCTGACAGCAGCAGGAAGGAAAGATACGGTGGCCCTGAGAGGCCAAACGGACTGCAACTTAAGAAAACACCAGGAATAAGAAAAACGCTGGAAAAGCACACAAAGCACAACGGAAATAGGAAAAAACAGATTTGCAAAAGCACAAGGGAAGTGTTTCTGGGGAGACAATAACCCGACGGACCAGTTGCAGGATCAAAACATGCTAGCTGAGTGTGTTTTAATCTGATGATTCCTATAATACTGATGACAGATTGTTAGGCTAATAGTTAGGCTAACACACTTACCTCTCATCTTTTCTTTCCTCACAAAACCGAGCGCAATTCTGCCATTAGTGCGCAATTCGCAATTCTTAGCATATTTTGGTTCCTGCAACTGGTCCGTCGGGTTATTGTCTCCCCAGAAACACTTCCCTTGTGCTTTTGGAAATCTGTTTCTTTCTATTTCTGTTTTCTTTTTTATTATTTCCGTTTTTGTTTTTCCTATTTCCGTTGTGTTTTGTTTCCTTTTGCAGCGTTTTTCTTATTGCTGGTGTTTTCGTAAGTTGCAGTCCGTTTGGACTCTCAGAGCCACCGTAGAAAGACCTGCAGAGTCTCTCCGTCCCACACCATGGGTGCTGCAGCCTGCCACTGAAGGAGCTGCTCTGTGCTGTCAGAGTTGGGAGACGCTGTCCAACAGGGATCACAATTTCTGTATTTCTGTAATAAACATTTTTAAACTGTAAAGGTTTCTCTGTGTTGCTAAATGAGACGTTAGCATGGCCGGTGTGAGCTCCAGCTCTGCGTGTCACTTATTCTAAACTAAGTGCGAAGAAAGTGAGAAAACATTAACAGTTCCGACTTTCTCAATTGTAAATTAAAAGGCAATTCGTTCAGATTTGTAGACTGAAAAACAAAACTAACATAAGGCTCTGAGCTCATCGCTGCGGCTGTGGCTGAGCTGTGATTCTTCGCGCCGAGTGCTCCCTCATTGCTGTTCCGGAGACAGTTTTAATACTTCGCTGTTAAGTTTCTGATTGATCTCCGTGGAAGGAGAAGTGGATGTACCTGACACCAGAAATTCATTTGGGCATGGAGTGAATTTACGACATCTTAATCATGAGGACGGGCGACTCCCCTCTACAGCAGCAGCACTGCTCTGTGATTTAGCGTCACATGAAACAATCAGCTGAAAGGAATTGATACGGCTAATCAGCAATTATCCAAAGATGTTTTGTACCATTCATTTTTATATAACCACGCCCGTCTCCAGTGGGATGAAGTTTAATGCCCTTGTGTATAAAGTCCTGATCTTCTGAGGCGTTTCAGAGATTTTTGTTTCTTTTTTAGCAGAAAGTGAAGCAGCCGCGCATGAAGTCCACGGCCACTCGAATGCCCCTGTGTATAAAATTGATTTTGGTTTGTTAACTCTCATTTGCTACCACCAAGCACTTCAACACTTGGTTATGCTGCCAAGTGTATCGACCTTGGGACAGACTGGCTTTGAATCCTGACAGAACGTGTTTAAGCGCTGCTGCGTCTGAACTCAGAGGACACAAGGTCTTCTCACTAAGACGCTGCTCGCGGTCCGGGGGCAGTGCAAAGCAAATGAGAGGTTGTTCTGATAATGAATCCAATCCTAACTGCCTCCACACTCCAACTAATTGTTTCCAGCTAATTAATGGTGCTGAGGTGAGGTCAAGATTCGTGTGTGGGGAGAGTGCAAGGATCGGTGCGGGCTGGTCTGTGGGAAGGTTGAAATTTTAGACACTGCCTTGCTGTCTGCAATAAGTAGTTAAAAGTGTCGTGATTTGATTAATTTAATCAATGTGCTTGCTTGCTCTGCAAACTTCCTGCTTGTATTTTTGCAGGTACTTTTAATTTTACGGCCTTGCGTCGTGGAGGAAGCCTGTTTAATCTGAAATGTTCTAGTTTTAGATTTGGTAGATTTAAACTGTAGAAGAAGAGTGTAAGTCAGAACAGTAAGACCATAAATTTCATCAGCCATATATCGATCTTCACTTTAAAGGTCCCACATGTTTCAAGAATATGGCTTTGAAGTTTCAGTGCAAGATATGCTCAGATATCCCTGGATTTGACTCTTTTCCAAGATGTCTTGGTGTCTGTAGCTTTTCTTTCTTTCTTTCTTTTTATCTGTAGCTTTAAGCTAAATATGCAGCTTCTGCCTGTGGGCCTCTCCAGAACAGTGCCATTGCTGGCACTCTGTTCAGTGAGTGGCTGAGGAGCAGCACAGCACATTCACTGCACAGTAGCTGACATAGATATGAATGAGACGTTCTTTCACTCCTAAACGGGCATTCACACTGTAAGCGACAAGCATCAATCAGAGACCACAGAAAGTCAATGAAACTGCAGCTGACAATAGGTGACGGAGCGGGCGGGTTGTCAGTTAAACTTTTCTCAATTTCGAGCTGAAGAGATGACCAATGCGAGCAAAGGATACTGTTGACTGACATATTAGGTCAGTGAAAATATTAGAAGGCTACATAAGTAAACTGAGCCTGTAAGGTCTGCTAGTGACCAACTGTCAGCGACAAAGCGAGTTCGTTTTGTTTTTGACTAGTGGTCACGCTTGAGCAAAGAAAAAATTCTTAAAATTCAATTTTTAAATAATAAAGTTCTTATAAATATTAGTTTGTCATGGTCCTGAGTCATTTGACCCAGCGTTTTGAGTTTTCTTGTATTTTGATATTATTTTGTATTATGGTTTAGGCTTAAGTTCATTGAGTTAGCCTTGAGGTTATTGTATATTGCCTAGGTTCCCCTGTTATAGCTCATTGTTTATTAGATTCCCCTTGTGTCTCATCTGTCATGTGCGTTCTCCCCAGCCCGTCATGCTCTGTATTTGTTTCTTAGTTATGTCTGTGTCCCATCTCCCGTTTCTATTTCCCTGATGTTATGTCAAGCATGTGTGTCTTAGGTCTGTGTCTCTCTGCTTCCTGTTTTATTTTGACGGTCTTGTGTTCTATGTTTAATGTGTTTAGTTTTGCTTTCCCTGTGACGTCACGTTCATTTGTATCAGCTGTGTTTCCCGTGTGTTTCCACTTCCCCTGATCGCCTCCTGTCTGTATTTAGTCTGTGAGTTTTCATTCATTCTTTGTCAGGTCGTCTGTTGAGTTCTCCTCATGTTTCCATGCTTCCAGATTTTTCTACGTTCAGGTTTTTATCATGTTCAAAGTTTTGTCCTTTGTCTCTTGTGTTTAGCATTTAGTTTTTCCCAGGTTTGTTCCAAGTGTCTGCATTTGGGTCCTCGTCCTCCCTCCACACCGGCTGCCAGTGCAAACCGTGACAATATTACTACAAATATCATCAAAGTTAAGCAAGTTTGCAAGTTAAACCAAAAAGCACAAAAAATGACTATACTGAGATTTACACAGTGATTTAGATACAGTCACAAACAGTCAGGGCAGAACTCCTGCAGTATAGTACAGTCCTGTAACCAGACAAGAGTCTGCATATCTACACAGCCCTTGATCAAGTTCAGTGTCAACATTTTTATGTCCACTTATAAGAGTCTTTAAATTCCTCCTTTCACAGTGTCAGGATTTGGGGAATTTCATAACCATGATTCGGTTGATAAATCTACCACATGGAGGTTTTGACCATTAGTTTAAGAAGTATTTTTACAACACAGTACACATATCTCCCACTTTCCACCACTTGCAGCCTATCCCACTGATGGACAAACATGGATGCTAATACAACAGAACTGAATAAACTTCTTCTGACGTTTTGTTAAGGAAAATTGTATCCATGGAGTTTTGGGTCAGACAATGAGTAAAAGCTTTCCTGAATCCAGAAAGCATACACAAGGTTTGGGAAACTTATTGTTGTTATGCTGGTGGGTGGTGTCGTACACTTATTAATAGGCAAACAATAAATGAAGGCAAAATAATTCCAACAATGGGGGTTTGGTCAGAACGTGTACTTGGTTCATTTTCCAAGTAATCCTCTTCCTCCTTGTGTTTTCCTACTTTATCTGCTGCTAAAGTTGAAAAATGGCTTTGGCACAGTTTGCTACTTTTTTCTTCTGATTTATTTACCACACAAACATTTCATTTTTTTAATGCTGCCTTTACTTCATACTGGCTTAACAAGCGCGACCTTGCTGCACTTCATCTGTGTGAATGTACCGAACTGCAGCCTATAGATCGGTATCATCACTTTATGATCATCACATATACAATTTGTAGAACTTTAGTAATTCCAGGCTCCACTCGCCTTCATTTTTTTTTGTCTGTTTTCTCTCTGTACCTGCGTATCTGCTGTTTGTCCATCACTCTGCCTCTGTCTCTTCTCTCTCCCTCTCTCCAGTATTCATTCTCTCTGTCAGCTATTAGCTAATCCCTCTTCTAATCCTGTTAAAGAGTGTTATGCCGTTAGCAGCTATTTGGGATGATCTATTCATACACACGCTAACACACACACACACACACACACACACACACATACGCACATAGGTATTCATCCTCTCCTTCTCCTCTGTTTTCCATTTTGCCTCTCTGTAAATGTGTTTTCTGTTCCTCTTCAGCCACCAGATCTTTTATTCATGAGCCCGAGATGGAGAAGAGATGGGCTAATTTATTCACAGCTAACTTCACGGTGTGTAGTGTTTGCGTGCCAGTGTGTGAGTGTGCGCACACAGAAATTACATCTGTTAAGATTATTTGAATGCAATTCTGTCCTTTTTTTGCGTGAATCTTTTGTAAATAAGGCTTGATTCTTTGCCCTGTTTAATTTAGGTATTTTCATGGTTTTCCTGCTTTTAGAGTGTAAAACTGAAGGATACAGTGAAGTGACGAAGAGATGAATGGTCCTTCCACTCGCATAGGTTCAAACTGACGTTTTTTGTGACACACACAATCATAAGAATCGGTTCTATTAACCTCTTGATTAGTGTAACCGGTGCAGAGATGTTCAGTAAAGATGGTTGGGTGCTGGTTATTCATTGGTCCTGTGTAGAGCTGTAGGAGTGTACCATGTGTGACACCAGGGGACAGTGTTAGAATATGTGCGACCACTGTAAATGGGCTACTCTTGTTGTTGGTCCTTTAGCTCAGACTTTAAAGATGCTTAAATATGCTCGCTTAGCGCCTCTGTTGTCTGGAAAGATGGAAGTCACGTTTTTTCTTTTTCCTTTTCTGCCAATAGCTTTTCAACGAATGAGCATTCTGCCTACCCACAGAGCGCCATCCCCACTGGGCTACACATTGTTGGTATTTTGGTGAACTGCCAGCACAACATATATAATTACTTCTGGTCCAAGCTGTCCAATCAGGACATTTGGCTGAATCTGAGCAGAGAGTATAGCTCTGGCAGACATACATGCCCATGACAAAACATGGTCTCCACTGTGTTTGACACATGATGTGGGACGCTTTCAGATTGTGAACTGTTCCTTTCCTTCTCCATACTTTTCTTGTCCCATCATTAAGCTACAAGTTAGTGTAAGTTTCATATTTCCAAAGACTTTTTTCAGAAATTGCTTTAAATGTTTTTTTCACAAAAGTCTAATCTGGTCTTGAGTGTTGCACCAACAGTTTGCACCTTGTTGTAAACTGTCTGTCTTTCCATTTATGATGGTGTGTCTACATTGTAGCCTTTGCCAGTGAAAAACCTCTTTGAGGGTGTTCCTGGATATATTTGGTAAAGTTATCTTCTGTGGTCTTTAGTGCCTTTTGATGATGCTGACCTTCTTCATTTTCCAGAAGCCCAGCGTGATTTGGCTCCTCTTAGAGTTTGTTGAACGATTGGATTTTTAAGCCACTTTTGTGTCTCTCAAAAGTGTATAAAAATATCTATAATTCTTAAACAGCCCATGCAATACTTTTGTCAAACCCATTTTATTGATTAAATCAGCAAAAAATGTCATTGTCCACATAATTATGGACCTCACTGAGTTTTTACTTTTCCTGTTCGTGTTGTTGGTGATTTTAGTTAGTAATAGTTTAGCCTGATGTTTGTGTGACTGGCCAGAATAAAAAAAGAGAAAGTTGGCTCTGCCTGCTTCATAAACTATTGTCAAACCAGTGATAATTAGAAAAAGGGGGCACCACAATATAGCAATTATTATCAAATGGTACTTACACGGCCCTCTATTAGAGCAAATACTGGGGTGGTGTTATACTAATTTGTAATGTTGTGAAGTGGCACACACACTTGCGCACGCATGCGCACAAGCACTTACAATTCCCTCTTCAGCAATAAGACCTCTCCATGGATCATTGCATGTCATTACAGTATTATGTGGTTATTGACTGAAGCTGTTAGCATTGGAAAAACAAAACCACACAACATGTAGCCAAGAGTCTGACATTACTGAGCAGAATAAAGGATGTAAGGAAACCTCACACAGATTATATATCATACATATATATAATTATATATTTGTTTTGCACTCCAATACTCGTTCTATGGCCTACTCACCTTACATATTCATTATTCACAAATTCATTAAGTTCTCCAAATAAAGCAGTTTCACCTTGGCTCAAAAATTAGAATAAGGTTGTTTTTTTACTCTCACGTTTCAACCTCACATTTATTTGACACTACCTTTTAATGTTAGCACAGGGCTGATTAGACGAGTGCAGGCTGTCAACTACCTGAGAAAATCTGTTGAGCAAACCTCAAGACTGTTGTACAATAAAATTACAGGGCCACGTTTGACATTGATCTCATTCAGTGTTTCCATTGTTCATCATTCGTCTGCAGTTCATGATGAAATGTCACACGTAAATTATAGGCTGGAGATCTTGCATAATTCAGATTTGGCTCATGATTAATATTTGCTACACAATTTGTAACTCTGGTAGAAAAAGGAAATGTCAGTGGATAGGATAAAAATCTACTGGCCTTCACTTTTCCCTGCTCCTCTTTCCTGACGTTTTGCAAGAATCCGGTTCCGAAAATAGAAGCGCTGAAGCCACTGCTGATTACCCGTGTCCTTTTTAAAATGCCAGATGATCAAATCGTGTAGTTTGATCATTAAAGAATCAGTCAATGACTGAAACCAAAGGTACTGCTGAGCTATTCTAAGGAACATCTCCATGTTACCAGGTAGAAGCTGAAGAGCTTTACCTTCATATATCAGTAAAACGTGCACTGTCCTCCAAGCCATTATTGCCTGAGAATCTGGGGTCAGGCTAATAATGATTCCTGCCCCATTAATTTTACTACTCCAGCCTGGACTGGACCCTCTTAAGGGTGGCATGTATTTAATTAATCATCTCATCCTGATGTCTGGTCAGTGGTCACCCTATCTATCTCTCACTATTCTTTTCCAGATGAGTAAAGAGGGCTTTTCATCAAACCTGTAAAAAAAGGAAGAATGGAAGAATTAATTAATACTCTTCTGTATCTCCCTTCCCCCTTGTCTTTTTTGTCTTCCTTCTCTCCTCTCAGACTAATAAAGGTGATGCATTGGCCAATCGTGTCCAGAACACGCTGGGCTCATATGAAGAAATGAAAGACCTGTTAACCAGCCATTCCAACCAGAGCCACTTGGTGGGAATCCCCAAAGGAACAACAGCGAACAGCAACCTGCCGCAAGCCCCGACCACGTCAGCGACAGAGAGACCCGCCATGGAGCCATCCCAGCTTTTTAACGAAGCCCTGAGAGGAGGAGCAGGTGGAGGAGGAGGAGGTGGAGGAGCAGAGACAGGTGGGGACAAGAAGACAGGGAATACACCCTCTTCCTCTACAGCTTCAATGCAACCACCCCCTTCAACCACATCATCATCAACAGCAATCCCACATCAGAACTCCAAAAAGTCCCGGAGCTCCATGGACTGGTCAAGGGCAGGCCACGGACAGAGCACCCAGGGGACAGGCCTTGTTGTGGGGGTAGGTCAGAGTGGGCAGGGGCAGGTGACGGCAGGAGCTACCACCAGCAGAGGGAAAATGTCTTTGTTGGATGAGCAGCAAAGACACGACGAGCTGTTCAGCTCGCTCAAAGACGAACTTGGTCTAAAAGAAGACTCAAGCCCTTCTTCTTCCTCATCATCTTCCTCTTCCTCTTCTTCTAGAAGGCACTCATCCCACCCAGCCAAAACCCACCCACTCGCCGGTAAGTCATCAAAAAAACTGTAAAAGAAGACGTTTGGCTTGTTTAACTTTCACATCTGTAATCTAAGAAAACTATAATGTAGACACGCTAGCATGTCTGCATGACATCATGTGTAGCAGGAGTGTAGATAGAATGTAGCTCTATCCACCTGCTATAATGCTAATTGCTCGGTTAGTGGACACTATACACAAGTCACAGTGGGTTGATAAAAGGAGCGCGGGAACGCACATTTATAAAAATTGATGTCAGCTGCTTAAACTGACTTTTGATGGACCATCTGCGACATCCCTGCCTCGCTCTCTCTCTGCACTACAGTCAACGTATTTATTTAACATATTTATGTTTCTGCAGCAGCTCGTTCCCGTTCAGAGGAAAACACTCACCTTAATATGCGCTTGTGCTGAATGGGCAGCTGCAAAGGGTCACGGCCGCTTCACATTGCATCCAAAGCAGTTTAGGAGTATTGGTGTCATCAAGTTCATGCAAATGGCAACATTTACTTGATTCTTTATTCTCTTTTTTAGCTTATTTACATTTGTTTCAAGCTGTGATTTTAGATGCAAAAATGGCTAATAGGTAGGCTAAAAAGATGCACGAGCTAATATTAGAGTTTATTTTTTTTAAATGGTTCGTTAACTTAGGCCCAGCAGGCCACTGCTTGTATTATTTAGTAAAAGTAGTGCTGATAATTGTATTTTTAAAACACTTTGTTCAAAGTCAGGCTAGTTGTCTCGCCCCCACTGCAACCTTTATGCTAACCTCAGCTAATACAATCCTAGGTTTAGCTTCATCTTTGGCTTAAAGATGAAAGTGAGGTCACAACTCATCTGCCTCTCAGAAAGTGCATTAATCTAAATATCCAATTTGTCCTTTAAAAGTAACAACAGATATTTCAGAAAGTCCTTAACTACAGGTGTCATTTGGTAAAAAGTCTCTTTAATCTGTTTCTTTGTTATGTGCTTGAGCCATGAGCACAGATGAATCATTTGAATGAATAATTTCAGCAACAAACACACTCTGTCACCTTTTGGGGGAATTCATGAAAATTGACATCTGCATTCTATGATAACCACATCTTGCATTTGATTTCAGAAGCACGAGGAACACATCATTTGCTTTGATTGTGATTGGTTACATCCATCTGGGAGAGAGTTTTCAGCAGCTCAACCTTCATTAAGTTTTGCCAGCAGAGAGTTAACCAACGCTGTGTTTTAACTTTGGTTAGTCTTGACTTTTGATTGTTGTCTTCTTTTTTTACAGATGGTGGCAACTTTCGATCTGCTGCCATGGATGGTGGCCACTTTAAGTCTTCCACTAATGCAGAAAATGGTGGATATTTTAAATCCTCCCCATTCGAAAGTGAGACAGGCTCCCACCTCTGTACATCGTCCTCCCCGCTGGCATCCACCTCAGTTCTGACAACACCCACTCCAGGTCTAACCACGCCCACATCTGGATTGACCACGCCCACATTCCCACCTGGTAGCCTATCAGGGAAGCCGATAGCTGTACAACAGAAGCCTACGGCGTATGTTCGACCAATGGATGGCCAAGACCAGGCGCCTAGTGACTCTCCCCAACTTAAACCCCCTCTAGTGGCCACAGAGGGATTTAACAGCAGTCAGGCTTATGGAGGAAACTCTGGAAATGCGAAGAATAAACTGCCCAAGCTGAGCCTCAACCACACAGGAGAGGTAAGAGAAGAATTACTGGAACTTGTTTTCCATATCTATATTAAACCAATGTGAAATAAACGGTGTTCACTGAATTAGTCTAAGATGAGATAAAATGATCCCAAGTGTGCAAGATCGCATTTTTATTTTTAACTGAAAACTTTTTGATAAATCAGGTAATAAAGTTCAATCTAACTTGTTTAAAAAAAGGTATAACAGAAAATAAAATTTCAGTCCTTTAAATGATTCCTGATCATAGTATATAAGGCATCAGTTCACTTTAATTAGAACTAGAAAATGTAATTGTTTACATGTTCTGTACATCCGTACCATTTGGGGCTAGGTTACTTGAGGTTTAACCCATGTTAAGTTGGTTCAGTCCTCACCTTCGGGTTCATCGTCATGGTAACTCAGTCTGCATACCTAACCTGCTCCGGAGCAGGTTATGCTGAAGATAACAAACCAACACAAAAACCAGTTTTGTGGAAAATAATGTCAGTATTCCTAATTTCCTCCCTGAAGAGGATCCATGTGAAATGTAGGATTGTAAAGCAACTGTTTCCCCGTGTGGGCTTTAAGCAAGTTTAAAGGAATTTAACTGCTGTATAAAAGAAACGCTTAGGACACCTAAGCATTGCTACATATTAACATCATATAAAATTAGGTTAGCTTACCAGTGTGAATTTCTTGCCGTTTAACTGCGCCTCAAATAAAACAGGTGAAAGATCACAACAGCACAACCTTAAACATGTCACTGGTGTTCTAATAATGGTGTTAAAATTATAGTCAAACGTTATGTTGTCTTAATGACAACAAGATTAATTGAACAACAGTGATTCACAGCAACATGGTGACTATACAGCAGCATTAGGGCCACAGAAGGCAGAGAAAATAAATAAGTGTCTGAATGACGCGGACAGATTCATGCCAAAGAATGGAGAAACAGTGCTTTTTCTTTTTTTTACTCAGTGTCATATTGCTTCACATTTCAAGGTTAAAATGGAAAGAAATTCCTGTTTTTGAACTCAATAACTCATCCCGTACATTTCCCACTTTAAGCCATAAATGTCCACAGTTTCTCTCTTACCTTTGCCGTTTTAATCAACCTTTTTCTTTTAAAGTAATCACTTTAACATAATACATTTTCTCTTAAATGTGTCAATTTTTTCATGCAAATTTACAATTTTAATCTTGCAAATTTGAAATCACCAAGTTTGCTAATATTTTTCTCATAAAATTGTCACTTTTTTCCTCAGAAATTTACATCTTTAATCTTTGAAATTTGCCCTCTATTCCTGGAAAATGTACAACTTTAATAACCACCTTTGTGTAATCACTGTCAGGGCGAATGAAGCCAGCAGACGATATCCTGTTTATGCTGAACTTTGTAGCAACATACTAAAATTTAAAACGAGTAAATCACATGGATGCAATGCCGTTTAGCAAGTTTTCATTTAATCATGTATTAGACAAATACTGATACTAACTGTAAAATAAGTTATCACTTTAATGACTCTATACCGCAGCACTACTTGTCCTGGAGAGTGTATAATAAAATAGACCCCTCCTAACTTGACACATAAAATTATTCATGAGCATCTGTGTGAGACAGTTAACAGCGACACATACTGTCGTTTTGCTTCTGATGTCATCAGCCTGAGTGCGTGTTTGCAATTTTTGATTACATTCCAGTCTCCTGTAATATTTCCTTAAATAATATCTCCGTGAATATTCACACTGGCTAATTGTCCTGACAAAACCAGAATCTCTCGCTCGCTCACCTTCTCCAAACAGAACCGGGACTTGATGATGATGTGCATGTGTCTCTATGCGTGTGTGTGTGTCTCTATGCGTGTGTGTGTGTGTGTGTGTGTGTGTGTGTGTGTGTGCGTGTGTGCTATGTGAAACTAGTAGTTGACAGGCGAGTAGTCATCCATATCGAGCAAGCCAGCTGTTCCTCTGCTTTGATAGAGCTGGTGTGTGTGTGTGTGTGTGTGTGTGTGTGTGTGTGTGTGTGTGTGTGTGTGTGTGTGTGTGTGTGTGTGTGTGTGTGTAGTGCTGCAAATGAGCCCAAGATGGAGCTTTGAGCATATGGCACAGAGAAGGAGAAAGCAGGGGGAGAGAAGGAGGGAATTAAAATATACTTTCGACACTTTCTTATGGCTGCTGAGAGAGAGAGAGCGAGAGAGCGAGTACAGTCATGGCCAAGAGTGTTTCTTTCACTTTGTTTTCTCCCACACATCCATGGATGCTCCGTTATCGCCTGCTCGCTGTTTAGATTTTTTCTTTTAGTTGTTTTTTGTTTTTCACTCCTCTCATATTTATCCTGACGAGAGTTTATTGGAAGCAGAATGCAAACGCAATACGAACCGAGGGGGAGGAGGAGTGGGGGTGGGGGGTGATACAAGAGGAAAAAAGGGGAGACTGATGATGTGAAGCGTGGGGCGGCGGAGGGAGGGAAGGAGGGTGGGCAGAAAGAGGAAAGAGGGGATAGAGAAAGACAATGACTGACTGATTACAGCACCTTATCATCGCTGTATTTGTTCTGGTTAGATGAGTTATTGGATGCGTTCTGCAGCTTAAACAGCAAAATAGCAGCAAATCAGAGGACTGAACCAGAAAGCAAATGAAAGACTCGAAGAATCCTGCTGCTCGTTTCATGCCAGCAAGTGAGAGGAGGGGGAAGATGTCCATTATGGTGCCTTTTGATCGGTGTACGAACCGAAACTTTGGCTACATTGTAGCGGCAGAATCTTTAATGTGTTTCCAGTGAAAGAGATCCTTAAAGCTGATTTTCCATGTAACAGTTTTCAAATGAGTTCAGGTGTAATGAATGTGTTGGAAACCCTCGATATTAGAGTCATGGCTGTGT
Source organism: Oreochromis niloticus (assembly GCF_001858045.2). Lineage (NCBI taxonomy): Eukaryota > Metazoa > Chordata > Actinopteri > Cichliformes > Cichlidae > Oreochromis > Oreochromis niloticus. Next base: position 33,216,845 of record NC_031966.2, on the reverse strand, counting down.
TGTTGAGTGTGTGCAATAAACCTTTAAACTGCTTTGGAAGTGTTCTGTTAGCACTATAGAGTTATTGATCAGCGCGCTTTATCTCTAAGTGCGCTCGGACGTGCGCGTGTGTGTTTGTGAGCGAGGGAAAGATCGAGAGAGATAGAAAGACAGAGAGCGAGAGTAAGCAGATAGAGAGAGAGAGAGAGAGAGTGATAACACTATTGATCTGTTCCTAACAGTTACAGTAGGCTTAAATCTACCTCTGGTCACACACACACACACACACACACACACACACATGCTGTTAGTTGTTGTCAGCAGCTCACAGCGAGGCGCTGCATGGTTTCACTGTGGATTGATCCGCTTTGAGATATTGTTGCGTTTGGTCATTACTGCTGTAGCCTCATCACGTAAACATGCAGACAAACGCATCAAGCCAACAATAACATAACAAACTGCTAACAGTTCAAGTTACGATGCACACGATGTGACAGTTTTTCAAACATACATAGAAAGATTTTTACTAAACATAAAGCCTGCCGGCTACTCTGATGTCCCATCTCACTTTGGTCTTTCATAAAGATCTAAACTATGACAGAGGAGCCTGAATTCAAACGGTCACCTGTGTCCACAAAAAAGAGGTTATAAACTAAGATGTTAACATAGGAATTACAAGCATACTGTAAGCTCACAACGTGCTCGTTATGCTGACACATCACCTGCTGCAGTCCCGAACGTTTGTGTCAGAGTCTCTGGAGTGGCAGCTAAATGATACCAAAGACTGCCGCGACGGCGCCGCGTCGAGCCTGCCAGGAGGGGAAAGGTGAGATGAGAAGGGTTGGTGGCTGCGTAGCTGATTGGCTGTGACTGAACTTTTGAGATTGTGCACTAGTAAGCGGCACGTGAAAGAGCAAATCGCTTTCTGTATGGACGCAGCTGTAATGGGGATCTACTCTGCTGGGACAGACTTGTCCCTGGAGATAAGGAGGGAAATAAGAAGGTAATGGCTGCAAGCCCATTTGCCACCCGCTTAACTGCGCTAAACTTTGATTGAAACTTGTTAAATTTACACAAAAAACAACTCGATAAATGCAGTAAAGTGATACACAGGGACACCTTTGCAGGGCTAAACACCCTACTTTACACCACAAGCATCTGGTGGTTCACGCTCCAGTCACACAAGGAAAAACAGTGACCGGAGACAGCAGCACAACCAAAGTGACTGTGACTGTGTGCAATGAACTTGCAGCCATATTTCCTTTGAACTGCTTGCTTCAAAGACGTGGAGCAGGTGTGCGACCGCTCAGTCGGTTGTATTCGAAGGAATTTGGTGCCTCAAGATGGCGACAAAACAGCCATCATAAAAAGCATTTTAATTTTATTTGTTAAACCAACAGATTAAACCTTCTTTGATAACACTAAATAGAAAAATCTATTGCACTGACTTTTCATTTAAAGGCACCTTTAAAACCTTGGTCCTCAATAATTCCCCTACATGTGCAGTACCTGTTTCCCGTTGGTTCACTTAAACAAAAACACTATCGTATTTAGGAAAGAATTGTCTTCTCTCCTCAAAAACCACTCAAGCTGTCACGGCGCTCTTAGTGACATTCAGCTGCTTCCAGTCTGCATTCTCGTTCGGGTAAACAATGTTCAAGTCAAGTGGATACACAAGTGCGTCTGTGAGGCCCTGCAAGCAAGACTGCAAGAAGGTAAACATGGAGGTGACAGGTGACATTTCCAACAGCACTGTGACAACTTTCATTTACATGTAGTTCAAAGTATGGCGCTGATGTAATTTCACACTGATTTGAAGGCCCGCTGTGGTGTTTCCGTGAGGCGCGTGTGGAGGTGCACGCGGCGCCTCGCCACTAATGTAGCGGTAAATAAGAAGCAGGGTAGACTAAGACCTCCAGTCAGTAATCACTGCGAGGCTAACACCAACCAAATCAATTCGGCTCTCAGAGAATGCATTCATTTATGCCTTTTTGGATGAAAAGATTCTGCCTTTATATAACACACAGGCTTGATGAAAGGAGCGCGGGAATGCACATTTATAAAAATTGATGTCAGCCCGAGAAGCTGCTTTAACTGACTTCTGATGGACCGTCTGCGACATCCCTGCCTCGCTCTCTCTCTGCACCACAGTCATCGTTCTTTATGTTTCTGCAGCAGCTCGTTCCCGATCGGAGGAAAACACTCACCCTAATGTGCTCTCGTGCTGAATGGGCCACGGCAAAGGGTCATGGCCGCTTCACACTGCATCCAAAGCAGTTTAGGAGTACGGGTGCCATCGAGTACACATCGAGATGGGATACTCTGCGTTTAATAAGAGAAATTAAATTTTTTTTAATTTTCAAATATCAATCATCACAGCACAAGTGCATGGAGTTTATGATTATCCTAAAAATGCTGTCACTTGTGCTTTTGTGTATCAAAACTCTTGATAATCTTGAACAAAACGATATTTTTCAGCAAAGTGAAAAGAGTCGAATCATCACCCGAGAGGTAACCTGGAACATTTAGATCCTGCTGGGAACTTATCAAATCTACCACATTATGTAAGCCCATAGTCATAGTTCATGACTGCTCCTAAAATGGGTTTATTTATCACATAGTGAAGTTTGAGGTGTTGGCCAAAAAAACGAAAAAGAAATATGAGTGTTTGAAAATGTTGACAACATCATTTCGACCCCATAGAGCAGGGGTGGGCAACTCCAGGCCTCGAGGGCCGGTGTCCTGCAGGTTTTAGATGGGTCCTTAATCCAACACAGCTGATTCAGATGGCTAAATGACCTCCTCAACATGTCCTGAAGTTCTTCAGAGGCCTGATAATGAACTAATCATGTGATTCAGGGTGAGATCTAAAACCTGCAGGACACCGACCCTCGAGGCCTGGAGTAGAGATTAATGTAAATCCCTGTTTGCCAAAACATACAGGTTACACACATGTAGATACAAAGACGGCTACAGCATGAGCCAGAGAGGGCCAGATGGGTGAAAGCTGGAGTAGATCAGGTGGACTGGACGGGTTTCAGGCTCGAACAGGAGAGTTCAGTAAAGTAAAGGAGGGCTGAGACAGAGCGGTGTGAATCGTGGATGAGAGAGGTCTGGCTGAAAGAGCAGGCAGATGTGGATGAAATAATAAACTGCTGCTGTTGCGCTTTTGCAAGAATGAATGTATCAAATTAAATTAACGTGTTTCTTATTTTGCTGTAGCCAACTGTGAAGTCGATTGTAAAATGTAGGCACGTGACCGGCTCAATCTGTTTCACAGTGAGCGCTCTGTTTTTAATACCTTCTTTAATTTAGCTTAACTAAATATGACTCATTGTTTTAAAAGAACAACAATTCCATACTTTTCTTCTTCTACTAAAACTTAATTATCTACACGTGTCAGGTACTGTGTTGTTTGTTTATTACTAAATTATAAACTATACATACCTCTACGATCAGTAATGAAATCATCTAAATCGTTTGAAAACTAATTAAATCCCTAAAACTTAAAACATTACTTAAAAATCTTACTTATAATTATAGCAATTAGATGGAAATTAATAACTGAACTTCTTCAAGAATTGACATCTGTGCCATCACTGCTGCTGCTGCAGGATGAGGTCAAAATGACCCCCGCTGGTGGATCTCGTGTTGTAAAACTGGTGTGTGTTACTGTCATATGCCAATTTGCATATTAATTTGCTACGTTAAGCATCTTTGAGGAAGATAAGCCGGTGCGATTCAGCAGCAGCTGTGCTGATTTATTAGCAAATGTTTGTGGAGTCATTGCACTAAAATCCCCCTGCTATGGGTAGAAATGGTTGTTGTGTCGACATTAAGTTTTAGCTGTGGTGGTTTACATGTAGCTGCTTTTTTTCTTACCAATCTGAACAGCACTTATCCGCCTCTCTAAAGCGAGGGGACATTTTTAAAGCCGCACTTAACGATCTGACTGCTCTCATTAAGTTTCCACAATAAACTCACATTACTCGACTGTTCCAGTGTTTCAGACATGATGATGACAGAGTCTGTGATTGGCTGCTGAATACAGTGGAGCTGTTAAAGGCCTCTAGCATTTTCTTCAGGAGTGGGTGGAGACCAAAACAGAGGTAAAAAAGAAAAAAAGCAAGTTAAAGCGTGAACATAAAGGGTAATAGAGTATACACGTGTCTGTGTATACGGGAAGCAACGAGCAACCAGAGACCAAAAATGAGTGACATCTGGGCAACAATGAGCAAAATAACTGCCAGCAATGTGAAGTGATCAGGTTCCGGGTTTGCTTATCTTTTAGTCGACTGACTGAAGTGACTACCAGCGAGCGTGTAGGAGACCGTTGACTGAAACATGATGGGATAGTAAATACAGCGGTCCCTCGTTTATTGCTGGAGTTATGTTCTAAAAATAACCCGCGATAGGTGAAATCCGCAAAGTAACCAGCTTTCTTTTTTTACAATTATTCTAGATGTTTTAAGGCTGTAAACCCCCTCACTGCACACTTTATACACTTTCAAACCTTCGTAGAAAAATAAGTCCAGTATTATAGAACCCAAAGATCAAACCCTGTTTTCAGGTCCAGAACACAGGAACAGAGCAGCTGCCAGAGAATTCAACATTAATGAATCAATGGTACAGAAGTGGAGGAAGCAAGACGAATGAGCTGAGTAATGTTTGACTTATCTGACTGTTTTGTTTTGCTTAATGCGCCTTATAAGCCGACAAATACAGTAACTTTACCTTCCTTTAGCATCTCCAGAAGTCCAACATTTTGTGCGATGGTTAGCATCGTCCTCTGCCTTTGGCTGCTACCACAGGTGTCTTTGACGGTGCAAAACGTTTCGTCGACATTGTTGTGCTTGTTGGGGAGAAAACTTACAAACATACAGTACAGACCTTCAGAGTCACACTGCCAGGATCGAAGATTTATGTAAATTTGACAAGCTGGACGCTTTCTGTACTGGACAGGAGACACGGAGGAGATTGACTTACAATGGGCTACAGCCAATCAGGACGCAGAACACAATGCGCTGTAAAAAATACATATTTTTTTTTTAAAACCATGTGAAGTTACACGGAAAAATCAGAGAAACAGCGAGGCTGCGAAAGGTGAACTATTGTATATCAGAAGGTTACTTATGTTGTGTGGTTGAGTGAGGGGCGTCCACATGTAAAATGTTTGAGGAATCTTGTTCTTGGATTGGATGAAGAAAAAAAATTAAAACAGCAATAAAGATTCTGCCAATTATATTTTGGCTCTTGTCAATATACCTTGGCAGTCTGCCCGTGTAAAGTCTAACACTTCAGTCGCTCTGTGTACACACTGGTGTTAAAAGGTTGGGTTAAATTATAGGCTGCTGGACTGTTGCAGGTTTGGCTTCTTTAACAAATTGCCCTAAAGCCTTTTTGAGCGAATCCACCCTGCTGGGACAGAGTTTAACCCAAAAAAAGAGAGAGAGAGAAAACTTTTAAAGAAGAGTTGTTCCTGGAGATAGAGACAGAAATAATTGTCACACGTGGTCAAGTTAAAGGCTACACGCCCGTCTGCCGCCCATCAAACATGAGAGAAGTGGAGCAGTTTTGCTCAAGACGAGTCAAGCTGAGAAGTCTCTCTGCAAGAAACACTTGATTGCTGTGATTGCCTCAACGGGGTGTGCTGCAAAAGATTCGTCCCACTATATTTGGCCATGACATTTTCATTAATCTTTTTTTTTTAAATCACGTCTTCCTCGTTGAAAAAAAAGCAGCAAAGTGTCTCTTAAAGAGTAGAGAGCAGCTAGCAAGAATTTCACCTTATTTTAGAGAAAATTGTGCTTTTATCTTTTCTGTTGTGAGCAGAAAGGCACCAGTTGTGTGTGTGAAGTGACACAAGAAGCAGCCATTAAAAACACTATTTATTGTTTGTTTTTCAGTAAGCTATGTATTCCAAGCCACGGAGCAATTTACTTTACTTATACTGCAGAAGTCAACAAATGCTTAAGGAAGCCTTCCCTGTTTGTACATTCATTACTGTAACAGTGCAGATGGATGGCCGGGCAGACGCAGGGGAGTAATGGAGAAATGTGGGGAGAAGGGTGTGTATAAAATTACAGTATATAGAAATACCTTCTCTGAGGAAATAAAGAAGAGGCAGGAGAAAGTGGTGGCGGGGGATACGGGGATAAAATATTTTCTCACTTGCAGCAGAACTAGAAGAGAGTTATGAGGAGTCTGCCAATGCAGCAAACAGCTGGCTTCATTTGCATAATACCCATCAGGCCCCTCTTTCCCCGAGGCTGCCTGTCAACTCGCGGCCGAGCGGTATGTACACACGAGCACACACGCACACAACTTTTCAGTATATCAGTAGCTATATATTTTTCTTTTCTCCCTGCAAAGTAGCGATTGCGTATCACGTCATGTGATTTCAAAGCTTCCCTGTGACTCACTGGAAGCTTTTTAACGCTTTAATTTATTTGAGTTTCATAAAGCCGACTAATTGCCTCTGCAAAAAAAAGAGGGAAGATGAAATGATTCAGCCTTTGTGCTGATAATAAAACGATCATAAAAATCATCTTCTAGAAACAAAGAGCACAGTTCCATGAATCAAACTCGCCTCGAGTGGCTGCAGGGAGACGGAGAAGAGGGTGCTTGGGGAGAAATATACTTAAAGACGAATAGCATGGGAGAGGTCTCCCATCACGATGGCGCTGCCGGGGTGTCATCACGGCAATAGTCGCCCCGTGATAAGAGAGATCACAGAGGAGAGAGGGCTGCGGCCCGGGCTCGCCACTGCGGCAGGATCTCAGAACAGCTGAGACCGCCGTCAGGTTTGTTACGAGGTAGCAGGTGCCGGGCGGGCGTCATGTTATGTGGAGATGTACAGGAACAGTCAAAAGTGCATGGCTGCAATGCTTAACGTTCCACAGAGTGCTTTATCTAAGAGACAGCGCGCACAGCGTATTGGGTGAATTAATGTGGATGCCACATGAGCAGTTAGTCGTTTCAAGATGCTGTTTATAAGAGACGGAATATGATTTCAGATGAACTGTTTACCCCGAGGATTAACATTATAGCTCTGCTTACTGGATTAGCTGCAGTGATCTCTGCAGGCGCTATAATAGGCTGATGGTGTGTATTATGGCCCCTCAGAGTGCAGTCATCTCGCCCCTAAGTAAACCCCCCCTCTCCAACTGCCTCTCTCCTTCACACCATTTAAATTAGATGCTTTTCAAGAGGCTGGTCAGATAAAAGTGCTGTTTTAATTCAAAAATGTTCCCAGCCACGCATGGCTGGTGAATCCAAGGTCCGCAGTTCAAGTCGGTGGAGGCTGGACCGCTCGACACGCACAGCGAGTTCCTAGCGATCGTTGACCGGGGGGGTCACGGCAGTCAATCCCTGCACTTTCACAGCCTCTGCTAGAGTGATTTAGGGGGTTTAGAGTGCCAGCGGTAGCATGTAGCCAGTGTCACGGGTGCACACAGTCAAAGACTGAAATTCATAGTCTAAAGCCAGAGTGTGTGACATTCTAATAAAATAATTATGGGCAGTGGTGGAAGGCGTATTTGAGTGGAAGTAGCGCTGACACTGTAAATGATTCAGTTACAAGGAAAAGTCTGCATAGTTGTGAAAACAAAATAGTCCTTTTAGACTGTAATTATCAATACTGACCTATTATTATTTTATTAAAACAGATTTTTATGTGTTATTAGGGGATTGTGGCTCTAAACATTGAAGGGAAATGCAGCGCCAATGTAAAGGTTACCTCATGTAAATCCACTGTGATCAGTAGACCGATGTGGAATAAAACTGAATAATTACTGTTACTTTTGCTAATTTGATTGAGTACAGCCTTACTGAGAAACACCAGCCATCAATAAAAGCTTTTTAAAAATAGTATTTGACATAACCCTGAGGTCATGCTGCTGCTTCATTTGTAATGCACTTGAATGGTGTGAATTCCCCGAGGTTCAATTAATCATTTCACCCAAAACTGACAGGCGGTGAACATGCAGGCTTTGTGGACCCGGGGGACTTGGGTTTAGACCAGCTGGTAATCCAGACTTTAAGAGAATCCTGTTAAGTTTTCTGTGAACAAATGCTAATCGTGTCCATGCAGTTTATATTATTGTTCACCTCAAACACTGCTGTGCTAGCTTTTGGGCTAAAACCTTATTTTAAAGCTTTCAAATGTGATATTAACAATGCATTAAATGGCAGTATAAGGTGACTGTATGAAATGAAAGGTGTCACAGGCATTTATAACCTGACTCTGCAGTTTCCCTGGGCTTTACAGAGCGTTTAAGCGTCTTTCACCTCACTGGTGCTAGTTTACTATTTCCCACTGCAGCAGGCAGTTCACATGGAAAGCTCAGATGTACTGACTGTACAGCATCAATCATAAATAATTTGACAGAATAAAAAAACCCCCCAAAACAACGCTTGCCTTTGTCCCTGCTACCATAACGGCGTTTTTTTTTTTTTAAGTTGATTAACTATTAACTTTCAAAATGAAATCATGGTGCACATTAAGTCCACTATTTCCAGTTAATATGTTTTACTGTAACTATATAACAGTTATACTAATATTATTATACCCATTATAACATAGTTATGTTTAACTGATCTAACTAATTTATAATATTTAACATATGAACTATTCATACATTACTTAGGTCAGCAGGTCAGTTTGACCCAGAACAGAAGAGATGTCACATGTTACTTTATCTATATCACTACATAAAAAGAAAAAAATTAAATTATAAAATATAATTTAAAAATAACATACATTCTTTATGCAAAACAAGTGAATTATCCCCAATGAGCCCTGATCTGTGAGAGGTAAAGAAGACCATTACACCAAATATTGATTGAAATGGAGTTAATGGAGTTAATAATGAGATATAAACAATGTTTATTGGGATTGTTTTCGTTTCTGACCCTTTTGAATGAGTAAACATGCCCCGGGTCAACATCATTGGTGTTCCTGAGAAACAAACATAACAGGAGGGTTAATTATATTTAACTCTCTGATGGAGTTAAGTTAACATTACAGCCACAAACTCACAGAATTATAACTGCACTTCTTTACCACAAAGCTGATATGTGAGTGGGCAAGCACAGCCTAAACCACAATCAGTGGAAATTATACTTTTACATACATGAATCAGAAACAATCAGTGTTAGCTTTAAGTAGAGGACAAAATGCCAGAGTTTCTATATTGAGTTGATAGAGAAGACCCCTCCGATGTGGATAGACTTCCAGGGCCGGTACATTGAAGCTGTTTCCACTACAGCTTACGGTTGGATAGTTTGTGGGGGTCAGAGGCTGAGAGACCATCTGAAGCTGCTGCTGCACGTCTGACATGTTAAATTAACGACGTCTCATATGTCTCACAGTCGTGATACACAGACTAGAAAAAAGTGAAAACCCACATTTCAGCTGACTAATCGCAGCACTTTCTGTTCATTATATCTCAGGATATTATTTCATCAGATTTAGTTGGAGCCACTGGTTCTGCAAGTACATTCATTCTTTTATGTGCCCACATGGTGCCAAATAAAGTGGATTGCCTGCTCGACTATAAAAAAGAGCTATTTTATATTGCTCCAGTGGTAGTGCATGGATCACCCTTTATATCTATTATAGGACTGTAGACAGCTCCTCATAATACCCTACAGAACTTTGTATTTGGTCCGAAGTACAGCTGAGATTTTTTAAAAATCGGACTTATTTCCACGTTCTGTGTACTTTTCTTGTGCCAGACACATTCCTAATATGTTCCTGAAAGCTGCTCTGTTTCTGTGCTCGAGCTATTTGGGTAAAAAACATTTTAGCTAATCTTTAAACATCTTTAATAGTAAAATATAATAAATTACAGGGCAACTTTCTCTGGTACAATAAAAAACTGATCCAAACAAGTAATAAAATATCTGACTGTTCCATAACAGCTCATGTCTGTTGCCCATAAAAATATGGTAATAAAAAAATCTTTATAGCTCTTCGCATTACAGAACAATACATGGAGAACCCCTACTGCTAGGTCTTTAGTATTATTCATTAGGTTCTGATACAGGCCAGTGGCTGTTCCTAACTTTGTGTGTGTGTGTGCGTGTGTGTGTGTGCGTGTGTGCGTGTGTGTGTGTGCGTGTGTGTGTGTGTGTGTGTGTGTGTGTGTGTGTGCGTGTGTGTGTGTGCGTGTGTGTGTGTGTGTGTGTGTGTGTGGTTGGGCCTTTTAATAAAAAATGCCCCGCTGGGCTCTGCATTGCCAGTTTGCCAATCAGAGCATAGCCACGATATGCAAATCACACACACACACGTAAACACACACACACGAGCTTACCCGCACAGACATATACACACAGTGGGAGAAAGAGTGTTTTGATCTACCAGGGCCATTACAGACATTTTAAAATCCTATGAATATAAAAAAGAGAGAGAGGGAGGAGGGTGGAACAGGAGAGGAGGAAGATGAGAGAGATGGGCGAGAGAGCAGTGCAGATGGAGAGAGAGAGAGAGTGAGAGATATGACCGGGGAGGAAAGTGAGAGGAAACATTTTCTGTTCTGTTTCTGTGCGCAACAGTTTGTTATTTAAGTGTAAGGAAGAGTGAACGGGAGAATGCATCAGAGAGATTACACAGAAGATAGACGATTAAACGGCTCCGTCCCGCTCCCTCTGTCGCTGCCATTTGTTTAGCGTTTTTCCGTTTCGCGCGGTGTTCCTTCATATTGCAGGCAGCACAAAGATTAATGGGAATGCTCAGTATCAATAAACATGAAGCGTGATTGGTTGATTGAACAAAAGCCATCCTGCAATCAGAGCAGAATGCCGAGTCCTTTTTTTCTTCCTTTTGCCCGTGCAGGCGGCTGCATCACTGATGATTTAAATGGACATTAATACAGGAAGAAACAAACTCACAGAAAGTCAGTCAAACAACCATGACTGACTATTAACAAGGCAGCATTAGGCCACAAGGAAAAGAGGGGAGAGGAAGAGGAAGAGGCGGCTAATGGGGTGATTAGGGGGGAGGAGAGCTGCTGTTGAGAAAAAGACTTTGTGTTGGATTATTTTCTCCTCTTAGGAGCTTACAGAGAGCCAGCCGGTGTTTTACACCTCAGCTCTTAACACCCCCAAATCCCCTGATTTAGACTTAAACTGCATAGAGAGGCAAGAGAGACGAAGATGGTGGGATGAGGAGGAGAGGAAAAAGAAAATGAGGAGGAAAATATGACCGGGCCGACCCGACGAGACGACAGGAAGACGTGTCAGGCTGGAAGAAAGAAGTGTTGGTTTACGGTTTACGCCGCTGAAGCTTTCGCACTTTTTCTTCGCAGTGAAGAATGTGTTTGTTTGGAATAAACACAAAAACAGCTAAAGTGGTTTAAGCAAATAGGTGAGAGAGGAGTGAGAAATAGACACACCAAACTTTGAGGTGTTGTTATCTTCTGATTAAGCAAAGAGACCGACACCAGTGTGGATTTTGTGTTTTTGTGTCACACGCTCGCCCGTCGTCGCCACCGTGGTGTGAAACACTGCAGCGGTGCTTTTGGCCGCAGTGTAAATGCACACAGCTTACCTGTGAAATCACTTAGGTCTCTGCTCATTTTATAGCCCTGTGGTTGTCAGCGTCCGGGATGAAGGCCAGCACTGGCACCGGTGATGCTGCTGAGATATTTCTGCTGGGCGACCTGTGCAGATGCAGCTTATCCGTTAACACGTTTTACGGTACATCTACCAGGCAGTGAGACAGGCAGAGAGGAAGAGAGACAAGGAGCTGTAACTAAAGATGTCATGTAGGACAGCGGTCCCCAACCCCCGGGCCACGGACCGGTACTGGTCTGTGAGTCGTTTGGTACCGGGCCGCGAGAGTTGAGACTCGGGTGTGAAATTTATGGTTTTCAGGGTTTTTATCGTTAACTCGATTCCCCTGGGTCTTTTCCCGTGTTGTAGTTGTGTGTCTTATTTTGAAAGAAATATTTAGGCGTTACCATAGCAACCAGAGAGCATTAAGGGGCAGAGAGGAGGAAGTTACTCTCAATGTTGTTGGTGCATTTCAGGAGGACGCTGCTAATAAAGTTACACAATTACACAGTGAATTCATTATTTATTATTTTATTTACAAAATCCCACAGTTTTTGTTTTGGTCGTATCATTTTATTTTGTTGTATTTATCCGTGACACCTTAAAGGCCGATCCGTGAAAATATTATCTGACATTAAACCGGTCTGTGGTGGGACCGGGGACCGCTGATGTAGGACATCCAAAATAGTCTTCAAGCAGTAATCAAATTAGATTATGAACAAGTGATTAGCACTTCCCTCTCCACATCATTTTCTATTTGTCAATACAGTCAAATTTAGTTTAAGCCAGATCGAAGCACGCAAAACAATATTATTATTATTCTGATCGGAGAGCAACTTAGGGTTAGTATCTTGCCCAAGGATGTTTGACATATAGACTAGGGGGGAGCCAGGGGTTGAACTACCAACCTTCCCATCGGTAGATGCCCTGCTCTGCCTCCTGAGCTACACCCACCGTTTAACGTTGACCATGAAGACCACAGCCTGCGCTGCACCAGTCCATCAATATGGATTAATGTATACTGTACAACAGTACTGCAGACTAACCAGTTTAGCTTTCACTGAACTACATTAAACTGTATTTTTTTTATACCATTCAAACTCCACAGGAACAGTTTGTGTGTTTATCAATATTTGTTGTTCTGTGTGAAACACTGCATATGAAATTACCTTCTACTTTAAACAAAGTTACCCTGTACAATCTATCCTGTTTTGCAGCACAACACCAAAACTTCATTGACATTTGTACCATGAACCAAAAAAGCATCACACAACTTTCAATTTGTCAGGTTCAATTAGATAGATAGATACTTACAGCAGCATGATAAAGTGTAAAATAAACAAACACGGTTAAAATAAAAGCCTTATACTATGAGTTGCATGAGTTGATAAAAGTGATAAAAAACAAAGAAAAGTAACAATTAAGTGAGTAAAAACAGTAAAAGTAAGATGGACGTTGAAGAAATACAAGAGTTTCAAAGAATTAGAATTTTTGGGTAATTCTTTCATGGTTCAGGCTTTACAGCGTTAAAAAGGAAAGCAGAGACAGGAGAAACACCCTTCAGCCATGCTGCGTGTGTTCGTATTGCACTGTCTGCACCTACCCTGATGACAGGACACGAGTTTGGAGTGCCAAAACATGACAGCTCAGGAAACAGAGTCAGGCAGAAGGTAAACAAGTATATAAATAACACAGAACTACTGTGAGGGAAATCTGTTTGTTTCATATGTCTGAAAGAAAAAAAAGTTCTCAGAAGATATATCTAAATATCATATTTGTAAAGTGGACATGAAACCCTACATCTGTTACACTGATTTACATATGTTTTTCATGACACAGCATGCATTTTTAATTTCTCTTTGATATTTGGGCTGATTGGGGCCCAATGAATGTAAAAACAAAGAATTTCCAGATTTATTTTTTTTTTACCTTATTTTTGTTTTTAAGAAAAATGAGAGCCACAAATGAGGATATTCATTTAAAATTTTGATAGAACAGTAGCAGTGTAATGTCCTCGTAAGTGGATATCAGGCCCATGTAGAGCAAAATTGAGTATTTTGGTCAAAATAACCAAAAATGTGATGTCCACATATGTGGACGGCAGGTCCTAGGAGGTTAAATAAAATACCTACACCAAATATTGGCATTGGTGTTGTCTTAAAAATCCTGTACTGGTCGAGCATTAATGTTTACAGAAACAAAGCTTCTTTACTACATAAAGCCATTATTTTTTTTTCTCATGAAGTCTGTAGCTTTGAGGTTTTTATGAGATGACTTTGGGAGCAATAAATTTGAGTAAGATTGTGAAATAGAAGCTGAAAAGCATCTTGTGCCCAAAGTTTTTTTTCTGCTGTTTCTTCAAAACAATCATATTTTTTAATGAGCCGAGCAGCTCAAAAGCAAAAGAGACCGATGTTAACGCTTTCGTTGTATTGAGTAGTGTAATGTGTCACTCACAGCAGTCAGTTATTTAGTTACTTGTTCAATTCAATCATATTACTGGATTTCCTTTAGTGTAACACAAGACTGTACCGTTTACATTTCTTGTGTACAAAGAAGCTCTGCTTACTCCTGCTGACGAGGACAGTGTGTTGGGTGCTACAGCTTCAGCAATTTACCAGTTAACGTGTTGCTGTGAGGAAATTAGACATGATCCTGGTTCAGTGGTGGAGGAGACGCCACCAGGATCAACTAGCAAAGCAGTGAGGCAAAGTCAATACATCAGAGGTTAATGTACAGCAGTGTGAGCAGCCTCTGAACAATGTAACCAGCAGGTACAAGCTAATTGCAGAGGGGTGTTGATATTTGGTAACAAAAAGCATTCCAACAAGTTCCTTTTCTCAGTGGGTGCATCGTTAGAGACACATGCAGCTTCTGAGTGCCTTTCTGCTCTGTTACTCTGACTGCATACATGCAGACCTGTGCGCTGCTGACACTGATACAGAAACGCCACCACAGTGTTTTCATACACAAAGTCGATGTTTTGAGATGGATTTTAGAAAGAAGTGAACGTCTGATAGGGATGGTTGGTCTCCTGGTTCAAACAAACGGCTTTGTCTTTGTTCTCTACTGAAGATTAAACAATCTAAGGTGAACTTTTCACAGGTTGTGAAAATGCCATCAGTGCTTTTTAAAGCAAAGCCCCGTATCCAGCCTGCTGTCGTGCTTTCCCTACAGCCAAAAACTCAAAACCTCCAAATTTAAGTCTTTATTAGAAGCGTGTAAGTATTCTTAAAAAAACATCCCTTCAATGTTAGAACAAATGTTTAGCTGAAAAGATGCCATTTGTTTTGCTTGCAAAAGGAATTTATTCAGTCCTCCAGGAATTATACGTGTGTTCACGGATAAACTCGAACGTATAGAGAAACACACACACATTCGATGCCCTATTGTACTGCCAAGGACCCCTCCACCTTCCACCCGCCGTCCCCTCCTCTCAAGAGGCACTTATTTAGTTAGCACGCAGACGTCACGCTGAGAACCCCACACAGACAGACCACACACACAGCGAGTGCAAACACGCACACTCAAACACGTCCTGCCAACAGAACAAATCAAATATACTCAGCTTGAATTTTGCCTCCACACACGAACACACATACAACTGTCAGTCATCCCCTCGTCCCCGCTGCCGTCTCAGAGCGTGTGTGTGTTTCCTTTTTCCGCTAATTAAAACAGAGGTGCATGTGTGGCTATATAAAGCCCTTTTCTTTCCATTAATATAGCAGAGTGTGTGCATGTGTTGTGTGTGTGTGTATTTATAAAAGGGAGGGGGGGGGAAGTCTATGAGACAGAGAGAGAAAGAGATAGAGTGCGGGGGTGTGTGTAGGAGGTGTTCTGTTCACAATTAATCACAGTTGTGAATCTCCCTCCCCTTGTCGTATAATATAGATGTCATCCACAGCAGTAACTCCATACTGCAGCTACTGCACAAGGAGTTTTACCGTTATTTATTTTATCTGCCATTCAATTACATGTTACAGAGGTTGTTGTTAAGCAGCTTTAGTTTACTTATACTCATAGGGAGAGCTATGAAAGCTTCACAGCAGAGATAATAGGGGTTGCTGATAGACTAACAATGGGCCAAGACCTTTGCTATAGGTCACCCACCAACACACGCCAAACTGAATGATGCTGTCAGCAGTTCTTTGGCTATTCAGGAAACAGAGCCCTGAAGTGACAGCATCAAAGTTCTGCCTAAGGACTGAAAAAGCCTTTTGTACCTTTTGTACGAATGCAAATGACTGAAAGTGCAGTCTCCACATCACCTGGCTCTAATTGTGGTTTACTCTGTATAGACTAGTCGTGGCTCTAGACATGGATGTAATTACAGCAGGACAGAGAGAACAAAATGGCTGTTAAACAGCAGACATTTTGTACAGAAGCAGTAGTACAACAGCTCAAAGAGATGTTAGTAAAGTTAGTCAAACAGCGGCTCGTCTGTCGGGACCCTTTTATGAGCAAAGCAACACTGAGCTAGTGACAGGAGGCAACAAACTGGGAGCCACGTAATGTAGGTGACTATTAGTGGGATAGTGGATATGACAAAAGATGTTGAAGATGGAGCCGTAGAGCGGGAAGCAAAGAGGAAGACCACAGTGAAGGTTAATGGATGCAGAGGAACAGGACGTGAGGATGGCTGGTCTGACAGAGGAGGATACTGGGGATAGGCTGAGATGGAGGCAGATGATCCGCTGTGGCAGCCGCTAAAGGGAGGAGCCAAAAGAAAAAGAACGCAACTGACAAGTTCAGATTGTAACTTTCTGGAAAAGACTTCCAAACATCTTTGATTTTTTATGTGTTTATCATTACACACACTGAATAAAATGCCCCAGGTTTATCGAGGACTTTCAAAAGATGTGTTTTTTTCAAATTATCCAAGACTGCTTTAAATTATCAATTATTTTCAATCACTGTGAAACCTGCTTAATTTTTACATTTCAAGTTACTGTAAGTGGTGTCCAGTGTCGTTAGTAACATTTTATTAGATCACATTTTTGACAGCAACAGTAACAGTAACGTAACATACTGTATTTTCAAATGAACACATTCACAGAAAATCAAAAGGGATCCTTACACGTGACTTTTATCTTGAACGAAACTACAGTGACAAACAGTGACTTAGCCCAGAAAGAGTTTTACTTCATTATGAACGGGCCTATTTGTGACATTGTGGTACCCACTGCACCCATGGTGTCACAGCTGTGCTTATTAAATGCAAAGACAAGTTAAAAAACTGGAGCAAATGAATTCTAAACCAAGATAATTGTAGTTTATTAAAACAAACTAACTAGGAGTCAAACAAACATGTTAGTTAAATAAAATATTAATGTCTACTTAGGGAATAAAAGAAAAACAGGGAAAAAAAAAACGTTCTTATTTTTAGTTATGGCCAGTTTGGTTACCTTTGACACCATAACCTGTCTGATGAGGATTTAAAGGAAATGTTCATTAAGACTTGGATTTTGTCTGCGTGCTTGTGTGTTAACTGTTTCCACAAAGTGTTGCGTTTGTTATAACTTCACTTTTTTTTCCTCTGACAAAATACCCTCATATAAGCAACTTGAGGCGACTGTTCTTGTGATGTGGCGCCGTATAAATAAAACTGAATTAAATTGAATAACAAACTAATACTGAAAACAATATAACCTGAACTGAAACTGCACATTTTCAAGCAATGAAAGTTGAACTGAAATGAGCAAAGTTGCTGCCAAATACATGGAATTCAAAACAAACTAAACAAACCCCGCCCACTCCACCCAAAAAAGACAAAAACCTAATGGCAAAATGCAAAAGTGTAACAACTGTGCTGTAAACAGTATGGAACATATACTCAGTGTGACAGGGAATTCTTTGTATTTGTTACAAGCATATTTTGACACTACCTGGGGCACATGAAGGACAAAGTGTTTGGAATACACATGTGTCCCCTGTGGTTGCCATTAAATTAGATTTCTGTAATGTAGTTTATTACATTTTAGCTAAACAAAACCAAATCACTAGAGATGATTTTCCAGCCTCCACATTTCTCCAAAACAGCCAAATTCGAGCACTCGTGTTCAGACCCTGTTGTTTTAAGCCGTGTTAGCTTAAAAGTTAAGCCCACATGGTAAGCTAACAGAGGAGTCATTTCCATTTCTGCTGAATTTCAAGAGCTTGACATTTATCAAACTTTGCAGCGGTTCAGTGACTCCACCTACACAGGTCTTAAGTTTGGCATCAAATACACTTCTCCTCTTCTTTGTGGGCATGTACAAATACATTTTTGTCCTTCTTCACACATACTGCAAAGAGGGAACAATCAAAGAGAAATAAGATATGAAAAAATACAAAATAAAGCAAAACCATTGACAAGACTTTGACAGTTGTAGGTGTAAACTTGTAGTTTGTATTTTTACTGGGAGTCCACGTTATAGCTGACTGTTAAAGGTGTAGAATTGCGTGGACTTGATTATGGAGGTGTAATTTTGCATAAAATATAATTTTATAAAGTCCCACTATTGGTCTTATTGTAAGGGAATTAAAAAAGAAGAAGGATAAGGGTTAGGAGTAATGGGAAGCCACTAAGAATATGTGACAGAAGGGAGAGATCCCATGGCCAGACCCTTCACACCAACAGGATACCCCCATCTAAGACAGGCTGGCATCCTTGTCATGCTTACTCTATGTCTTTTCTTAAAAATATATTAATAAATTCTGATGTTTTCTAGCCTTTATTTAACAGTTTAATAGAAAGTAGAGTGGAAAGAAGGGAGAGAGTGGGGAAAACCACTATGCTGTTGTTACATCACAGTGTGGGATAAATCCCATCACTGCCAGTAATACTCTGATCAATAAGAATAATTAAAAACACCTGTGTGAGAGTGTAGGGCCTTAAAGCACATGCAAATCAAAGTCAATAAATGTTCCTCAACACGGAGGAAGAGTATGTGACAATGAAGAACCAGAAGTCAATAAGACCACTGACCAGTTATGCAGTAGCACAATCTCCTGCTGAGGAAAAAGCAGTATTTGAAGCAGTACTCTTGCCATGCTTCTAAGATAGTTTTCACAGTAGAGCTGGAAAATCTCCTTTTGGCACATGTGATGGTACAATAGGTGATTCAGTAGACGTTTACTGCCTGTGATTGTTGCTGCTGAGGAGCTGATGTGAAAAGATCCCAGGAGGAGACGCATGTATCTGATGAGACTACACAGTATTGAACTTTACAAGTGTAAACTTGGTGTAATTTTCTTGAAAAAGGTCAAGAATAAAAAAAAAGAGGCTAGATTCTAAGTACTTTAAAAAAGTTAATAACAACCATCTGTTATTCTTTCTTCCAAAATGGCATTAGAGCGTTTTTTTTTTGCTATCAGCTCATCAACTGTAGAAAACTTGGGCTAATTTTAGTGGCGCGGCTCCTTAAGATGGATGACTCTGGGTTGTACTAATACAGATTGAAGCGTTTAGCTTGGCTAGCCGGCTCCAGGATGTGATCCATCAGAAAACAAGGCTAATGTTTTCAGCTAACCCACTCCTGGTGCAATTATATGGTCCACTGGCATTGATCATAGCTCCTCTTCTTCAATCTATTCTCCTCTCTTCCTCTCTCTCCCCCTTTAATGGCCAAGTCGGTGTTAAATGTTTGATAAATGAGTTTTGAGAGCACTTTGCCATGGATTTATTAAAACTCCATAAAACCTTTTTTTTATGTTAGAAAAAAAGAAAGGTGGACTTATAAAATGATATGTGTGTATACACATCAAATACTTTAGTTAGAAGCAAACGTAAGCATTCTTTAGAAGAACCGATAAACAGACCAATGGACAAGAAGCATAAACTATTATATTAATATACTGATATCTACCTGTTTTTAGAAACCAAGTAAAAATTACATTTATAAAAGTCACCTCGTGTTTTAACCATTCAACAAATAAATAAGCAATAAGCATAAGTAAGTGTCATATTAACTCTTTTTATCTTTATTTTTTATTTGTAGTTTCCGATCATGTAGCTTCTTAGCTAATAGCCGGGTATTTGGCTTGGCACCAGCTAGTTGCTAACAATATTAGCAGCTGTTTGATGTTGAATTGACAGCAAATAATGACATGCTGTTAACAGAATGAGTAAAACTGCAGCTGATGTTTGGAATGATGCAGATTTTCTCCCTGCAACACCAACATGCATCTACTTCAGTTCAAATGATAAGAACACGAGCGATAAATCTGCTTGACATTGTGTTGTAAAAAGCTCTCAGCAGAGATTGTCTGAAGGAGGTGGTTACTCCTGACCATGACAGTCAGAAAATCAGAGAATTAGAGAAAAAAAAGTAGAGAGTGCCTGGAAATAAAAATGTCTCCCATTATTCCCAATTGGAAAATTTTTGTTGGTTGGGAAATTGTCTTAAAATTTCAGTGTTACTAACACGGCGCAAAACGTTGTTGTATTTTATAGTGTTATCTGGTCTTTAAGTGATGATGAGACGAATCTTGTTTCCGGGTCCAAACTACTCTGCATTTAATACAGCTGTTGTGTTTTTAATATGTTTTAATGTTTTGTATCTTGTTCTGTTTAATCTAAACAAGCCTTTAAAAACAGTCAGTGATCCCTGTCGGCCTCTCTCAGTTTTTATTACCACTGTTCATTTTAAAGCTCAGTTTTTAAACCCTTACGATGTAACTACAGCCCAGCCCATGCAGCAGTATATTAATGACTAACCTGGTATTGTGGATGGTTTATCTCAGTTGTTCTCCTGACTGAAGTTTGGTCCGTTTACAGCATCCTGCCATGCGATTGCATTTGTCCCTAACCATCGGGAACCCTCACGTTAACTTTTATCGAGTGGAAAAAAGTTAGTGTTCATCCTCCAGCTTCACTGTGTTTATGCTATGCTAACATAACTGTGTCGCTAGCGATCACGTAGCACATCATTATAAACCAGCTAGCCCAACTTCAGTAACCCTACAAACGTCACTGCTGTTTAGTTTCCTGTCTTCATTTATGTTGGAAGTGATAGCAGAGCTGTACGACTTAATTTGTTTCAGAAATCTCTCAGTCAGAACTTGATATATTGTATTTAGATGGAAGCTAGCGAGCTAACTTCCTGCTAACTTCTAACTCAGTTAAATTTCATAACATTTTCATGGATGCCTGGATGTTAAACTTAGTTGTTACACCTGGTAAAGCCGCAACGCTGATCATTTTATTAAAGATGAAAGAATTTAGACAGTTTGTAACTCTCAGTGATGCTGCAGTGTTCGTTTGACTTTGGGCCCAGACACGGCTAATGACGTCAGACTTACAGACCAGATAGACAACGATGACCCTCGAAACATAATATGGCTGAACTGTGTTTGTCACTTAGTGGCTGTTTTTAAATGCCAGTACCAATAGATCTGATAACTAATAACTAATATAAGCTGATAAAACGGTCAGACTCGAATTAACTGTTTTGTCCATTTAGACATTTTTTGTGCCTTGCTAAAATTATTCAAAGAGAAATTTGTCATTCATTTTTAATCACTACTTGACTCAGTTGTTAACAACAGAGAGACTAAACCATCCTGTCATACTCCTTGGTCTGAACTTAAAATGACCCTCTTTAAAGTGAGGAACAGCTACAGCCTGAGTTTCCTTGTCTAAACACTGCACGGAGCACACAGAAGGACCAAACGCACACACAGCACTCAGAAGCTCACATATATCCAACACGTGAACATGCTAGTGGAAGGCCAATTAGCGCGCGTGAAAACGTCAGGCTTATTTGAAGCAATGTTTCAATGACGACATTTAATTGGACGGTAAATCAACTCCTTATCAGCCTCTCCACAGCTTGGTGGGAGAGAGATGGCTGAGAGGAGGAGGAGGGCGCAGAGAGTGAGCTAAAGAAAAACAAACAAAAAAAAGAGCTGAGAGACACATGGTGGAGGTATGAGTGTATGTATGTGCACAGCAGTTTAATGTAACCTTAGCGGGCTCCAGTGTGATGGTGAAAACTCTGGGACGTCATAGTGGTGCCAGCTGATAAGAAGCAGTTAGTGTGGTAGACTTCAACACAGGAATGGAAGCAGCATGATGGATGTGCAGTGTAAAAAATCCAAATCAATAGTATAACACAGTGGTCAGCTGGTTTATTCTTCTCATTTAATAGTTTAAACGAAAAAGACGCAGGGATAATAATTACGATGGCTCTGCTCTGCACGTTTGCCAGTAAACTAAGCGTGCCTGACACTAGGCTAACAGAATCACGTACATGAAATGCAGCGCTCATTAATGTCAGTAATTACAGAGATGCTTTTACAGCAGTTTCCATTCACAATATCTGCTGTGAAAATGACAAATGAATTTTTTTGTTGTAAGGATAATATAAAATATCACATATTTACAATCTATTTTTAGGATCAGTGAACAGATGTAGTTTTAATCAAGCAAACTCCTTATTTTGATTCTGAATTAACTTGAGCTTCCATCAGCTTTCAGCTTTTTTCAATTTCATTTAAAATATTATACTGTTCAAATGTCTTGAGGCACCCCTCATGTCTTCATATCTCACTGGGAAAATATGTGCATCACTTTATTGAAACATGCAAACATGTGGAAATACAGTAAAGCAAAGCTTGAAAACGAGTATTTGGTCTTTGCTTTATCTCCACATTTCTGAATTCATAATTCCCTCAGCTTTGACGAGACCACCTGAACACCACTGGCTGAATGACATGACTTTCAGATCCTGTTTATCTGCTGTAGGTAGTTTGTAGATCTGCGAAGGACCAAAAGACTTTGGGAATGACTTATAATACATTTTTATGCCTGTCAAACTGGATCTTTGGTGTTTTTCTTATATTCAGCCTAAGAACTCAGAACAAATGATGTGTTTTATAAAAGGCTGCTAGTAACAAATTGCCTGATGATACCATTTAACGTTGGTTCTTTACCAAGTTGTCTGTGATGTGTAGGCACAACTCAGATTCACCCCTTGTATATTAGGTCCATCTTAATGCCTGGATGACTCACAGGTCAGTATTAAGTGGTTTAACAGGCAAAAAGAGCCCTTCCTCTAAAAAGATCAGGTACAAGGACTGGACTGAAAATGAAGCTGCTCAAGACCACGTGAAATTACAAAAAGTGTCTATTTGGAAGAAAAAGTAGAGAAATAAGGAGCAGAATGATAACTGAACAATTCATCGCTAGATAAGACACCAGCCTGAGCCTCTGTGTCTGTGGTGGGGTATACCCTGCCTGTTGACCCATAACAGCTGAGATAATTCCAGCCTGGCTGTTAACCTGATTTGTACTTAAGTAAACAGATGGATGGATGATGAAGTGAAAATCTAATATGGGGATAGCCCTACCTGCAACCAAATGAATTAAGTTTAATTTTTGTTAACCTAGCGTAATTATTTTCACAACCTATGGCTCCTTAGCTGGAATATGCTAACTTTAACACTTGATTTTTCCTACTTGAGGTTCTGATTCACTGTTATTGATTAATGAGTTCAAAATATGTCACGGACTGCCGGGGCAGACCGTGTGGGGAGTGTGTGGAGGACTCAGGTGCGGACACAGGCGAGGACAAGAAACTGAGTTCGAACGAAAAGCGAGCCTTTATTGTGGCTGGTGACAAGGAGTGAAAACAAGGCAGAAGCGCAGTGACAAAACTAAACTATAACTAAACTGGGAAAGTGATACTAGGATAAACTAGGAAGACACAGGAAACCATAACTATGAATACAAAGGCTGGCTGAGACAACATGGAGAGTGGGAACACAGACGACGCGACACAGACTGCATGAAACACAGAGACTAAATACACATGAGGGATGATCAGGGGAAGTGGCCACACATGGGAGCACAGCTGACACACATGAACCTAACAACAGGACAGGAGAAGTGAAACTAAATACACTGACATTGAATATAGACTTTCAAAGTAAAACAGGAAACATGAGATTAGACATTGAGATAAAACATGACATGAACTTAACATAACTGCATAGACAAGAAACGTAGACGCAGAAACCAGGGAGACTGAGTGCAGGGGGGAGATGACATAAGGGAACAAGACTAAATTGCAATCTAGAAATAAACAAGGTGAACTAAGCTAAGGCACAAAAGAATACAAAAGATACATAAACTCAAACACTGGGTCGCTCGACCCAGGACCATGACAAAATATTGATTTGCTGCCTTATTCGTGTCTTTTAAATCTGTCTCCAGAGAAAAATCTCCTTGCTTTTAAACATAAACACCGCTTACTTATTGTGATTATGTGCTAAATGATCTTTGTCAGTGGTCTGGAGGAAACAAGGTAACCAGCTACCATTAACTGCTCTACTGGTTAATGCAATAACTTAGAACAGGGGTGGGCACCGAGGGCCGGTGTCCCTGCAGGTTTTACATGTGTCCTTGAACCAACACAGTTGATTTAAATGGCTAAATTATCTCCTCAACATGTCCTGATGTTCTCCAGAGGCCTGGTAACGAACTAATCATGTGATTCAGGTGTGTTGACCCAGGGTGAGATCTAAAACCTGCAGGGACACCGGCCCTCGGGGCCTGGAATTGCCCACCCCTGACTTAGAAGCAGCTGACATAGTCTACCTTAACAATAAGCTGGTCACTAACTGTTGAAATACTGGGAAAAACTAAACCGTTAATATGAAATTCATTAGTATCTGGGCTTAACAAACAGGTGTAAGTGGTGCATAATTTATAGACATTTAATGCTTGATTATAGCTCACATTAAGTCGTTTATGTTTGTATATTAGGGCCATTCCAAAGGAAAAAACTTGACAAGACAATAATATAGGAAATTCTTGGACAAAAACTCAGAATTTAGTAGTATTTTAGGCATCACTGGTAGTTCTGGTATCTGGTAGTTAAACGTTTCAAATGAAAAATAGGCGACTGCTGGGGTCTAAACAAAGCCCGGCTTAGACTGAGCATCTAATAAGAGATTGTAGATTTTTAAATGATGCAGTGGGAAAAGACACAATTTTGGGAATGTGTAATGGAGTAATTGAATGTTCCAGTGGGAAAACCAGAAACAAAGCATTACATTCTAATATTTATTATAGCAGATACTATATATCTGCTATATTTTTTAATTTGTGTACTTCCTGTTTTGTAAGTATACATGTAAATTCATCATGTAAACGAAATGTTTTTATTTCTGAATAACTCTAATCTGCTGCTGTACATGTTAAATTGTTAGACAATCATACACCAAATGTGTGCGTAGTCTGAACCTCGGCCAAATGTGATGAATCAAAATACACATTATTTCTTTACTTTTAATGTTTTTTTTCTCTTTTAATTATGAATGTCTGCATTGGCCTTGAGACTCCTGCATTGTTCCGGCTCTGCCTTTGAGTATCACCCCCTGCTGGCTTGAAAAGTGGTTGTAATAATTTACAATGGCAGCT
The DNA here is from genome assembly GCF_001858045.2 of Oreochromis niloticus. Lineage (NCBI taxonomy): Eukaryota > Metazoa > Chordata > Actinopteri > Cichliformes > Cichlidae > Oreochromis > Oreochromis niloticus. The sequence continues at coordinate 33,191,905 of NC_031966.2, read as the reverse complement.
TAAATTGATATGGTTTGCACCGCACTGAAATAATGACAGTTGTAATGAAGAAAAAGCATTTATAGAAACTTCAAACCATTTTTTTCCATTTTTTTTTTTTGCAAAATCCTCTTTGTCCATCTGTACGCTCAGTATGTTCCCCGCAATTACAGCGTTACCAGGATATGGCCTCAAGGAGGCTGATAGCACAACACGAGGCAGTAATGGCTGTAATACTGGGACGGCGGGAACCGCTGCAGCAACAGAACAGGACATTTTGTGCAGCCGATAAAAATATCTGTTTTTATGAGAATACCAGACAACTGCAACACCCAAAAAATACCCTGCTTTCTTATATGAGAGGTGAAGTAGGTATAAATGTGCAAAGAGGACACATGATGTGAAAGACCTACTTCACCAATCCTTGGATTATTAGGCAGGCTGACTCATACATAAACATGTACACGTTTCAGTGAATCACTCGCACACAACTGTTGAACCAACCAAAACACACACACACACACACATACGTCTCCTCTGAGGGCAGTGCTTGTGATCTATCTAGCATGCTGGTAATCCCAGCGATGGCGGTCACTCCAGCTCTGTAAACAGCTGAAATATGGATGATAAAAGGAGCAGATGAAACTGAATAAACGAGAAGCCCACGGACCAAAAAAAGAAAATCCTTGAAGATTTTCCAAACCCTGTTGGACCTCAGCCTGAACCGTACACGACTCAGAAGTTCAATCGTGTCGACTGGATGATAGACAGCTTTCATTTGATTTTGGCATTTTTCATGACAGCAGCGCGATAGTTTTCCCTCTGTGGCACATTTTTGGCCTCGTAGAGCCGCCTTAAGGGATGAAGCGAGATACTTTATGTAATTCAGCCAACATAGAGAGCCTCTTTCTCGTCTTTCTGAGAAAATATCCTGAGAAAACAGTTCAGAAATAAAGCAGAAATATGCGGTGATGTGTTAATAGCCCTCTGAGGGCAGTGCAGGAAACCGTGTTTACATTAATCAGGCTCCAAATTTGATTCTGTTTGACTTCGTCTTTCTCTTCTCTCCTCGTTAGCCTTTCTTCTTTTCTCTCTTTCATCTTCTGTTTCTGCCAATCTCCAAGTCAAATGATACTGTCTCTCTGCTATTGCAAATATGAATAGACTGTGTGTGTTTTGGGGTGTTTTTTATTAATTCATAATTTGTCTTCCCACATGCATACACTGAGTCATTCATCTCTCTCACGCTCACACACACTAATGCAGAGAGGGAAGCCTGTTTGTTCAGTCTTAAACACATTACTGTAATTACCTCTTAATGATTTTTAATTCCAGTATAAAAGAAACAAGACACTCTGGTGGATTTGAAACATGAAAAGACAGGCATATAAAAAGAAAATCATTTGAATGGAATCACACTAAATGTGTTTGTTGTGTAATTTTATAGGTGACTGCTTGTGGAGTGTAAATGGGCTCCTCGCTAATGTGACAAATTAATGTAATAAGCAGCCATTCAGCAGATCAGAATGAAGTATCGGGCCATAATTCATGTTATATTTGGGTTAAAACCAAGGATTTTTTTTTAAATTTAAAGATGCTGACAGAAAGTGAGCGTTTGTGGGATGTTGATATTTGATATTTGATAGTCAGGGTGTTGCTATGCTATCGTCCCGTGTCCATATTGAACTCGGTGCTGTCACTGGTAAAAGCCTAAAACGAACGAGAACTGAACAACCTGTCAAAACTTTATTTAAAAATAGGGTGGACCAGGAGCTAGTCAGGTGAGTCCATGAAAAGTCTGTTAGATCAGTGTGGTCGTCTGCCTCAAGGGCTTTTGATTATTTCCATCTTTTATTTACAGTATATGGGATCGTTGTGTTTTTCCTGTATTAGCATTCAGTCAAAACAGAGTATAAACTGGTATTAAATCCACCGGGTGATCAGACTGTGAAGAGAGCGATCTTATAAGGAATAATGGAGGGATAAGAGGCTGGAAAAATTTAATCCATGAGTATTTGGTAGCAGTGGGAACACAAGAGAGCAGGGATTTCCCCTAATACATCAGGAAGTGAAGCGGAGGTGTGTGTATCTATTTTGGCACTTTTTCATTAAAACAAACAATAATGTAGCATAGCAACAACACGCTACTAACCCTGAGCCCCACTTACAGCCTCCTCGATTTGATACTGTTTCTACATGTTCGTCATTATTTATTATACATCGCACAAGGCCCAGTTCCAGCTGGAACTAATTAATAATGCTCATTGTCAGCTCTTTCTTGTCGAGCTCTTTGCTGCACACAGCAGAGTCCTGACTGCCGGTGATGCCGTGACCCGAGCTGTCCGGTGAGCGAGCTACTGTCAGTCTGAGTGACTAAAGGTTTCTTCCTCTTGGTTTATTTGGGACGAGCAGTGTCACTTTTACACCCTGCAGGAGGTGTCGATGCTTTCAGTAATATGTCATTTCTGTTGACTCTTTGGGAAGTTAATGTAATATATGCTGGGTAATGTATCTGTTCTTGAGTAAAATGTCTAAAGAGTAGAGTCTACAGTACTGTAGACATGAGGCGACATACTTTTTTCACTGGATGTAACTGGATCTTTGCTCGCAGTGTGTATCGCACATGATTTGTAAACTGCATTATTTTTCGAGCATGTCATCTTGTTTACTTGTATCTCCTTTTCTATTGGATGTTTATGCTTGTGAGCTGAAATATGTTCAGGTTTTGGGCTGTTGGTGACTCAGAATACAACATTTTGACAACATCCGAGACGACCTCGTAGGCTCATAGATTTTTTTTCTGTCTAAAAAAACTGGTCGATACATTAAGGCAGTATTTATAATGGTAATGGATAATGATGTTTTAGTAACTGTGAGTGTGGTAATGTAAGTGTGTGTGCTTGTGTATCCACTTGTACCTTTGTGATTGATGTGGGTATTCTCTGTGTGTGTGTGTGTGTGTCTATCTATCTGAGCAGCTATTTCAGAGAGAAAGGATTTCTGCCTCAGTAATTGCCTCGGCTATATTTTCCCCCTGAATCTCTCTCACTCTCATTTTTCTTTGTATCTATTTTCTCTCAGAGTTTTGTCCTTCCTCTTCCTGCAGACTTGCTCTGTGGCTCTCACTCATCTTTCAGCTCTCTTTTATGTTCCCTCCATCTCTCAGTCCTTGACATCAACCATGATCTCACAGTAAGATCAATTAGGGAAACACACACGCACACATTTACAAGTAAGTCACCTGTCCATTAAAATCCATTAAAGCCTGCTTCCATTCAGTAAACTCAGAATAGACTTCCTTCAAATGATTAAGTGGTATATTTATGATAATACACAGAGTACGCCGTCTGTTTTAGAGGCCCATCCTGCAAAACAAACACCAAAGCCTGGCAGTGTCAGTATTGTGCTTCGGTGAGTTACATCACAATGGTGATGGACAGGGATGGTTAAAGTGATGAAAGGCTCTCTCCTTTCAGATGTATAGAGAGATGGATGGAGACGGACGTAAACAGACCGGGCGGGCCTGAAATCATATGAGTGTTTCCATTTTTGCCTGTCAGTTGTGTTTTAGACCATTGTAGAAAATCACATTTAAATGCACTTGTTTGTATCCATCAGCTGTGACAAGTGTGGAAGTGTTGGGAAAATAACACAAGGGAGCATTGTTTGTTGCATAAGTGATGCACTTCTCTCAGAAATGGTACCGAAACGAAACACTGACTTACTTTGTATTTGTTACTTCGTTTAGGAAAGTAGCTTAAAGTTTAAGTACCGTATTTTCCGCACTATAAGGCGTACTTAAAATCGACAGTACACCTTATAATTCGGTGCATCTTATGTATGAATTCTGGTTGTGCTTACTGACCTCAAACCAATTTTATGTGGTACATGGCGCTCAAAAATCTGTCAAAAATGTTTTAGTACGACTTTGGTAAGCTACGAAGCCGCACCGTTTGATGGATTGTTGGAGCATTACGGCTACCGTAGTCAGGAGCCTTGCAGAGGAATCTGGGTCCTAAACTCCGTCAGCTTCAGGTCCCAAAGTCAAACGAACACTGCGGCATCACTGAGAGTTACAAACTGTCTAAATTCTTTCATCTTTAATAAAATGATCAATGTTGCTGCTTTACCAGGTGTAACAATTAAGTTTAACATCCAGGCATCCATGAAAACAGAATTTATTACATTTAACAGGGTTAGAAGTTAGCAGGAAGTTAGCTCGCTAGCTTCCACATTAACTTAATATAGCATGTTCTGACAGAGATTTCTGAAAAAATTCAAACGTACAGCTCTGCTATCACTTCCAACATAAATGAAGACAGGAAACTAAACAGCAGTGACGTTTGTAGGGTTACTGAAGTTGGGCTAGCTGGTATATAATTATGTGCTATGTGATCGCTAGCGACACAGCTATGTTAGCATAGCATAAACACAGTGAAGCTGGAGGATGAATGCTAACTTTTTTCCACTCGATAAAAGTTAACGTGAGGGTTCCTGATGGTTAGGGACAAATGCAATCGCATGGCAGGATGCTGTAAACGGACCAAACTTCAGTCAGGAGAACAACTGAGATAATCCATCCACAATACGAGGTTAGTCATTAATATACTGCAACAACATGGGAATAGAGAAGCTGTGATAGAATACAGCATTAATGAATCAATGGTACGGAAGTGGAGGAAGCAAGAAGAATGAGTTGAGTAAAGTTTGACTTATCTGATTGTTTTGTTTCACTTAATGTGCCTTATGGTCCAAAAAATACGGTATATGTGGCATCGCATTGTTGTGTTTTGTGTGTGTCTTGGATTCTCGTTTAAACCTTTAGTTTTTTGTGTGTTTTTGTATTTTGGCTCGTGTTTGTATTTTATTGCTTTTCTAGTTTTGTTGAAGTTTTTGAGTTATTATAGTGACATGTTGCAGTTTTTTGTGATATTCTTGTTTCAGTGCTGTGTTGAAGATAAGATAATACTTTAGGGTTATAACACAGTAAGGTAAGCTAATGTTAAAAAAAATCACAAGTTGGGAAATTTCAGTGTTACAGCGGGCAACTTAAAAGCCTAAAGTATAACAAAACTAAATAAGTGGGGAAAAAAAGAAATAAAGTAATGGGACAATAAAATCTAATATAACAGCACAAATATCTTCTATTTAAATGACAATATTGTAATAATATGTAATAAAAACTAAAACTGAAAATATTTCATAGTCAGTTAAGTAAAAACAGAATTGAAAGTATCGTACTGAATGTTGTAAATCTGTGTTCCCTGTGTCTGTTTATATGCCTGTGCCCTCTGTGTATGCTAGTCTTTTGTTTTATAGTGATGGCTAATTTTTCTGTGCTTTGTCATTTACATTATATGCTGCGTCCAATTTCAAACAGGAAGTAGGAAACTCCAAGTTCCGAATCAGAATTTCCCCCCGCAAACATCGCAATTTGTCATGGCAGCAGCCACCATGAGTAGTACTAAAATAACTAATTAAATGACATTAAATGATATCACCTTATAACCCAAGCACAACTGCTGTTAATGTAGCTCTATCCTTATGGTTGACAATGTGTGATTAGCAGTTTGAACTGTGTAATTGCAAAGCAGTGACAATGATTTGTAAGGTGTATTTCGGGGTGAAATACAATGAAACCATTAGCAGAATATACAGAAGTAAGCCAGGTACTGTCACACTAACCACACCACTGATCTTGAACAGCAAAGTAAAACTGTGGTTAAATTCTTTTTGAGTCATTAGACAAATTCAACTTGTGCTACCATCACTGCATTACACTCTGAGTATACTATTTTTATAACACCAAAAAAGGGGTCATTAATGCTGACAGTTATCAGTGACTGTGCTTTTCCTCTCATCTCTGCAAAGTGTTTTAGTGTTTTCCAGCTCGTTGTCTGAACTTTGAAACCCTCAACGTTACTCTCTTGGTTCGCTCTCACAAATCTAATGAGCTGCATTTCCACGTTGCAGTTTGCAACTTTTGCCTGCCAGTCAGCTCTAATCAACCATCTGTACGTTACCTGAAGATCACCAAAGAACACAAACTGTCATTTGGACATATATTGAGCATTTGCAAGCTAGAGAAGCAGATATTTCCCTGAGGACTGATTGAAGACAAATTTGCATATTAAAATATTTAGAAAAACAAATTCTCAGTGTTTAAAGTTAATTAAACGTTGAGTTGCTTTTATATGAACATAACCAACATACAAACATTTGGCAGTCAGTTGAGTCGAGTCATGTGTTAGATGAGTTATGCTCATTGGCATAGACTCACTCGTATTGAGTGCCGCATGCTGACAATCTGTCTGCATTTAAAAATTCGATTTTTCTGCCTCCCATCAGGTAACCAGTGGAAAGATCTTGCAATCGAAAGCAGTCACAACTATTTGCAATCAGTTTTAGAATGCAAAAAAATTCAATGCAATTTCGTGCAGTTGCAAGCCGTCCATCCTGTGTGTGGTCTAGACCATGAGTGTCCAACTCCAGGCCTCGAGGGCTGGTGTCCTGCAGGTTTTAGATATGGGTCAAATAATTGGTTTGTTACCAGCTGGAGTATTTCAAGACATGTTGATGCTTCACGTTTGTTGCACTGCGAGTGAAATCTTGTGTCTACTTTGTAATCTACAGTAAATCCAGACCTCGTGTGCTTGCCTTCTGATGGTAATGCCGTTGTTTCATTAGCTAAATAATCCAGCTGTTGGCTTTTTATCGCATGATACAAATGTAGCACATCTGCTTCGTATTGTCTAGAAGTCTGTAAGATTTCTTTTAGTAAAAAGTGGCCTTGGGACTTTTGTTGGGGGAAAAACACATCTTCATCCTCCCACTCTGGTTTCCTCTTGACTCAGTGTTGAATTAACATGTCGATGTAGATGAACAGCTCATGTCTAGAAAACATACAAATAAACGGATACTTTGTTGGTGAGCTCAACCAGCCTCTCGGGCCAGAGTCCCTTTTGTTGTTTTAACAGTCAGTGATTTAAGGCAGAGTATGATGTCATCCTTCTCATCACGTTATACTAAATTGCTCCTCTTTTCATGTTAGTGCTATTAGTAATGGTGTGTAACAGAGGTTATGTTGATGTAATATGTTCGAGTTCTGCAGTGAATTTGCCTCAGAGTTTCTGAGCTTTTCAGTCTTTCTGCCTTCATCTTGTTGTTCCTCACACTCTTTCTGCTTTAATGAGCCCGTCTGCTGGACTGATCTGAGCCCAGATCTGACCCAGCCAACTGCTTTATTTTATTTTCAATTACCGTTTGTGAGGCAATAATTTGGCAGTGGACATTTTTTTTTCTTGTGTCTTTTTTTTTAGCAAAGTTGTGTTTTTCCACAAGCAACAATAATAATTTGTTTGGAATGAGCAAGGAAAAAAACCTCTTAGTAGGGCTGGCTTAACTGAAAAAGCAAAGACTTCTAAACTTTTGTTTTTGTGTGTGTGGTTTGACACGAATACTTTATTTAGGTTTTTAGGAGCGTTCTGAATTGCCAGACCTGTCTGCATTGATGTCCCAGGCATCTGCTGCAGTGTTGCTTTAGTGCAGTGCAGATGACTCCTGTTAACAACAGGACGACTTTATTGACAAGGGCGCATGTTAACATAGATTAGCAGTGCGCAGCCACTGAACTGGTTAATCAGAGTGTGCGTATGTCTAAGCTCAAACAACCTCTTTCTTTATCCTCAAACCCCGAAGCAGTCCAGTGAATTGTGGAGCTAAAATGGCCCCGTGGTTCACACGATGCAGGCCAGACCACAGCTATTTAATGGCTGTTTTTGAATTTTAAAACTGAAATAACTCATTTTTCAAAACGTCTTTTCTCTATCCTCTGCACAAGTTAGTCACTCATAACGAGGAGAGTGAACGACTACAGTGCATCACATTGTTTTAGACAAACAGTACACAAATGGTTTGCCTCTGACTTTATTAGGACTCACTGAAAATTACATCTGCGATGAGAGAATTTTAAATGAATGTTCTGAAAAGTATGAATGTTTTGACCGCGATTGAACCAGAGTGGGTGGAATAACCATAACCAGACACTGAAGGCATGTAGAGTTTGACATTTCTCCGCATGCTAACTTTGTATACAATCATAAAAAGCCTTCTTGGAAGTTAAAAAGTCTGTTTATGGTGTCTGCTCTAATTTTTTTTCCAAAAATATGTACTTACAAGAAGAACAAATAGTTTAAAAATGTTGATTTCAAACATAAGTAGCAAGCTTGTTAGCCAAATATGCTAATGACTGATTTTTCCATCCAAGACCAAAAAGAACATAATTAACCAGCTTGATTACATACATACCAAAGCTGCATACCAGTTCACACGCTGGAAGGTAAGGCTGTACTCAGAGTCCTTCTGTGTTGTTTCCTCTGCGGCAGTAGGACTCAAACATGTTGCTTTTGATAAAATTCAAAATTCGATCTTGCCTAGCGCCTTAGCCAAAACGTTTTCTGTCTCTGGGGTCTCATTTTGCTCTTTTGCAGCCTAGTGCATATGCACAGTAATGTTTTGGCCCACAGTTTGGCCTCTAGACTTTATGAATGCCAAGAGTCATAAATTCTATGCACTGGGGTGAGTTTGCAAATATTAAAACTCAGTGGTAGCTAGACATGTGCTGTTAACAGCTCTTTAAAAATCTATAGCAAAAGTGCTGTTTGGACAACACCCAAATGATCACCTGGAAATCTGACAACAGCTTTTTAATTCATGTGTTTCCTGATTTTAGGTTTTAACACCTGAACCACCCACATACCAAATCCCCTTTAGAATCACACTGTTAATGGAAAGTTAGGATGGATTTTAAATAATGCCTCGTATTAGTTACATTAAAATGAAGAAGGTATAAAAACAAAGCACTCACTGTGAACAGGGCCACATAACTGGCTACAGCAAAATGAGAAACACATTTTTATAAACTCATTTTCTAAAAGTAGAACTGTGGAAGTGTGTCACACCATCTGCCTTCTCATCCACCATCCACTCAGCTCTACCCCACTCTCAGCCTTACAGTCAAAATGTTTGTATTCAGTGGACTCAAACATTCACTAAATTAGGAATTTACCAATTTAAGGAAACCTCATAAAACAGGAGATGTTAGGGTTTAATTTTCACTGTGAGACTGACACTTACACACCTAAGCAGAGCTGTGTATGGTGGCCCTAAGTGGTAAATGGACTGGTTCTTATGTAGCGCTTTTCTACTCTATCTGAGCACTCAAAGCACTTTACACAACTTGCCTCATTCACACAAGAGCAACATGGGGTTAGCATCTTGCCCAATGATATTTAGCATGGAGACTGGATAAGACTGGGATCAAACCACCAACCCTCCAGTTAGTAGGTGACCTGAGCTACCACTTGAGCTCACTCACCCCTAAGAGGTCAAACACATTGCAATTTAAGGACCTGGCGTCAAAATATGGGGACATCACAGTCTGGGTTGTCTAGACCACAATACTAAATTTTGCTCTTTCGAATGAGTCATATTGCTCAAAGGGGCACAATTGTTGTTTCTCATTTTGTTTTTGTACTCAGGAAAAATGCTGCTGTGTTCAGACACCAAACAAAGAGTTTTGCACATCATTATTTACTTGTGACTAAAAATGCATGCCATGGAAGAGTTTGGGTCTTAGGAGGTTAAGAAAACACCAGCAAATAGAAAAACACACACAAAAAAGTGTTACTGGCAGTAATGACAGGGAACAGCTGCAGAAGTGACACGATAACAGCTAAACAGCAAACAAACATGCATCTACTGTGTAATATAAATCATGTGATTAAAACATCCACTACCCTGCACCATGTTAGTCCTTTGCATGTTTAGTTTTCTGTCACTTCCACAGCTGCTCCATCCTGTTATGGTCTCCCCAAAAACACTCCTGTGTTGTTTTTGTGTCCTTTGCAATGTTTTTCTATATTCTGGTGTTTTGTTACTGTAGTTTTACATATCAGGACATATTTTTAAAAAACCCCAAAACAACATCCTTCACCCTCACATGAACACCAGTGTATGACATATTGCACCATTATTACTGAGTCGACAAAAGCCAATCAAAAATGAAGTAGCGTGTGAAAACCTGAGTCGACCCTTACTGCTTCTGAGGGAAAGCAGCCGCCAGCTGCTGCTAATCAAATACACTTGATTAACTGATCATCAGCAAGTGTGAGCTCCTCTGTAAAAGCTGAAAACATCAATCCATCAGAGCACTCTTACGCTTTGTCAACCAACAATGATCATCTTCTAACAATTTACAGAGCGCTGAAGAAGCTGCAGTGAAAACGATATTGGATAATGATAATGAAGAATTTTCACTACAGTACAAACATTATGTACATTACTGAAGGTCGTGGGGAGACACGATGGCAACGTATAACCCTGCAAGAGTAATATTGCATTAACCAATGGGCATAAATTATTTAATTTTAAAATGTTAGCTACACTGGCTAACTAACAATAAAAAAACAATAAAAAAAACAACATCTATTGCAGCTAGAAATGAGAATGCATTGTTTGTTTACATCTTTGTAAAATCAGTGAGCTATTGTTTCAGAAGTTCTTCTCATTGAGTTTGAGTGGTAAATCGGCCACAGGTGTCACTGTAGCATGTGCCGTGCGAGTCTGCGGCGATTCGTAATTGCTGAATCCGCTTTATTTGTTTTTGGTGCTTGAACCTCTACCCCCGCTGTGTCCCGTGCAATGTAATGTCGCTATAAATAGTGCTGAAGTCAATCTCTCTGTCTTCCTTTGTTTTCTCCAGGTCAGCCTACCAAACGACTCCAGCTGTGTTGAAGAGATTCTGCGGGTACGTTGCTTGGGTACACACACAAACACGCACACACGCACAGTAATTGCTCTGATTATCAGCTGTTTTCTGTTTGCTCACAAGGAGCTTGGTCCCGCTCCAGAGTCTGATTTTCCAAAGGAAGGGCAGGGAAAAGAAAGGGGACTTCAAGGCAGGGAGGGAGAAGAGAAAGCAATCTGTTGGCTTAGGTCAATGATTATTCAAGTCCTTTTTTTTTGGATGACATCATACAGACATCTTTTCCACAGACCTATCATCTCCTTTACCCTTTCTTTCTTCCCCCTTTCTAGCTGCATGTCATCAAAATCACACAGAGCAATACATTTTTCCCACAGTTTCGCTCTCCTGTCTCTTCCTGGGAGTGATGTCAAAACAAAAATGTTTCCCTCGCTAATCTTCCCTCACTGCCAGTCAGAAGATTAGGACGAGGACCGTCTTTGACTTCTTTATGTCAAGTTACCGCTTTCACTTCTCGCCGTCTCTCCTCTCTTGCACTTGGTGCGCCCTCTCTTTCTTCCTCAGTGTCTGTCTTCCTCCCTCTTCATTCCTCTCTGCCCTCTGTCATTCAGCCCCCTCCCTCTCCTCCCCCTCCACAAATCAATAGGCTGGTCAACAGGCTGTGTGACAGATAGGCTGCTGTGAGCTGCATGAAATGCCTTTGTCGATAATATTGGTGCTCTATTGAATTCAGTCTGTGGTTTTTAGCTGTGTCAAGTGGAAAGATCAAGGAGTTCAAAATGTGAGGTGAGGTGAATCGGAGCACAGGGCCTGCACTTCATTTTTCTCTCTCTGTAATGACACGGCTACAAGATGTTTGTCACAGGAACATTGTTGTCATGGATGTTTACACAATTCAAGGTAACGGTGTGCATCAGAGATATTGTACAGTAAAGTCAATCCTTCTGAGGAGTATTGACTTTTTTTACAGTGTTTGAACCACTGGAGCACCAAGCTCTATGACAGCCATGCTAATGTTTTAGCTTGTGGTAAGTTCACTATAAACAAGAAGCATTATCTAAAGATACATCATTAATGAGCCAAAAGTGGGCTGTAGGCAAACCGGCTATTCCTGCCATTAAGATAAAGAAGGCTAAATTTAAAGCTCCACGTCTTCGCTGTCACTGCTATTCAAAGGAGTGGTGAATATAATGTAATATGATTTTACTTTAAGTTGTTATTAGTTTGAAAATGTCTTTAATTGTGTACATTTGTTTTGAAATGTTAAAGTCAGACAACTATCTGGTCTTTAACTGATGACGTATGAACCCTGCTTCTGGAGCCAAACTACTCTGCGTTTATTAAGGCTGTTGTGTTTTTAAAACATTTTAATGATTTGTATAATGATTGCATTTGTCCCTAACCGTCAGGAACCCTCACATTAACTTTGGAAAAAAGTTAGCGTTTCTCCTCCGGCTTCACTGTGCTAATGTGTTTATATTATGCTAACCATAGCTGTGTAGCTAGCCACCACGTAGCACATCATTATATACCAGCTAGCCCAACTTCAGTAACCCTACAAAAGTCACTGCTGTTTAGTTTTCTGTCTTCATTTATATTGGAAGTGATAGCAGAGCTGTACGTCTTAATTTGTTTCAGAAATTCCTCAGTCAGAACATGCTATATCATGTTTAGGTGGAAACTAGCGAGCTAACTCCGTGCTAACTTGTAACTTGGTTAAATTTAATAAATTCTGTTTTCATGGATGCCTGGATGTTAAACTTAATTGTTGCACCTGGTAGAGCAGCCACACTGATTATTTTATTACAGATGAAATTATTTAGACAGTTTGTAACTCTCAGTGGGGCCACAGTGATCGTTTGACTCTGGGACCTGAAGCGGAGTTTGGACCTGGAAACGGCTAATGATGTCAGACTTAAAGACCGGATATTTGAGCTATCTGATTTGAACATTAACCCAAACCGAGCCAATTAGAAAAGTAAACTAATATCAAGAAGCCATTATTATGACGATATATGTGTATGTAGATAATTACATTTTTACATTTAATGGCTGCATTTTCCCTCTTTGTTCCTACCATGTCTACGTTGCTGTCACAGTCTGGCTGGGGCAGACTGTATGTGTTGCAAAAGAGGACTCAAACGCAGACCAAAAACTGAACGTGACGTGGATTTAACAAAAAACAAGCCGTTTATTGTGGCTAGCAAAAAGGTACAAACAAAAGAGCATTGGTGAAACAAACAATAACCTAAACTGGGTGAACTAAAACTAAACATGAAAAACCTTAAACATGGTGAACTGACATGGATACCTGAAGTTGAGATGTGGATGAGCAGACGACCTGACCAGGAATGACAGAAAGCACACGGACTAAATACACACAGGAGGATAATGAGGGAAGTGGGAACACATGGAGAAACAGCTGACACACATGAACATAACGACCTCAGTGGAAGAGTAAAACTAAACACTATGGACACAGGAACACAAGATCTCTTCAAAATAAAACAGGAAACATGAGACAGAGACCTGACAACATGAACTTGACAACATAAGACTCACAGGCATGAAACACATGAAGGGCAAGGGAGACTTCACAGGGGATGGAAGACACAAGGGGAATTTAATAAGCAAATGAACATAGAAAACCTAATGAGCTTAAACATACACTATAACATCAAAATGAACTAAAACTCAAAACGCTGGGTCATAAGACCCAGGATCGTGACAGGTGCTACAGATATACTGTGAGTCAGAAGCTAGCTAGCTAGCTCTAGCTTGGAATAATGCAAGCCAAGAAAACTAGCTAGCTTGTTGTTATTTACAGTTAGGTATATTTTTGGACAACAATGAGATGAGATAGCCTTTATTTGTCAGTTGCAGTTGCAGTTGCCCACAGCCGAGATGACAGACCTTGCCAACCGTACATACAATACACAAACATCACGTTGTCAAAGTGGGTTTTTTTGCCCTTGCTACCTAGCCTGACCTGTGTCCCGGTCAGGCTAGGTAGCAAGGGCAAAAAAACCCATCGAAATATGTAACACAAAAGGATAATCCAGGAATGCACAGTTATCAACACACCATAACACAATAAAACACAGACAAATGAAATAAGTAATTGGAGAATTGACTGATAAACAGTTTTATGGCCATGTTAGACCTGTTCTTTTATTTTTAGTAGATCAAAGAGCTGCAGTTGATTTTGTCTGCTGTATTTGGTGTCTTTTCAGTACAAATGTCAATGCTATGACCAAAAAGATGTACAGGTACAAATGAGGAAGTCCATCATTATGTTGAAGAAACAAAGTTAACCAATTAGAGAAAACTTGGGAAAAATCAGTTAATATATATGTAATTATTATAATATAATTATTATAATAATTATTATATATATAATATATTATATATATATAATACGTTCTTAAAAAAAGGGGCAGAGTAGCTCATCAACAGCAGAAGGCCTGAAAGACCACAGAAAACAACAAAAGTGGAATTATCAAGGAGGTACATGCATAAAGTCTATAATCGAGAGACGTCTTCATGAACGGAAATTTAAAAGATTTACACCAAGGTGCAAACCTCTGGTTACACCGAAGAATAAAAAGGTCAGATTATAAAATGTTTGCCAGAAAACATGTAAAAGAGGCTCTTTGGAAAGATGAATTCAAGAATAACTTGAAATATTAACAGAAAGATGGGAAGAGAAAAAAATGGCAAAAGAGAGAAACAGCTCGTGATGTGAAGCACACCACATTATCCGTCTAACACGGAGCACGCACCGTGCCCTGTTCTGCTTCTTTATTAAAAAACAGAGAAGGAGCGAAAGGAGAGAGCGAGGTCGCTCGTGTTTTCAGTGCACGGTGGTGGATAAATGTACATTTTGCATGTCTGTGTCGGGGCGTAATAGATGTAGATAATGGAGAATATGACAAATTGATAATAACTGGGAAACCATTTGCGTTTAACTATGACAGACTGAGTAACTCACGCGCAGTGGCTGCAGTATCACATTTACAGACACATGCAAACACAAATTCAGGAGAAAACAGCTGTCCTGTCTGTGAAAGCACAGGAACTCTTCAAGGATGGACTCAATGATGTTAATGATGTCAGAGAGCGGTTACCTAGCAACACACCATATGTCGTCAGGCCAAGTGCGTTACGATTATAAAGAGGGAAAACACAGCCACACACTCGTGCTCAAGTATCGTCATTAATGTGGAGCTCAGTTATACACACAACCTTACCCACACACATACGTTCTCCCAGACTCATGTGTCGTCTGATGAATAGCATTCATCTACCAAGGGGGGGTGAAGAGATGGATGATGGGAAAATTCAGGCCCTTTGACATCGTGACCTGCTGCATGGCAGCTTTGTGTGTGGAAATGAGCACGTAAAAAACTGGATTTAATGACTTTACCAACCATTTTAAACGCATGTCACAGAAAAAGAAGTTATTGGTCATTAAAACACATTTACCAAGAATTCAGTTTTCAGGTGATGCTCAAAGAGGGAATCAAAGCTTTAAGAAAAACTGCCTGGTAATTTTCCATATGCTGTCTTCTATGTGCACCTCCTTTCTAATGTTTGTGAGAAATAAAAACAGCCAGCACCTAACACACACCCACTCATGCACATATGTTTATCTTGTTAACTAATTGATGCTTCTACATACTGAGATTGGAATTCAGCTGAGAAAACGGTGTGATTAGAATAATTGAAAGGGGATGCTGCTGCTTCTGCTGCTGCCTCGTGCAGCTCTGTTGAAATGCAGCCGACTGGAGTCAGCTTTTATTTTGGTAAATCACCAACTCTGCATTTGCACCAATCCCTGGTGGGTCACTAACTCCCTAAGCGCCTTCCAGTTTATACTAAAACTTATACTGAAGCCCACCCTGATTGGGTGCTGGTGCAGCACAACCTTGACTGAATGCTGACTCCACTCCACTGCACCAAAGATGTTGCATAAGCAAACCCCTTTTGCTCCAACGGGCTAAACTTTATCATGATTAGACACCAGGTAAAGGCAACACAAGTGCAAGCTGTGTATCCTTTATTTAGCTCGTTATAATGACAGAAATCCTGCTGCTTATGAATATTTGCTTAAAATAATATATTTAAAAATGTGTTTGTGTGTTCAGGAGATGACCCATTCCTGGCCTCCTCCACTAACAGCCATACACACTCCTGGGAAAGCTGATCAGACCAAATTTCCCATCCCAAACAAGGTTAGTATGCTTTTTCTTTCTACTACACCCAAAACCTTTCAACACTAAAATCAAAGCGGCTCACATTAATCCGTAATAGTGTACATCCTCTCTGAATGACACGCCTGCTGATGCATGCTTCCTTCAAAGTTGTTATCATCTTCTTGGGCCTTGATCATTTTCACTTTACAGCGTGAGTCAGCGAGCGGTGGATAAAGATGCGATGTAGTCGTGAAAAACCTTTACTTATACTGTGACACTTATTGGAGGGGCGCAGTAACACTAACTGCAGTCTGTCACTGAAAATCTTCAGTCTGCTCATTAGCTCTGATTCACAAATTTACTGCTGCAGTGATTGCTGTGATAGAATCACATTACTGTTGGCTCATTCTGCACAGTGGCACAAATGACAGCCAATGAAATTACTGTGTTAAATACTGCCTGCTTGAGTCACATAGGTAGGAAAATTTAAACAGGCAGCGTCAGTAGATTTCACTACTTGTATATTTTATTTATACAGCACCAAATCACAACAACAGTCACCTCAAGGTGCTTTATATTGTAAGGTAGACCCTACAATAATACATACAGAGGAAAAACCCAATCATATGACCCCCTATGAGGAAGAACTTTGGCGACAGTGGGAAGGAAAAACTCCCTTTTAACAGGAAGAAACCTCCGGCAGAACCAGGCTCAGGGAGGGGCGGGGCCATCTGCTGCGACCGGTTGGGGTGAGAGAAGGAAGACAGGATAAAGACATGCTGTGGAAGAGAGACAGAGATTAATAACAAGGATGATTCAGTGCAGAGAGGTCTGTTAACACATAGTGAGTGAAGAAGAAACACCCAGTGCATCATGGGAATCTCCCAGCAGCCTACGTCTATTGCAGCATAACTAAGGGGGGATTCAGGGTCACCTGGTCCAGCCCTAACTATATGCTTTAGCAAAAAGGAAAGTTTGAACCCTAATCTTAAAAGTAGAGATATTTATTTATTTATTTATTTATTTATATTTAAAATCATCTATCAAGTTGTCAGATCAGGCATAATGAAAAAAAAGGTTTCCACATGTTAAACAACACCTTTGGTTGTTGTTGGTATAAATTGTAAGAATCATAGTTTCTCAGTTCTCGGCTTTTTGTCAGTTTTTTACCAATAAATCATTAAGTTGATGCACAAGTTGTGGATGTAAGGCAAATTTTAATGGATTGCTAACGTGACCCTGCTCTACACCCCTACAAAGTTTTATCATAATTAATTCAAAAGTTTTGGAGCTATCATGTTTACAGACAGACTGAAACGCAAAAGTCTACCAAAGTAATAAAAAAGTATTGTCAAGTAACGTCAGCAACTCAAGCAGAGTTTCCACCTACTCACTGGAATTAAACTTACTGACAGTTTGATGCAAAGTTATTCACTCGGCAACAAAAGACTTTCTTATTAACGTAGCTATTACCGTCTCATCTTACTGTCCCTTAACATGTTTGCTCAGTCAGGAAAAGGACAAAACAGTCTAAGAAGACTTTGTTCCACCACTGACACGGCCAGAGCTCAAGACAGCCAGCCTATAATCAACAGAACAAATTCATCCGTCGAATAAAAAAAGAAAAAAGAGGATCTGCAGATCACTTAGGCTTTAAAAATAAATCAGTAAGATAAAAACGACTTCAAGTTGAATGCTTTTACACTTTATCGTTTAATTGTTCATCAAAAACAAGAAAACTGAGCGTGTATTTAACAGGAACAGTGATAACAGCCACAGCTGAAGATTCAAGGAAACAAAGATCAGCTACAGAAATGTCATCAGCAAAATGACTCTGTATCCTGTATCCTCTGTATTCTCACCCGCACTGTTTGTCTGACATGTTTGAAAAGTGAAGTTCAGGCACAATAAAAGCAGACTGAAGAGTTCAGAAGATCGATGTTCAAAGTTTCACCTGTCGCTACAAAAAAGGGAAGATTTACGACGCCTTGTAATGTAAATATCGAGAAGATTTGTCACATTAAAAGAAGCAGCAACGCTGTGTTGAACATTTATCTCAGAGGTGACGATAACAATTCTCACTGAAACAGCGGGCTGATTTTTTTTGCCTCATGCTTTTATGAATTACTCTTAATATGCAAAGCGCCTCATTGGTGTTGGTGTGAGGTGAAGTAGGAATGTAAACACAGAGGCAGTAAGTCTGACCGAGTACTTAATGAATTAGGAAAGACTGTTGTGGCGCTTTCAGCCTCCAGCCTCACACTAATCCTGCGTCACAGTGAGTTTTAAGAATGAGGAGGAGCGTCGACGCGGGGAGATGAGAGGCTCTGAATTCTGTGTAATGGCATCCTTGTGCTGCTGTGAAATCAATAATGACATCTGTTGGTTTATTCATTCAACTCGTCTCCCTCTGGCTTTCTCTTTCCTTCTCTCCCGCTCTCTAGGAGTCACAGCATGTGACCTCGGGCTACAACACCCAGAGTAAGTTTTCCCAGCGTAAACACTCACGTATGAGCTCTGCGATAATTAATGCTGCCGAGGCCATTAAAGGCAACGCCACCCAGGAGGAATGTGAGAAAGGCAGCTGACGTTGAAATGAAATCATAGCCACGGGAGGAGGGTAGTCAGAAAAACCTTTGCTTTTATCTTCCTGGGTTCATCTGAGCAAGTAATCAAACAAACGTGATTACGTGATGAGTGGAAATCGGGGGCTTGTGTTTGAACTGACAGCATCACATTAGAGTAGATTAATGAGGACAAAGGGTTCTGTCACAGTCTATATGAATCCATGCATAATATTAAAAAGTAGCTTTTTCTTGAAAATGCGTGCACACGGCAGCAGTTGTATGATCTCCTGCGTTTTCTGTCATATAAATACGGTTAGAGGATGGATGTTAACCTCAACCAAAGTTTAGATAATGAGGTCAACATATGCACAAACAATCCCACTGATTTAAAAGCTCTTCAGACTCGCTTTAAATGCTGAGTTTGAGGTTTTTTTCCCCCTATTATTGGCTCTGTGGGATCTCAGGAAGCAGGGATGTCCTTATATGGTCATAGCACAGCTCAAGCTAGCAAAACAGAAGCCCCACCCACCTCCTGCACAAACAACCCCCCCTGGCAACCACAGGTTGCTAGGAAAAAATGTGTATTCTGTAAGTGATTGGCAAGTGGTTGCTGGAGGTTGCTAGCTATCACTCGCTAAAATCAGGCACTGTGAGAAGACTGTGCTGCTCCCAAACCGTCCTCAATTTCACAGCGACTGCAAGCAACCTTCAACATCCAGTCACAACTGTTTGGGGAATACGGAGTTCCCCTAGCAAGAGGTGGTTACCAGTTGGCTGCCAACCAACCTGTGGGACCTGGGCCATCGGGGCTGCTATATAACATAAATATGGCTTATTTTAAACTGTGAATCATGCAAAGCTCCTCTAGTATGATTTAGGAAGAAAAATACAGAGCTGGAAATAACATAACAGGCCCCTATAAAGATGTTTATACAATCGATATCTAGATATCTAAAAACCTTTGTTGGTGGTGGAGGTTGCACAAAGTAATGGATTGAATTGTTGATAAGTCAGCCAGTGGGGCCGGAGTAATTTACATATCTAGATCTGATCACATTCCAGGCTGATTTGAGATAATGAGACAATAATTAAAACAAGGTGTTAATGCTAACACACATAGATCAGATGTGATTATGTAGATAATGCGTCCAAATGCAGATTGCATATCAGTAACAGGTGTAAAAAGGTTTGATTCCTAAGACCTAATGGATATACCGCATATATGCAGATAATATGTCTGGTTTGTGGCGATGATGTTAGAGGAAAAACACCTTAAATACAGTTTTCTATTTCACTGTTATTTCTTCAAAATGATCAAAAACACCGGCTCCTCTTGGCTCCTGTGTTTGTGTCTGTTTTTCCATTGGTTGAGACACCTCTGAAACCACAAAATGGGTCATTATGACTCAATCAGAATAAAGCAACATGCCATACCACTGTCAAAAAGCTCCATAGTTGAGTCTAGCTGGTCATCCATTGCATCTGTTTTTAACATATTATCAAGCAGAGAGGAAAAACTGTTTTGCCACAGGTTGATAAAGTCATACAAAAAGCGATTACTTCAGGTTATTGCTGCAAAAGGTGGAAAAGGTGGTTCTACAAGCTACTGAATCATAGGATGCCTTTAGTTATTCACAGGAGAGTCCTGTGGAAACTTTCTTTTTTCACAGGACTCTATGCAAACCTCACCCAGTACTGCATGTAGTACCTTACAGTATTTCCGACTCCCAGGGTTGATCAGATCATGAAAAGCTTTTCTGAGGTTGTTGCTCTTTGTTAAATCCATCTTGTAGTGTTTTGAGTTATTTGTGAGGTATATAAAGCTCAAGCATTTCCCCACTGGCAGGTTTTTCCTCTCTGTGTAAGAAAAGAAGAAATACGACTGACTGGAATATGAAATAGAGCAAAAAGGATTCTGTTCACAAGCTCCTCTGTATATCCACTTGGAAAATAAATAATCTCCTCGAGTTTTTGTCAGAGTGTTTCAGTTTGACTTTTATTGCAAAAGGACATTTACTTACTGTTTTTACCCCACAATCCTGTTACCAAAGCAAACACACACACACACACACACACACACACTGGAACAGAGTGTCATATTTTCCAATGTGACAGTACTGCGGGTCTACAGTGATGTGAGTTTGGCTTCCTGTCAAACACTAATCAACACACACAGACACAAGTCTTGACACATGCAAAACTGTGATACAGTGATTGAATGTCCTCTGTTGTGTTGCAGAGCGATGTACTGTATCAGCTAACAAGCCTGCTGCTAAACCACCAACTGCACCGCAGAAGTCGTGAGTATATCTCTCTCTTTTTCTCTGACACACACACACACACACACACACACACACAGAAACTGAGAATTTCTGACCTGCTGCTGCTGCTTCTGCTGCGTTTGCCTCAAGGTAAAATTAAACTTGACTCTTGGATGAAATTCACTGGTGGTAGGAGGAGAAAAAAAAGATTGTGTGGATCAGAGCGGGAAAGTGCAGCTACATTAATTTAACGTGAGCCGGGAGCATATTGCAACATCTCTGGCTGCAACCCACTCCACGCATCACTCACAGAGCTGTACGGCAGGATGAGAGTGGAAAGGCACAAATCTCGACTCGTAAGGCCGCTTTATGACCCCGGCTTGCACTGCACATTTGCTCGCGATGAGCTTAACGAGTCAAAAATGCAAGAGCAAGTGAGAAAGGAAGGACTGAGTGTCATTACGCTAGCTAGCCAGCTTAGCTCCTGCAGTGGTAACTTAACCCAACTTACCCTGATCTGGATTTGAGGCAGTTCATATTTTAACAGTGTCAGTCACCATGTTAAGTAAGATCAAACTGCTGCGTCTCTCAGCTCATCTCAAGCCAAGCGCTAACCTCTGGGTATGAAACATCAAGCTAACTTAAAGTGTAAAAAACGTCAGTTTCTCCAGACACCCCTTTAGGCTCTCCAGAGGTGAATCAATCCCCAACTTCACAGATGAAACTGACATGTTTACAGCCTGGTACAAAAAATCAGTTTTTAACCTTGAAAGTCAATTTCCCCATTTCATGACAACTATATATACGGGGTGACTTTTTCCCCTTTTATGACTGACGGTTTGAAAGGTGCCCCAGATGGCACAAACTGCAGTTCCACTAGGTGCTGCTTGAGGTTGGCTCCAGATAAGTCCCCACAGACTCCCATGTTAAAATGTCCAACTTTAAGAAGCATATTTACAGCTGGGTACAAAGATGGTTTTGACTTGTATAGAGCGTTTGTCCCCCGTCATACCAGCTGTGATTATAGTGATTTTTTTAATAACTCATCCACTTGGTAATCCACTTGCTAGCATCTGCTCATCTGTTGCTTTGAGTCATTAAGCTGGACCTCTTTGCTGTGTTACCGGCTATTCCATGTCTGAAATTGTGTCAAGAAGTTCGTGGAGAAGCTTGTTGCAAATAGCAGCTGTTTCCCTAACCCTAACTGAAAAGTGACACATAAGAAAGTCTGAAAACTGTGTAACCCAATAGGAGTCAGAAGTCATGTGACTCATATACCAACTACCACCTTACCTGCCTCTCCATCTAACCTTTTGGTTCTTGTTTTTTCAATCATGGAAAATGACACTAACTGGCTGCAGAGTAAACTAAAATGTGACAAGAAGGGGTGGTCAGTAAATGAGTCAGCAATACATCTGCTAAACATACTTAGACTTTATCCTGAAAGTTGTTTCTTAACTAATTAATCAAGTTTTTTTTTTTTTTTTTTTTTTTTTTTTTTTTTTTTTTTTTTTTTTAAACCTGTCCCGTTTGGTTCTTTTGCCATCAGAATTATTGTCTAAAGGCGAAGAAAGATGCCCAACGGATTTACTTTACCAAATGGACCATCCCAGCCTTGCCGTAATGGTCCATTTGATTCACCTTTTATTGTTTATTTTATTTTGACTTGCTGAATACGGGACAGACTTGACTGGTGGAAAGAAAGGGGAGAAAGAAAGAGGGAAAGAAAAACAGCTGAGAAGAGGGACGGGGGAGAAGGGCAAAAACCAAAAACCAACAGAATAAGCAGACAAAAAATACATATATCGATCACCTGGATCACCTGTTGAGAAAGAAAAAAAGAAAGCAAGCAGAAGAAAACGAGAGTAATAAACAACATCACAATGATATATGGGAATATGACAGTAAATACTAAATATTAAACATTATT
Organism: Oreochromis niloticus; assembly: GCF_001858045.2. Classification (NCBI taxonomy): domain Eukaryota; kingdom Metazoa; phylum Chordata; class Actinopteri; order Cichliformes; family Cichlidae; genus Oreochromis; species Oreochromis niloticus. The sequence goes on along the minus strand of NC_031966.2, from coordinate 33,169,208 downwards.
GTGCAGCACGTAGGATCGACAGCGCACAGTGTGCTTTGAGGTAGGAGCCAAAAAGGGTGTAGTTTGTGTGTGTGATCACCCGTGTGTGCACCTGTGAGCATGAACGCGCTTGTTTTTAAAAGGTTCCTTCATGTAATGATCTGCTAGAGGGTGTGGGGGGCCACTGCCCCGTCCTCCAGGGCATGAAGCAGGTATGGAGGAGATCAAAACTCCAGACATCCAGAGGCCCCCAGAACACAAGAGACCAAGGAAGACCAACAGAGGGGCAGCCGTGCCACTATCCCAGAAAGAGCTGAACTAATTAATCAAGTTAAAATTAAACTCCAGTGCGAGCTTCACACTCGGTTCGCAGCCGAGTGTGAAGCAGCGGGAATGAGGATCAGCACCTCCAAATCTGAGGCCATGGTTCTCAGCCGGAAAAGGGTGGAGTGCCCACTCCGGGTCGGGGATAAGTTCCTGCCCCAAGTGGAGGAGTTCAAGTATCTCGGGGTCTTGTTCGCGAGTGATGGGAGAAGGGAGCCGGAGATCGACAGACGGATTGGTGCTGCGGCTGCAGTGATGCGGACGCTGCACCGGTCCGTCGTGGTGAAGAGGGAGCTGAGTGTAAAAGCGAAGCTCTCAATTTACCGGTCGATCTACGTCCCTACCCTCACCTATGGCCACGAGCTGTGGGTAGTGACCGAAAGAACGAGATCGCGGATACAAGCGGCAGAAATGAGCTTCCTCCGAAGGGTGGCTGGCCTCTCCCTTAGAGATAGGGTGAGAAGTTCGGCCATCCGGGAGGGGCTCAGAGTAGAGCCGCTGCTCCTCCACATCGAAAGGAGCCAGTTGAGGTGGTTCGGGCATCTGACAAGGATGCCTCCTGGGCGCCTCCTGGGCGAGGTGTTCCGGGCATGTCCCACCGGGAGGAGGCCCCGGGGCAGACCCAGGACACGCTGGAGAGATTATATCTCTCGGCTGGCCTGGGAACGCCTTGGTGTTCCCCCGGATAAGCTAGAGGAGGTGGCTGGGGAGAGGGAGGTCTGGGCTTCTCTGCTTAGGCTGCTGCCCCCGCGACCCGGCCTCGGATAAAGCGGATGAAGATGGATGGATGGATGGATGGATGGATGGAAAATTAAACTCCGTCTATATATGTATCCATCTCTTCTCTTTTGCTTATTCATATCAGGGTTTCATATTTATTTAAAATAGCTTGCATGTAATGTTTATCAGCAGCCACAAACTGTTCAATTACACAGACATTTCTTTTTAAATAAGTCTTTATCATATACAGTATGATGCTGTAACAATGTAGCAAGCTGCTTTTTGCAGAACAAAGAACAAAGCTGTGGAATGTTTGTAGTTTTTTCAACACGTATGAAACACTTTTTACTGCGGTACACTGTAAATAAAGTTGTCTAACACTTAAAAAATAAGTCACAGACACTTTAGCCATTTTGCCAAATACATTTCGAGCTAAGCTAGCTAGCTAGTTACCTTTACAAAGCGAGAGACATTAGAAAGGATAAACAAACCACTTGAAGAATCCCAAATAGAAGGAACTTTGCAGTGCCAAAGATGATAATACTATGACCCATATTTTTTCTGTCCTATTCCCTAAAAGTCTAATCTCTGTAGTGCTACTGTAACACCAGGAAAAACAGTGTTTGAAGACTGAGCCACAAATAAAATTATTGCAAGAGCGTGCTCGCTGTCTCGTAGCCTTTGAAATGGTGGCTTTGAAGTCAGGGACCAGGTCTGCGACCGTGCTGACCTGTTGCGGTCTTTAATGGTTGCTGTCCTGCAAACGCTAGTCTCCTTGTTAAAGATATTTCAGTATCTAAGGAAGAGGATTTTGATCTGCTGTCACACCATATCATATAAAGTAGTACAACTCTCGTGTTACTACATCTAATGAGAGTTTTTAAGTGTCAAGTGCGATGCATTATTTATACACTTTATTAAAAACCTCATTTAAATAAGGGTTAGAGAGTATTTGGTGAGGATGGCGTCAAAAAGCACTCTCTTAAAAAAGACTTGATGGGTAGGAGATGATGCAAAAATCCTGCAACTTAAGAAAAAGTCAAGGCAGTCTTGTAAGTTAGCGGTAATTCAGCTGGATGGTTTGATTAAAGTCCCAGGTCAAAATGTAAGTTCTCATTTCCTTCACTTTAGATATGCAGTTAAATAGTTAATTATATCTCCATTAGTATGAGTTCTGTGGGAGCTGCAGTGCTTTCTGTGCTGTTTTATGCTAAGCTTTCAAAGCTGATAAACCCTTTCCTGTTGATTACTCATGTATACCCCACAGTGCAATTTTTCCCCAATCTTGTATTCAAACATAAATGCTGCTTTGTTTATTAGGGTGAAATAATTGTTATTGGTTAAAAACAATGCCTAGTTTACTGCTGCCATTAGGCCATTCTCTGTTTTCACTGTGATGCTCAACAGGCGTAAAATGTTCTCGATAATGAATAGGCCTACCTCGTCTTATTCAACAGTAAATGAGCTGTTTAGGCTAATTGCTATATTCTTTGCTGAATGTTTACTATGTCTGGCTTTACAGAAAACTCATCCAGCTGTAATCCCTCTCCAACAGGCTCAGTACCTTAATGCCCAATAAGAAAAACACAGTGAATTCAGCTGTTTCATTATAGTCGATAGAGCAGTGAGTAAGGGGTTTTGTGACACTGTGATCCAATCACATGATATTCATTTAGGCAAATGCATGAAAAACCCTCCCTTAGTGAAGCCAGTGTTTGAGCTTTGCTGGCTCAGAAACACAGATAACACCTTGGTTAGGCTGCATTTGTCAACAAAAAGGGCTTTGTATAAAATAAAATATAATGCAAAAAAAAACTCACGACAATAAAAGCTTAAAGACTTTTTACTGCAGTACACTTTAAGTAAAGTTGTCTGACGCTTAAAAAATAAGTCACAGACACAGTTGAACCTCAGCTACGCTAACTTTAGCCATTTTGCCAAATACATTTTGAACTAAGCTAGCTAGCTAGCTAATTAGCGAGAGCTAATAAAAGCTTGTCATTTCAGGTTTACAAAGTCTGAGACATTAGAAAGGATAAACAAACCACTTGAAGAATCCCAAATAGGAGGAGGAACTCTGTAGTGCCAAAGATGCCAGTTAAATAAGTTTACAGCAAAAATAATTACCAGTTTCCTTACAGGTAGTACACAAACCCTACATTATCATTGGAAAAGTGCTACCTTTGGTGTCCAGCAATCATTCACCATAACACTGGGGTCCAAGTGGTGGTATTACTACGCAGGTAAAGTCTAAAATAGCAGCCTGACAACACTTTCCTGAACATTTGTTTTTAAAATGCAGTTAATAATAATAAGAAGAAGGAGAAATACTTTCAGTCAAAACATGAAAAACAAGATTTAAAAAGTATCTAATATCAATATCAGAAAACAAAATAGTTCCGAAAGATAAAAGATTATACCAAAGAAGAAACTCGATCAGATAGAAAATGCAAAAAAGTGAATTCATAAATCTGAACCTGATACAGGAAGTAGCTTAAAGCTAAAATGAAGCAGGTGTTGTTGCATGACGTGGTAGAGATTTTTATTTTCTACCATGTACAGTAAGTAATCACAGTGTTAATAATTCACAGCTAATGTTTTGCTTAAAAAATCTTATTCAAAAGACAACAAACCATGACCCAAATTAGTTTAGTTCCAGTGATCAGCTGTATAAACCTAGGATTTTGAATCTCAGGGACCTCGACCTCCAGGTCAGAGGTCAAGTTTTCTGAAACTCTTGCAAATGTGATGAAGAAGATGTAAACTTAACTCTGACAGTGAACTTATGCTAAGACGATGAACACGTTAGCGTACCGTTATCTGTCCACTCCATCCAACTTCCACTTTACGCACTGGTTTGGTCTCCGGAGGGAAATCTGTGGCTCGTCATCTGCTGAGCGCTCCGCTGTGCTCCAGACAGACGAGTGTCCAGACGCAGACTGGGAAAATAAAAGCCGTGTGTACATTTAGATTTGCAGTGTGAGCAGATGCACATGTGGAAGTATTGAGTAATTAGCTTAGCGTGGCTTTGATTGTGGCTTTAAGAAAATATTAATATCTCCTCAGACAAACCTCCTCGAGTGATGGAGCTCTGGTAGCGCTGAACTTTTACCAATAAAAGGACTCAATTTTATAAAGCCAATTAAGAGCATCTGCACCTAGTAGAAATGTGATGTTCTGCTTTCTAAGCTCTGCATGTCATGGATGCTTTAGTCCATAACTCATTTATATCTGAGTGCGTCTGTCCTCCTTATTCTCTCTTGTGCATTTTATTCATTTCCCTGCCATGCTTCCCTTCCTCGCTCTCTCTCCCTCGCTCTCTATTCAGCCTCCCTCTCTTTCAGTCGCCGCCACCACCACTCGCTCCCCCTCACTTCCCCATCATTATCATCTCCATCTCACTCACTATCTCTCTCTCTCCATCTGTCCCTTCTTATGAAATAAAATATGAATCCATTATTCATTCATTCAAACATATCTATCATCGCCGTGTGCAGCGCCGTGCCCCTTATCTGCAAAGCTTTTTCTTATTGTGCTTCGGTTATTCACGACTCATACGGCCCCATCTGAAAACACCACAACACTGGGGAGTATTTTTTAGCGGTGCAAGCACTGACAAGAGTGGTTCGTGAGGCAGTAAAAATCCCTTTAGGGGATTCTCCTGTCATAACAATAGCAGTGCAAGCTTAAAATAACAGTAGTTTGTGTGGAGGGTTTATATAAAGCAATAAAACATGGGAACTTGCCAATCCACAGCACATAAATACTGAATAATTTGTGTGGTAAGGAGCAGGTGATGCTGTGAGGGAGGTCATGTTATCGACTGCACCTTATATATCTCTTTCATTGGAGCTGTATTGTTAGAAGTTGATCTCTCGCACAGGGAGAGCAAAACAAACACGAGAATAGGAGAAACGGGGCAACGACCAGGTTCTTTTTCCAATTAGAAACCTCTTTAAAAATCAGCGTGCAATCGTGATGAAGGGCCCGTGTCTGCCGAGCACCTCCTCTTTTGTTTCCAAGGAATTCTTGGCCGTAGGTCAGCAGTTGTCAGACAGAAAGTTTCCAGGTGAAAAAACAATCCCTGAGCTCTAAAAGCTGAACATCTGGTAGGTTTTTAGCAGTGAATGTCCGCTTCCTCATTCCCCAAAATGAACCACCAGCTTGCTGCTTTTTTTGCTGTGTAATTAATCCGTTGACCAAAAAAAAAGGCTCTTGAAAGGGAATTGCAGATCACAACTTGCCATAACCAAACTAATGCAAGCAGACAGGAGGTCACGGCCGCAATAACACATGTCTCTGTGTCTCTGTGCAGAATGTTGGAGGATGACCTGAAGATCAGCAGCGACGAGGAAGAGGCCGAACAACAGGTGAGCTCCCTCTGCTGTCTGTCCTCTTATTCAGCTGCTGCATATGATCCCTCGCTCCGGCTTCTCCTCCATCTGTCCTTCAGCGTTTCATCTACTAGCATAGCACGCAGTAAATTCAGCTGTGGATGTGTCACATTTGTTAATTCATTCATCTGGGAGTTGTCAGTGTTTCTGAAGGCATAATTCGTCCTCATTTTTCCTTCCATTTGTCACTTACTGTCTTGTATTACAGTAGCTTAAAAGATGGATATTTAGAAACTTGCATCAGCTTTGACTGTGGACTCCATATGAAGGATACTGAGCCCCCAAAGTGCCCACATACTCGAAGACTTACTTTAAGTAATAGGATTACATGTAAATCTTCCTATGAGTTACATGAGTATGCTGTAAAATGTTAGATTTAATGGAATTGACTGGTTTACATTCAGTTTATATCAAGCATGTTTTCGTTAACTATTCATTATTTGGATAAATGAACCTTTGATTTTATACATTTCAGTTGCATTTTCCTCAAAATGATTGCTTCCTGTTTATGAAGGCAAAGAATGTTTTTTCGAGTGCAGATGAATCAGAGTTTGTGTGAAAGAGTTTAAAGAGCTCGTAGTCGAATGTGCTCTGAGTGCTACGTCCCTGTAGCCGCTATGATTTCATGAAACTAAGGTGAACAGATAACGTAACACCGCATTCACAGGTACGAAAAACAAAAGAATTCTGATTTATAATAAATACACCATGATCATTATAGTAAGATGACTGTCCTCCTTCAGGGTGGCTGTAGCTCAGGAGAGCAGGTCATCTACTTATCGGAAAGTCGGGGGTTCAATCCCTGGCTCCTCCAGTCTGCATGTCAAGTACCCTTGGTCAAGATACTAACCCCAAGTTGCCGTCCGATGCATCCATTTGAGTATGAATGTTAAGTTTGTAAGCACTTAAATTCATAGGAATGGGTGAATGTGGCATGCTGCTGGGAGAGTAGAAAAGCCCTATATAAGAATCAGTCCATTTACCATTTGTAGCTTTGAGTTATCTTTTAGTCAAATAGAAACACCCTCTCATTAAGTTTTGCTTTATTAGTTCAAAGTAAAATGAGGAAAAGAAAACAGGATAAAGGGAAAAAAGATGGGAACATTTCCTTAATATTTTCCAACTCTGCAATTAATAGTTTATTGATATGATGACTGATAGTGAGATAAAATCTATTGGTTCTTTTGCAAAATTCACTGCAGGAATCCTCAGAATCTGCGAGGCCTAATTATTTAGGATTTCTATAATATTTAGCAGCATAAAATAAAAATCATTAGGAGTAACACTGTTTACAGGTGCTGGATGTCAGTACTCTACCCAAAGTTATTTTGCTCTTCATAAATGACACAGCAAAATTGGGTCATGTCATCTGGACCAAGATGCAGGACACGGAGGGAGACAAAACGCAAGTTTAAACAAAAGGCGAGCCGCTTATTGTGGCTGATTAGCATGAATACAAAAAATAAAGCAAAAGGTGAACTGGAGGGAAAACTAAACTAAAAACTAAACTTTGATGAATATGACGCAGAGAATGAGAATAAAGATGAACATGAAACTTGAGCACGACCTGAACAGAATCATGAATGACCTGAAACTTGACATGAAGGGAAGAAAACAGACGACCTGACAAAGACTGGACGGACCACACAGACTAAATACACACAGGTGATCAGGGAAAGTGGAAACATGGGGACACAGCTGACACAAATCAACATAATGACACCACAGGGGAAGTAAAACAAAATACACTGAACATGGAGACATCTGACTCTTCAAAATAAAACAGGAAACACTGAGAGACACAGACATGACAACACAAGCTTGACAGCATGAAACACGCAGACAAGAAACACACGATAACTAACACAGAAGGCCTGAGTGGAAACATAACCCAAACTTAACGTTATCTCATGAGCAGAGAGTAACTGTAATCCCATTACTTTTTTCAAGTAATGATTAATGTAATGGATTACCTTTGCAAAATAAGTAGTTAGATTACTGTTACTTTCCTGTAAGCACGCTGCGTTACTGGGTTACTAAACCGTGATTTTGTTTGGGAGTGTCTCATGACAATGACGTAGAAGCGTGCGACGTCCGTGGCAGCAACAGACGTGTGCAGATCAACAATGGATAATATGGAGTGCAGGAGAGAGTACGACCATACAGCATTAAAAACGTGGACGTACTTATATTACTTTAAGTTTTATTGCGTAAAAAGTGACAAAAACATTTCACTGTAGAACTTCTTTCTACAGTGAAAAATGTAACTTCAAATCTTAAACTCTGGAATATGCAGAAAATAGGTTTAAATGTTAAAGAAATTCTTCAAGTCAAAGACTGTTGCATATAATTCAATTTTTGCTTGATGCAATGTGCATAACATTAAAAACTGTAAACTAATTAAACAATTTTAAAAAGAGAATTTTCCATTTGATTCAATTTCATGTGATGGATTATGCATAAAAAATAGAATTGGTCTGTTGGTTTATTACGTATTCAGGTTGTGTATGTGTTTTTGAAAAGTAACTAAGAAAAAGTAACTAATTAGTTTTGAAAATAAGTAATCAGTAATGTAACAGGATTACTTTGTTGGAGAAGTAATCAGTAATAAGTAACGAATTACTTTTCAGGTAACTTGAACAACACTGCTCATGAGTAATACAAAATAACTTAACTCTACCCTTACTTATGAAGAGCACGTGATTTTAACATAATATTAACATAAGAAATCAACAATACACGAAACGCTGGGTCACCGATCTGACAGGTCGCAGGTCAGGGACGAGGAGAGCGCTAAGGAAGACTAAATCTAACTGCAAGTTGTCAACTCACTGTGATGTCACAAACAGCTGGAAATCAAAGTACAACAAAGCTGCCTTTGAGCTACATGTTTATACTGAAGTCATGCAGGGTGTAGGGGGGAACCACTCACGTTTTACAGTATAAATACTGACATATACATATACAGACTGACAGTTACACTTTAGAAGAGTCAGTTGTTATTATTACATAATAACTGTGGAACTGTAAGTTTAACTTGACGTTTTTCTTTAAGCACTGCACATCAAACCTAACATTGTACAACTTCATGCTGAAGAAAATGTGCAATATGATCAAAAGCTTCAGGAAAACTAATACATGTAATTTCTGGTGAGATTGTTTATTTATTCCTATTAAAATGCAATAAACCAAACACAGACATGCAGAAAGGTGAGATGGCCCAGTGATACGCAGACATGGAGAAAAGAAAGTGAAGGCTCCTCCCGTACTTTGTATTTATTTATTGACTTTACTGAGTGACTAATTATTTGGCGACAGATCGAGGAAATGTAATGATCTTTTGGTTTTTACTTTAAGTTTTGTAATGAATCATTTAGATGCTAATTTAATTCATCATTCTGTAATAGCTTTTTAAATTGTTCAATTTATTAAGTCTTTGTAATTAAATACAGTAGGTCAGTTAGTATTCTGGTGGCACACTCAAGGCTCTGCATGCTAATTCTGGGGCTAAAAAACACCAAGCGTAGTCATTAAAGGTCAGCATGTCAGTATTGCTGGTACCTTCTCCATCACTGGTCTGATGTTTACAAACCTTGGAGCAGTGATGTGTCCTGTTGTGGGGTGTATCAGCATTTTTTATGCGCTATTCACTGACTAAAGAGGTCGGCTTTGTCACTCTGGGGCACTTTGCATATGAGGCGTGTGGTTGTCCTGCTCTTCCTGTCTTGTTTTTCAGTATGGAAATTGGCACGGTGGCCCTTTCTCCTCTAATCACTGTCATCACGCGCTAATGATGCCAGAGATGAGTTCAAAGCAGTCAGTGGGGGTCGTGCTGCTGCCCCCTCCCCACTGTGCAGACAGATATCAGCGCTCATCAAAGAGTCTGTGAGATGTTTTCTGTTAATGAAGATACCGATTCCTCTCATCCCCTTTTAACTGGCCTTCTGATTGTATAATAACCATGATGGTAGATATTATAATTATAAATGATGGCAGGTCATTTATAATGGTTTAAGTTTGTGTAATGTTACTGAAAGAAGCTCTGTTAATTACAGATACTTAGTGTGCATTCAGGATTGCAGTGAGTGGCAGTATAATTAGAAAAATACTGAACAACTATGGCTTGTTTGGAAAGGTTTCCAGGAGAAAAAAAATGGAATCGCAGCTTAGGTTTGCACACAAACTGTAAGACGTATGGAACAATGTCCTTTGGACAGAAAGACAGAAGTGGAGATGTTTGGCCATAATGTACAGCAGCAGCCCAAACACAGCATCAGTACAAACACCCTGTCGAGCACGGTGGTGGAGGGGTGATGATTTGGGCTTGTTTTGCAGTCACAGGACCTGGACACCTTGTGATCATCATATTCTGGAGTTAAATGTGAGGTCATCTGTCTGACAGTGATCCCAAACACAGCAACAAATCTACAACGAGTCAAAGTCCAGAACTCAACCGAACAAAACACTGTAGCGAGACCATAAATAAGATATCCATGAATGATTGTCTGCAAACCTCAGAGTACTGTGAAAAACTTTCTTTTTCATATGATTGTACATCAGTAGTATACATTTGATTGCTTGCATCGTTTGCACTGAGTTTGTATGCATATATTTATCCAATTGAATGGGATTTGGAACAACTAGCTAGTCCTACTTGTCATATAAGCCACCTTCAGCCAAAGCTGAAAAATGAAGCCAAGGTAGAAGCGCCAAAAACTGCCGTTCTTGTTGGCCACTCAGTCTCCATATGCACAGCTTTATCCATATAAAGAAATAAAGGCTGCTACAAAAACAGTTTGTTCTATAGCTGATTCCCTCCTTCATATTCTCATTTCTTTCTATATTCTTATGGGTTAAAATAAGATGTGTGGCCACTTTGAGTGTGCTGACACAGACAGCTCTACCCAATCACTGTCTGCTAATTCTAATGAATGTGGCATCAGTCACACTGAGGCCTCAACTTACAGTGTCCTGAACCAATAAATGACATCAGCATTTTGTCTTGTTGAACTAGATTCGATTGTTTATTTTATCATCAATCTACACGTTAGACACCATCATTTTGTTAATTTCTGAGAAATAAATAAGAAACACAGGTTTTCCGGTCAACATGACATTTGGTCTTTGTCATCTGTTCTTGAGGTACTTCAATGACTTCATGTAAATGTGCCAAAATGACTGGACATAATTCGTAAGTTCATACACCTTAAAGTTGTCATAGCTGATGTGTCAGAGTGAATAACAAGAGAATTGACTTTAGACCTGCAAGAGAGAATTGTGTCAAGGCATAGATCTGGGGAAAATTGCAAGTATGTTTCTGCAGCGCTGAAAGTATGATGTTTGAAACAGAAGTTCCCTCCGTTTGACTACCCTGCAAAACTGAGTAATTGGAGGAGAAGAACCTTCCTCAGACAGGTACCCAAGAACCTCGTCCTTGGTTCTAAGAGCTCCTGATAGGATGTGGAGATTGGAGATCCTTATAGAAGGTCACAGACAGTCGTATGGAAGAGTCCCAAAAGGCGCAAGAATTTAAATTAAATTAAATAAAATGTTACTTATATAGCGCCAAATAAAAGAAAACAGTCATTTCAAGATGCTTTGTAAGGCATAGACTCTACAACTATACAGAGAAAACCCCAACAGTCAGTGGGAAGGAAAAACTCCCTTTTAACAGGACGAAACCTCCAGCCAGAACCAGGGTCAGGGAGGGGCGGGGCCATCTGCTGTAGCAGGTCGGGGATGATGGGAGGGAGACAGGACAGAAGAAACACCAGAAGAAATCTCAGATAACGAGAAGCGAAGATTTGAGGCAGATGTTGCTGCTAAAGGTGATTTAATGAAGCACTAATCAAAGTGTCTGAAAACCTTTACATTAAAACCGGATTTTTCTTTCTTTCTGTATTTAAGAAAAAACGAAAACCTGTTTTACTCAGAATTAATTGAACCATTTGAAGATGAAGCCAAGCAGTCAACACCTTGACAGGGACTGGAAACATCCCCTATGATTTTATTTATGAGGCAAAGTTTCAAACACAAATGGTTTTCCTCCAGTCTCCCATTTGTGGCTGACATATTGTCAAGTCCCAGCAGATTAAAAAGAGCTAGGGGAAAGGCAGCAGTGTGTGAGGGATCTCTTTGTTGTATTCTTTGTGCGTAGGTAACAAGAACTACAGGCTTCACACTGCAATAGGTAAATACTTGAAATCATATATTGCTGTGCAAATTTTATTTTTATTATGTGTGTTAGCGAAAGAGATATTTGACATTTTGATATAAAAACACAAAACATATGCAGCGTATGCCAAAAGGACAAAGGGTTAAGTCTAATTTGACTGTTTTCACCATACATTCACTCGCTCTCTTTCTCTCTCACGCTCTGTATTTTTTATTTTGTTGTCAGCCTGTGTGCAAGACAGACACTGGGATTGATTTAGATAAACAGAGAGGGAGGTGCGAAAGAATGAAAGGAACTGAATAAGTTAGAGGGAGAGAAACCAAACAGAGTGAAAACAACACAGACAGGAGGAAAAGACGGAGAAAGAGGGAAAGAAAACCAGATGACAGACAGAGAGAGAGGCTGAGATGCATTTGGTGGCATTTTTCCGTGCATGCTCTTAACAGGCTTATGGCAAATGAGTGCACGGTGTATTATCAAGCTTTCTTAGCCTGAAGTAAAACACAACACGCACACATTCATAACTGACACATACACACATATATGCTTACATGTACTACACATTTGCACACATATACATAGGGAGATGCACATACAGTGTACTCATGCAGGCGTCGCCTCACAAGCATTTACACCAGCAAACACATAAATATAAACACATGCTGATAGAATGTGTGTGTGTGTAAGAGAGACACACACAGATGCACAGTGTCATTAGTATGCCGTGGCACAACACTGTGAGGGCAGCAGAGGAGTATGATGAATATGTTTTTGGCACAGAGCAAAAGGAGATGGAGGAGAGGAGGGAATTGAAAGAAAGAGCAGAGGAAGGGGGAGATGAGGAAAGAGGAGAGGAAAGGAGTGAGGGCAGAAAAGAGAGAGATGTTCCTAATGACTTTAGAAACTGACAGAAAAACAGCAACCCAATTACCGCTGCAGGACCGTCCTTTGTCTCTATCTGCCTGTGTTTCTCTCTTTTTCTCTCTGCGAGCTCGTGATGACAGATCACCTTGGTCAGAGCAAAGTCGGGCTTAAAAGTTCCGTCTCTATATGAAGGCACAGTTGCAGCTGGGAAAAGTGTCTAGCAGAAAGGGAGCCTTAAACACATCAAGCCTGCTGCACTGTGGGCTAGCTACAGTATTACTAAATGCAGACGAGTTTTGTTACTCGTAGGCTGAGTAATGTTACACGACTCTATAACATTGAATTCAGGAAAATGCAACTGGAGGAGATCAGTTTTAGCTGTGCAGCTTTAGGATGAATCTGTGGAGGAAATCAGCGTTTAAAGAGATAAGCATCTCAGCCTGACAGAGCTGGTTGGTAAAGGTCAAAAGAGCTGCATGCATGAACTAACTTGAGCTGCATGCACACTGCATGGAGCAGAGAGTTGGCTTTGTCTCCATGGGAAACTCACAGGTGTTGGTTGAAACATTAGCAATAGCTCTGCAGTGAATTAGCATGAAGAGTCTTGAAACTGGAACATTTAAATAGAATTAAGCTGATATGCTTTTTTTTTAGTTTGAAAAGTTAGTTTAGTTTAGTTTTCCCGACACTGGTTACCATTGTGATCTGTATTATTTTATCTATGCCTTCACAATCACAGGGGTTCATTGCCCGAGGATTAAACCATTGGCTTTCCAATTGGCAGACAACCTGCTGAGGCCAATCAATGTTCAGCCAATAGTAATGGCAAACGTTTTGACTTCTGCTAGCAGGGAAAGCGCAGGAAATAGAAATTTTATATTTAAATTTCAGTTATACTACGATCATAATAGGGACGAGAGTCTTTGGAGGCTGAGGCACGACTAAAATTGCTGTGAGCATGTGCAATGAACTCGCAATCGTTTGCCTTGTTGTTGTTTTAAAGCGACTTTGATGCGTCGAGATAGCAATAAACCAGCAGTCTTTCAATGGGGTTAAATGTAGTTTGTATTATCCATCCACTTATCCTTTTCAGGGTCGCAGGAGCCTATCCCAGCTGTCATAGGGCGAGAGGCGGGGTACACCCTGGACAGGTCACCAGTCTGTCACAGGGCTAACACACAGGCACAGACAACCATTCGCACTCACATCTATGGGCATTTTAAAGCTTTTCAATTAACCTATCCCTACAAACTGCATGTCTTTGGACTGTGGGCGAGAGCCGGAGTACCCGGAGAGAACCCACGCAAACACGGGGAGAACATGCAAACGCCACACAGAAAGACCCCGGCCTGATGGTGGAATTGAACTCAGGACCTTCTTGCTGTGCGGCAACAGTGCTAACCACCGTGCCACCGTGCTGCCCAAATCCCAAATCTACACAGGTCCAAATAAACACACAGATTTGAAATATAAGTTTTTTCACCAACAGTGATGTAGTTGCTGCAGGTTGGCAAAGCAAAATGACATACGTGCTCGGCAACCTACAACCAGTTGACAACCAGTTGCGTCAAGTCCCCTACTGCAAAGAGACACATTGCAAACAACAACATTCAGACTGACTCAGGTTGATTGTTTATAAATTAGATGGTAGTTATTTTCAAACCTTTGCTAGTCTGTCTGAGAGTGATTGCATCCAGTCTGAGTTGGACCAGGATTGTTTGGAGACAGGTTGCCTCCCATCAGGTGACTTGTGGCGTCACTTTGTTATCAAAGTTGCCCAGATGTTGAGGGTGTTGCACACTCAACCACTGGGTGACTATTTCATTGTTGTAGCTACTTATAGAAATAAGAAATATATAGAAATCAATCAGTCTGTCAGTGTAATCACCAGCTGCCAAATCATTTTTACTGTGACTGAGCCTTTGAAGAAAAAGGTCTACTATGTGACAGATCCTCACACATCACCTGTTCCTATCAAAACAGTTTTAAAACACTTTGTATTGGCTTCCTATATCATCTATATTCTGGACGGATCACAGATTGTAAGAAGGGAGCTAAAAAGGAAGTAAAGCATTTGCTTCCAGTACTATGAAGCAGTATTTCTGTGAATGGCTTTCTGTTTAGCTTGGCACTTGGCATTCACTGCAGAATGCAAATGAGCATGCAGACTACAAAATGCACAGAAAACACTTCAACACACCATAGTAATGTACTCAAGGATTTGAATGTGCACTAGGTAGGAAACATGAAACCAGAGTATCAAAGGAAATCTGATTAGCGGAGCTTTACGACAAAAAGACGCACGCTGGTGTTCGGGGTGCCGTTAAGTCTGTGTAATCGACACGTGTAGAAAATATGTCGTTGTTGCACAAGTGCGCAGGCCTGACCTTTTTCTATCCAGTGGCAACATCCTATTAATCATCTAAAGCACATAGTTACAGGGTGACCTCAAATCACAGTCCTGGGTGGTTTAATTGCGAAGTGGCCTCATAAATAAAGAAAAGCTGAAAGAAGTGAACGGTGGGTGTTTATGGAGAGAACAAGGACGACGGGACAAGTGTCAGAACACCGCTTTCACTGCAACTTTAATTAAAGCTCAAAATTGGATTTTTGAAATGAATATGTTTACTTTTAGCCTTGGTAGTCTTTTTTGTGCCTGTATAATCACCAGTTTTGCAACTAAATGCAATTGTTCATTTTTGGCGTAACGCTAGGTGATCTCAGAGCGCAGATCATGTCCACTGCTGCTGCCTCCATCAGAGATTGGCAGACTTCCTGCAGAAGAGCAGCAGTTTAAAAAGAGGAAAGTGCAGAGGCTACCAACGAACCTTGAAATAGAAATATCGCGTAACAACGAGTCGAAGCAAGCTAGACAGCACAAACAAATATGAAGTATAGAAAAGCATCGATCAGCGAGTTCAAAAGGCTGCCGAGCAAATGGGAAGTGTTAAAGTGACTACATGGGCTTAAAGGCAGCTGAGTAAACAGAGAGTCCTTATCTTGGCTAACACATCGCAAAGAAAAACACTTGTTCATTTTGTTAGTTGTCTGTTGGACATGATTGAGATTACAGCCATCAAACCAAGCAGAAATGCTCGTGTATGTAACAGGACAGATTAAAGACTGATAATGTTCACGAACAGGAACGGTAAAGTCTTCGTTGGACTTGCTGTGTCAAATCCAGCTGGCATCGGAGGGAAAGATGCTAAAATACAGTCTCTTTGTGTTCCACTTGTGAAAATCCAGCAGCTTCGGTATTTTCAGTAACGCAACCTCCTCGCAAGAGTTACATCATAAATTCGAGAACTGAGTTCAGGTGTTAGAAATGCTTTTACAAAGTCTCTCACGCGAAAGTAAAGTGACACCGTACAAGACAAGCAAAGAATTCATTGTTCGCTTCCTGTTTAAATTGGTGTGGGGGTGTTTAAAGCCTTGTTAAGACCGTATTGCCGGCCCCGCTGTGAAACATTGAGATGTCTCGCACCCACACGAGAAAGGCGAGCGAAGAGGGGATTTTAGAAATATAATCATATACGTCTGGAAAAGCTTTAAGGTCTGAATCGTGTTGCTTTTGGTAAAACAGCTTGTCCCTTTTTGTCGGGAACAGTGCTCGCAGCCGGGTTGTAACAGAGGAGATTGTGTGAATAAATGCTGGTTGGTTTGTTCTTTATTTAAATCCAAGTAAAGCCACCAGCCAGCTAAATATATTCACACATAGATCCTCTCCATGAGCCCTGCAAGCCTCCCAAAGCCAAAGATCTGAGGAGGTTTGTTGTTCTAGCCTGCAGCTCCGCATCGATCTATCAGAAACTTCACTGGTCCAGTTAATCACCTTATTCCTAGAGAGAGAGAGTGGGGGGAAAAACAACAACAAGCCGGAGGGAAGAAAAGGTCCTGTTTTTGTTTGAGTAATTCATTTTAATTGTTGGGTTACAGTGCTTGAAGAAAAATTAATGGCTGATATTTGCGGGAATTGAGTTTACTGTTTTTGTTTTGTCGTTCTAATTGATGTAGCCATGCGCAAAAATGACTGGGAGGCGTCAGAGGGAGGAAGAGAGGACGGGGGAGAAGGTGGAGGTTAGGAAAAGGCTTCACTGACAAGCTTAATCACCTCCCCGGCCCCTCCCCCCTGTTCTTTTTGCTGAAAGGAGGAAAAGTATGAATAGAAATAAAGCAGAGACTCGGAGTGAAGAGAGAGGGCAGGGAGGAAGCACGGAAGAGGGGGCATAAAGGAAGAGACGACAAGGAGAAAATAGAGGTTTACTGTCATTTTAATGACAAGAAGTTCTTCTTCTAATAGAGGTGAGCTGATCGAGGGAAGGAGAGGCTAAGAAGGTGAAAAGATAGTTTGTGTTTTCTGGACAGAAAAGCAACACACACACATGGTTACACCGTCGTTCAGCACAGAGGGAGTGTGTCGTATCACAAGTTGTTCACTAACTCACCTACACTGAGCATTTTGTAGAGTGTAGAAAGGACAACTGTAATCTCGACTGTTCTCACACTAGCATTTCAAATTTAATCTTAAAATACTCTGTCATGCATTTGACCTCTGACCTCTTAACAGCAATGCTCTATGGCGCTATTTAAAAGCATTGAATAGCATTGGCATTGTTTGTAGTGACAACATGTAGACTGATAGGGAACAACATAGGGAGATACTAAATGTTATTTTACTGTGACTTTGTTGTGTATGTTACAGGTTCTAATCATTCCTGACTAACTTTTTGTTTGTTTTCTGGAAAATAAAATAAACTTGTGATCAACAACTTTTTTTCCCTGATGTTTATTATTAAATATTTAAACAAATTTTACTAAACAACGAAACGAATGCAACATGTGTTTTATATCTACAAAATAAACCTTCCACCAAGCCAGCACACTCTCTGAGCAGCATTTACTTTTAAGGGAATGATATTGGTAAGACATCTGTAGTGGAGTTAAACACGTGCAAAGAGCCGCTTTTGTTATTTAAAGTATTTCAAAGGAACAAAGAAAGCAAAACAAAATAAGATACTATTGCCTTAAAAGTAAATGCTGCCCTGAGAGCGAGCTGCGTTGTGTCAGTTTTGTTGTGCTCAATAAATGTAACAAATATTACCACCCTGTTTCTGATGTTTATTAAAAGCTGTTTTAGAGATACATTGTTACACAGACTGTGACAATTTGGGTTGATTTTCTTTCTCTTTTTTGGCACAGTGCCTAGTATCAGTTACAAACCAAATGAGCGCATTGATCAATTAATCAGCACTGTCTGGAATTGATTTGAATCGAACCATTAGGTGATCGATAGAGGCACGTTGCTCCTCGCTCGTCCTCCGATTGTGGAATAACTGTATCAGTCACACTCTGGAGTTTTAAAAAATGAACAGGCTTTCATTTGTTTCTTAATAAGAACATTAATCAGACGGCGAGTAAAGTCAGTAACGTTTATCACACGGTGCTCACGAGCACTCGTGTTCTCACCATCATCACTGTCTCGATAGTTAAACGTAATCTATGAACATGACTTCTGATTTCTTCTTTCTGTTGTTGTTTCTTTTTGCGACAGGTGTCCGACAAGCCTAAAGCCAGAGCCGCAGCCCTGAGGTAAGACAAATAACCAAACGCTGTATTTGTAATGAGGTGATTTCCTCGTCGGATGGACTGCACTCTGCAGACTCGTTTTTATCCTCACAGAAAATAGCACTCACAATAGAGCTGGCGTGCAAGCTGCTCTTCTCCCGCCGAGAGCAACCTGGGCTAAGTAAGACCGCAGTCAGATGTCGTGTATTACTTGTTGTTTTGGCAGAGAGAAATAAGGCAGATCCACATATGGCCTGCATTAAGTCAAGTAGCCGGGGCATCATCCTTCTATATGGTGTGGCAGCCAGCGAGTCTTTGGCAGAGGGTGTGAGGTTAATGGAGTGTGTGACTTTCAATATCAGCCAAACAACAAGCTATAAATAAATGTTCTTGCCCTGAAACATGCAATTGAGGTAGCCGTGGTCAGTGTTTCTCTTTCTGTACTTGTTTCTGAAAGCATGGTTTAGGACTGCAGAGCCGGCTCACACAGCCCTCAGCATCTAACACGTCTCGCTTCAGTAAATATCCAGCGTTTTAGCGGGACGTTGTTTGATTTTTACTTTTTTTTGCTATATGAAGTTAATCGCAAATGCAGCCGTTATTAAGGCTTTTGCAGGTGTTGCGCCTCTAATTCACCGAAACATCTGCGGCGACAGGTGTCCACTTGATAACGAGAGTCAGCGGCCGCACGCTTCAGCTCTAACGTTCACATTTAGGCAGCAGACTCATTATTTGTATTGCAGGGAGACTTTGCAGGGACTCTGCGTGTAGACTGTGGCTCTGAGGAGGAAACATAAAATCCTGCGTACATGCATGCATGCGTTATGTTTGAAG
The DNA here is from genome assembly GCF_001858045.2 of Oreochromis niloticus. Lineage (NCBI taxonomy): Eukaryota > Metazoa > Chordata > Actinopteri > Cichliformes > Cichlidae > Oreochromis > Oreochromis niloticus. Next base: position 33,150,353 of record NC_031966.2, on the reverse strand, counting down.
GTCAGCGAGTAACATTTCCTCAGGCTCTTTTTTAATAAATGTGGTCTCGTTACAGCTTAACACACATTTAACATTTAGATGCTTTTGTTGTTCGTTCGAGTGTAGGGCACCTTGTTATCGATGCTTTTTGAGTTTCCAGCGTTTCCTTTTTTGTTTATTATCCTGGGTTATGGGATGTAATGCATTGTGCATTAGTGTAATCTTATTTCTGCCAGTTGTTACTGTACATCAAGCATCAGTAATAACAGTCCTGCGGTATGTTGTAGTAAATGAACAGCTTATTCTTGATTCCACTGGTTAAGTGGCACATGTAAAAATGATTTAAGACCTGCATAATTAATGAACACGTTGTTCCTGATTTGTTTTCTTTTTAATTCATTAATTTTTTTCCACAACATTGTTAATCATTACTATGCAGCGAGGGACCTCCCAGCCTCAGCAGCTCTTGTCCTAAGGTTGTCATCCACTGGGGGTTGGGGTCTGGAGCATATCCCAGCAGTCTTAGGGTGAGAAGCTGGGACAGGTTTTCCAGTCAAACAGGCAAACATTCACAATCACGGCCAATTTAGAATAACTAGTTAACCTAACATGGATGTCTTTGGACTGTGGGAGGAAAAGATAACCCCGAGTTAAAAGATGTAGCACAGAAAGAGCCGAGGTGGCCGGCAGGTTTGAAGCTTCTCTTGTGAGGTGAAAGAGCTAACCACTGCACCCCTGTGGCTCCGTTACCTCTGAGTGTATCAGAGTTACTTTCCTCCCATACAATAGGTTGTTAGTATCACAGTCACACTATGGAAAACTGTGGTTGCATGATCAAATTATTGTGACCATGTGCAATGTACTCGTGATCTTCTTGCATCTTGTAATGGTTGCTTTGAAGACGGGGACCAGGTCTGCACTAGTCCACTGTTATCAGATTGACACTGGATGGGGTTAAATTAATAATTACATGTGACCTGTGTCTGCTAATGTGATCATTAGCTGTAAGAAATTGGTAAAAATGTCAAATCTGTATGCATAAATTCACATTAAAGAGAAAGTCAGCTGGTTACATTCAGTTTCCAACCAGAGCCTCACAGATTTGAAACAGAAATTCCTCCATAAATAGTGACATAGTAACTGCAGGATGACATGGCTGCTTCATATAGGAATATAACCAAAGTACTACAAGTCGGCAACCAGCTGAGTTGTATCGCTTACTGCGAAAAAACATCGTAGACAAGTTGCATTTATCGCATTCATAGTGCAACAAGCTGGCATATCTGTCTGCATTTATAACAACTATTAGCAAATCTTTGCCAGTCTGTCTGAGAATGATGAGTCCATTTCAGTCGAAACAGGTCTCCTCTGGCCTCCTGTGTACTGGACTAACAATCTAAAGCTGTCAACCATCTAGGGGTTGTAAAATAACGGGAGCAAAGGGGAAGATGAGAGATGATGTTGCAGAGCGATGCTCCACCATGGCAGGATGTTGGGGTGGATGGATGGGTCCAAAAAAAAATCTCTTGAAGACTATCAGTGTTTTCATTTTCCATTTCTGTTTTCACATTTGAAGCTGTTTATTGGCCAGCAGTCATAAAGAGCATTGTGATATCAGAACTACAGGCTTAGGGCTGATTAAACAAATGTTTTAGTCATCGATGATGAGCCTAGCTTTCTCCAGAGGACTGCATATTTGTTGGTGTTGGTTTTTTGTAATAATTAATGAATTAATGATTTTTTTTGTACCCTGTCATGTCTGGCAGCTTTTGCAATCAGAATTATGACCTGCACTGTTGTGCCAAACATATTTGCTTTTCCAAGACAAGCTCTGTAAGATCACCTGGTTCATCTTTTTTATGTATTTAATTGTGCTTCTCTTTCTACCACTAATTGCATTCTTCACTAAACATATATCTAATAGGCAGAGACACTGCGGATGTAACACTGTCATCAGTAATAAGTTTTCTGGAGGTGTTAAAGCCCATTTTCATTATTTTAAGACATGTTTCCATTTATCTTTCAGGGCTGTGTGGGCTCCCCGGTTTGTCTTCTTGCTAAGTGTTAACATCTTTGGGAAACATATCACCTACTTAATCATTAGAATAAAACACAATGTTAGATGCATTTTTAACATCACAGAACATTGGAAAGAATCCATGTAAACAGCTGATTTTGGCACTGGGATCAATTTTTCATAAGTTCATCTTTTGCTTGCAATGTGTTGTGAAGCCCAGACTGGTGCATTAGGATATAAGAATCTTTTATAAATGAGGCTCGTTGTGTTCACAATCTGAGGGCATTAGTATTCAAGTCTGGAGTGTGACTGTGTGTGTGTGTGTGTGTGTGTGTGTGTGTAGGTGTGTGTGTGTGTGTGTGTGAGAGAGAGACAGACAGCAAAGCAAGAGAGAAAGAGAGTGTGTGTCTGTGTGTGCCCCAGGCCATGTGTTACTCTGCTACCGCTAATGAGCCCATTCACTCTGCAGCCCAATCTACTGAACACCCTACACACACACACACACACACACACACACACACACACAGATATCTGTGGGGACGCTGGGACTAGAGATGCTGTGAGCGATCCACTGGCTATATCCCCCCGTGGAAAGCAACACACGCTGTCTCACCCACACTCCTCACACCATCCATACAGACACGCATATTTTTTTAATCCTTGCTCTGACAGCGTTACCCACATACCAATCGTTATTGTGCCACACACACACACACACATGCACGCACGCACACACACACACACACACAACCACCCACCTTATCATCCCACCACAGTGTATATTAGACTGTATCATTCTTTTATTACTTCTCTGTAATCTTCACAATCTCTGCTAGCTGCTTCTGTTTTGTGCGTTATATCCCGTTCACATCTTTCATCACACTGGTGAGGAAAATCGCCCCCAGTGATATGAACTGGTCTTTTTTTATTGTGATTATTTTAATAGTAATAGCATTCGAGTAGTTCTGGGTGAGTAGTCCTGATGTTATTTTAGTTAGCGGTGCTGTGAATGGTGTTGAATGGGTGCTTTACTGAGAGCTCTGTGATGTACAGGTCCTCTGTATTCATAACTGGGGACAGCAATAATTCAAAACCATTCAGACACGGGCAAATCAATATGCTGATATAGTAAAGCTCAACAATGATGGATGTGCTTGCATGAGCAGTAATGAAAACAGGCTGCTGGTTCAGGCTGTTGGGTCAGTGTGTTGTGTTCAGGAAGTTTAGCAGAATGCTTTGACACAGAAGAAGAACCTGCGTTTAGTTCATGGGAAAGTTATTATTATTTAATGAGACCTTATTTCTCGAATAGCAGCTTTTCTTCCACTTGTTGTATCCTAAAGGTGATTATATAGAAAGTCAGGATGGAGATGGACGTTAATCACGGGCGGTATGTTTATGTAAATGTATGAGCTTAAAAACTTCTGACGTGAGCAAGAAATAATTATGAGAGATTACAAAACATTAACCAAATGAGAAATGAATCACAAAAACCTAAACTGGAAAAACTAAACTCCTGAAAACTTGAGACATGGAGACACATGGGAAGGTTAACACAAACGTCAACAAGGGACAAGAAAAAACTGACACATTATTTACAAATGAGGACAGACATGGTAAATGGAAACACATGGGGAACACAGCAGGAAGGAATTAGACGTGATGAGACGCTGTCAAAATAAAACAGGAAGTACAACACTGAGATCGTGACTAAGACGTAGGAACTTGAGGGCGAGAGACATACTCAGAGGACACAACAGACTCTGACAGGAGACATGGGGATGAGACAAAGACAAGAACTAAACTCAAGACTAAACTGTAAGCTATTAAACGTCATGATAACAAAAAGAAAGAAGCAAATACAGAATTACTCAAAACGCTGGGTCAAGTACTCGGCACTCACTCACGTGATTGGCTGAACGTTACCAGGTAGCTATGGTTGCTTCACCGGTGACACCAGAGAGCAACAACGCTGTGACTAAGTGTTGTTACATTGTAGCCGGTGGCCTAGCTGTTAATAAGTCACCTGAAAACATTGTAGAGCCAGTCAGTCGATCGAGCTCATTAATGGTGTCCTGCAGATATATTAACACAGATGCTGCATCGCTCGCTGTTTTTCATCGTGGCGATGCTTGAACACAGCCACCATGTTGCTCACTGGCAGGCCGGCCTCTAGGGAGGCAGAGGTCTACACACTATCATAACTCATAATATCATTATAATCAAGTTTGATTTGTTACAAAGCCTACAACTATATCTATGATACAGGACACTCTGCAGTATCAGGCCAGCATCCAACACTATGAAGCTGTGTATGTACAATTTAAGTATATGTATCAGTTAATTGTAGTAAAAGAGAATCCAGCGCCCAGATAATTTAGGAGTATTTAACATAATAAGACATTCAGCTACAGGGCCAATTAACCGTGATCACTTTCGGTGAACATTACTTTAAAAAAATTAACATAAACCAGCATTAGCTGAGTTTAAAAGAAAGACTTAGTGCTTATTGTGATATATCAAAAGAAACACACAGAAGAGATTTTTAAAAAGGTTGTAAAACCACTTGCACAGTCACATGCTCATATATTAATTTGGGTGCTGAGATCATCTCAAAGTTAAGACTAGTGACTGAAGTTAGTGGGAGTAAATAAATACCTTGACTGATGTGACAGGTGATACACTCACCGCCCACTTTGTTAGATACACCTGTTACTAAGGTATCTACGTGATTACCTTAACTGTACTTTAAGTAGTCGTGTTTCATTTCTCTTGTAATGTAACCAGACGTGAACACACTGACGTTGGTGATAAATAATGCAATCATGTTGGCAAGTTAAACAGACAGGTTAAGCAGTAACGTGCAGCTTGGCACAAGTTCAAATGTAAAAACACCTTTTCAAACAGCGTCACCCCTGCTGCTGCCAGGGAACATTATGCTACATATGTAGAAGTGGAAACCTATTATAGCCTTCCCCACAGTAGCGCCCGGGGCAAACACACTCTGACACACGCCACAAATACACAGATGCACATGCACGTATCGCTGAATCCTGGAAGCCGACAGA